>NC_132789.1:88748849-89069076 GCF_048418805.1 Vulpes vulpes
CTATTATTTGCCTATTTGTGTGGTGTAAATACTGTCAGTATAGTCAATTTCAGATTGCCAGTGTGATGACAATGCATCACCTTGTGATGCTCAACTCAGAGAGTTAGGAAAAGATGCTCAATAGCACTTCAGTATATAGTATTTCCACATACACATGTAATTGATGTAAATAATGTAAAGAACACCGAGAAGGATAAAATGTAAAATAATTAGGGAGTGGTGAGTTTTTAACTTCAACATCATTGCTTTTAATATATAATGGTTCATCATAGTTTATGTAATTTAATCTGTAGTGATGGCTGTGTTTAACAGGTGGCTCACTGTTACTTAACAATTCAACACTTGGCTTGCCTATGCTAGCACATCATTGTTCTTAACTTTAAGAGCTGCTTTTAAGTTTGCTCTTCCCTGAAATTAGAGATACTGATAAAGAAGCATAGGAGCATTGGTCCAGCCAAGTTCTAGGAAATCTTTAGTCCCAGATTAGTTTTGTTATTGATGTGAAGACTGAGTATAACTGGGGTAGAACCAGTCAAATTACTAGTGATCCATGATCTGATTTGATTTGGTAAATAATGTTATGATTGATACTCCCTATAGCTTTCTAGTGAATTGTGAATTCTAAAAGATATTTGAGAGGTGATACCCATTTTATCAATCTTCTTCACATGTAGTTATTTTTTTTAAATCTCACTATCCTATTTTTAAAGAATTCTAGGAAAGAAATTTTATAGTCTTCTAATAAGTTGCACAATTGTTCAGGGCCGTTCATATCACTGATGTCCCTTCTGAGGTTGGTCCAGGACCAAAACGATCTGTAAGAATGAATTGGATGTGACTTTTCCTCTGATGTTTGCCACATCATTAGTCTAACAGGATTGTAAAGGTCTTGACCTATCTCAGAAATAGATGCTATTATCCAACTTTATTAAACATGCTTCTCTTTAAGGGATTAAAAAAGGAAATAAGTAGAGCTGCCAGCCAAGAAACAAGGAACCACCCTTTTAATTCTTGAACACAAAAGTCTAAGTTGTAAACCTGATAAAATTGTTTTTGAGAATATGATTGGAATAAAAAAGGAAACATTTTTCAGCCAAATGGCATCATTTGTAAGAGCAGTTAAAATGTGACAGATGGTAGGGATGTATCTTAAAATCATGCATAAACTCCTTTTCAGGATATGCTTCCTGAATATTTTCCATATACCAGGAGAAAAATGTACTGCATTATGAAATGTCCCATAGCAGTGAATTTAAATATGCTTATCCCAGCTTATTTTTAAAAATATATATTTGTGAGAGAAGTCAGATAATATGGCTGTCTTTAGACGTAGTTGTTGAATCTCAAAGCTAATAATTTCTGTTAACCAGGATAACTACGATCCCTAGAGCCAGATCCAAGGCCTGGTTTTTATACCCCCTGAAGTTAAGGATGTCCTTTTACATTTTTTAATGACAGGAATATGCAACAGAGAGTATTTATGGTCTGCAAATCCTAACATTATTTACTATCTGACCCTTTACAGAAAAATTTGATCCAAAAGGTCAAAAACTGTGACAGCCTGTGGGCTAGATATGACCTACAAAGTGTATTTTATTTTGCCTAAAATATATTTTATTTTTTAATTTAAATTACTTGCCAACATATTCACATGCAAAATGTCACATGCAAATTGAAACTTTTCAGCTTCTTTTGGAAACTGGATGATTTAGTAATTCTCAATCCTCATTGCACATGATAGCTAGAGGAAGTAGGACTGGCTCAATGGTAATGGGTTCTTTTCTTGGAAGAATGCCAGCATATAATAGCTTTCTTCTGTATTTTTTTTAAAGATGTATTTATTTATTAGAGTGTGTGCCCACACACTGGAGCAGGGAAGGGGCAGAGGGAGAGAATCCTTTTTTTTTTTTTTTTTTAAGAGAGAGAGAATCTTAAGCAGACTCTTTGTTGAGCAAGGAACCCCATGTGGGGCTAGATCCCAGGACTCTGGGATCATGACCTGAGCCAAAATCAGAGTCAGACACTTAATTGACTAAGTCACCCAGGCACTCCACAGCTTTCTTCCTTAAGTCACAGTTTTATTTCAAGTTGACAAACTGACCTGAGATCACACTTTAGTTTCAACTTTAAAATTGCAGAACAAAAAATCCTGGTACTATTTTTAAAATTTCATTGTATTAAATTTATAAATTAACAGAGATATTTGATATCTTCATGATGATGAAGCATCCTATTCAAGAACCAAGAACAAGTGACATCTTTCCACTTGCTCAAGCATATCTTTGTGTTTTTCCAGTGATTGCATAGTTTTCTTTACATAGATTTTTCACATTTCTTAAGTGTATTCTTTTTTCCCCCCAGTTTGTGGTTTTTAGGGGTTTTTTTAACTTTCATTTTATTTTTTTTTAATTTTATTTATTTATTCATGAGAGACACAGAGACAGAGAGAGAGAGGCAGAGACACAGGCAGAGGGAGAAGCAGGCTCCATGCAGGGAGCCCGACATGGGACTCGATCCCAGGATTCCGGGATCAGGTCCTGGGCTGAAGGCAGACGCTGAACCGCTGAGCCACCCAGGTGTCCCAGGGCTTTTTTTTAATTGGAGTATTGGCATACAATATTATATTAGTTTCAGGTGTACAACATAGTGATTCAACAATGCTATCCATTAGTGCTCACTGTGAGAAACATAGACATCACCTGTCACCATGTAACATTATTATATTAACTGTAAGTTAATGTGTGCTGTACATTTACTGTACTGTAAGTACTCTACTTGTACTGTAAGTATATTGTACTTTTCATCTCCATGACTTATTTATTTTATAACTGGAAGTTTGTGCCTCTTAATCCCTTTCACTGACTTTGTCCAAACCCCCCACACACACACAACCCTGTAACCTCCCCTCTAGTAACTACCAGTTTATTGTCTGTATTTAGGAGTCTTTTTTCATTTGTTCATTTGTTTTGCTTTTTAAATTCTACAAGTGAAATCGCATGGTATTTGCCTTTTTTGTCTAACTTATTTCACTTAGGATAATACCCTCTAGGTCTATTCATGTTATTGCAAATGGCAAGATTTCATTCTTTTTTATGGCTGAGTAATATTTCATTGTATACATACACATCTTTAGCCATTCAGCCATCAGTGGACATTTGAGTTGCTTCAATTTTTGACTATTGTAAATAATGCTGCAATAAACATAGATTGCATATAACTTTTCAAATTAATGTTTCATTCTTTCTGGGTAAATAGTAATGGAATTCCTAGATGATATATTTCTGGGTTTTTTAGAGTTTTACTTAAATAATCTCTACACCCAGCGTGGGGCTTGAACTCACAACTCTGAGATTAAGAGTTGCATGCTCTTAAAAAAAATAAAAATCTCATGTTTTTCTGACTGAGCCAGCCTTGTGCCCCTGATATTTCTATTTTTAATTTTTTGAGGAAGCTCCATTCTGTTTTCCACATGGCTGCACCAATCTACATTCCCATAAACAGTGTACAAGGGGTCCCTTTTCTCCACATCCTTGCCAACACTTGTTATTTCTTGTCTTTTTGAAACTAGCCATTTTGATTGGTGTGAGGTGATAATTAATTGTGGTTTTGGTTTGTGTTACTCCTAACGATTAGTGATGTAGAGCACCTTTTCATGTGTCTGCTGGCCATCTGTATATCCTTTTTAGAAAAATGTTCAGGTCCTCTGCCCATTTTTTTTTAAAGATTTATTTATTTATTTATTCATGAGAAACACAGAGAGAGAGAGAGATAGGCAGAGACACAGGCAGAGGGAGAAGCAGGCTCCATGCAAGGAGCCCGACGTGGGACTCGATCCCAGGTCTTCAGGATCACACCCTGGGCTGAAGGTGGCACTAAACCGCTGAGCCACCCTGGCTGCCCTCTCTGCCCATTTTTTAGCTGGAGTGTTTGGTTCTTTTGGTGTTGAGTCATAAATCTTTTACACATTTTGGATACTAACCCTTTATCAGATCTCTCATTTACAAATATCTTCTCCCATTCAGCAGCTTGCTTTTTTGTTTCGTTGATAGTTTCCTTTTCTATGCTAAAGGTTTGTATTTTGGTGTATTCCCAATAGTTTATTTTTGCTTTTATTTCTCTTGCTTGAGAATACATATCTATAACATGATGCTAAGGCTAATGTTAAGAGATTACTGCCTATGGGTTTGTTTGTTTAAGATTTTATTCATTCATGAGAGACAGAAGGAGGCAGAGACATAGGCAGAGGGAGAAGCAGGCTCTCTGTGGGGAGCACAATGTGGGACTGATCCCAGGACCCCAGGATTATGACCCAAGTCAAAACTAGACACTCAACAACTGAGCCATCCCGGTGCCTGCCTATGTTTTATTTTAGGAGTTTGATGGTTTCAGCTCTCACATTTAGACCTTTAATCCTTTTTGGTTTATTTTTGTGTGTGCTATAAGAAAGTGGTTCAGTTTCATTTCTTTGTAGCTGTCTGTTTTTCCCTATACCACTTATTAAGGAGACTGTCTTTTCCCTCTTGTACAGTCTTGTCTCCTTTGTCATAGATTAATGGACTATATAAGTGTGGGTTTATTTCTAAGTTCAGTGTCTTGTTCCATTTATCTATGTGTTCATGTTTTGGTGCTAGTACCATACTGTTTTGATTACCATAACTTTGTGGTGTATCTTGAAATCTGAGATTACGAAGATACCTTCTCAAGATCGCTTTGGCTAGTTAAGGTCTCTTGTAGTTCGATACAATGCTGTTGGTATTTTGATAGAGATTGCATTGCATCTGTAAATTGCTTTGGGTAGTGTGGACATTTTAACAATATTAGTTCTCCCACTCTGTGAGCATGGTATATTTTTCCATTTGCTTGTTTCGCCTTCAATTTCTTTCATCAGTATTTTTATAGTTTTCAGAATATATGTCTTCCACCTCCTTGATTAAACTTATTCCTAGGTATTCTATTTTTTTTATACACAATTGTAAATGCGATTGTTTTCTTAATTTCTTTTTCTGCTACATTATTAGTTTATAGAAATGCAACAGATTCCGTGTATTAATTTTGTGTCTTGCTACTTTACTGAATTTATTTATTCTAATAATTTTTTGGTGTAATCTTTAGTGTGTTTTATATGTGGTATCATGTCATCTGGAAATAGTAATAGTTTAACTTCATCTTTACCAATTTGGATGCCTTTTATTTCTTTCTCTTGTCTGATTGCTACAGCTAGGACTTCCAGAACTGTGTTGAACCAAATTGGTGACAGCAGACATCCTTGTCTTGTTCCTCATTTTAGAGGAAAAACTTTCCTGTTTTCACTGTTGAATATGTTAGCTGTGGATTTTTCCTATGTGGCTTTTATTCTGTTCTTTCTAAAACCACTTTGTGGAGAGTTTTTGCCATGAATGGATATTTTATTTTGTCAAATGCTTTTTCTGCATCTATTGAGGTGGTCTTAATGGTTTTTATCTTTTGTTTTGTTAATGTGATGTATCACATTGATTTGCGAATGTTGAACAACCCTTGCATCCCTGGAGTAAATCTCACCTGATCTTGGTGATTGCTGGTTTAAATGTATTATTGAATTCAGTTTGCTAATTAGCTAATTGCTAATATTTGGTTGAAGATTTTTGCATATGTGCTCATCAGGGATATTGGCCTACAGTTTTGGTTTGATTGGGTTTGGATTGGTTTTGGTTTTATATTGCTTTGTTTGGTTTTGGTATCAAGGTAATTCTGGACTTGTAGAATGAATTTGGAAGTATTTTGTCCCTTCTATTATTATTTTTTTTTTTTTTTTGGAACAGTTTGAGAAGAGTAGGTATTAACTCTCCTTTAAATGTTTGGTAGAATTCACCAGTGAAGCCATCTGGGTCCAGCACCTTTGTTTGTTGGGAGTTTTTGATTACAAGTTCATTTTCATTACCAGTAACTGGTCTGTTGAGACTTTCTATTTCTTCTTGATTCATTTCTAGAAGATGATCTGTTTCTAGGAATTTATCCATTTCTTCTAGATTCTCCAATTTGTTGGCATATAATTTTTTGTAGTATTCTCTTAAAATTCTTGGTATCAATTGCAATTTCTCCTCCTTTGTTTCTGATTATGTTTGAGTCCTGTCTCTTTTTTTCTTTATGAGTCTCACTAAAGGCTTCCATTTCCTTTATGTTTTCAAAGAACCAGCTCTTAGTTTCATTGATTCTTTTCTATTTTTTAGTTTTAAGTTTTGTGTATTTCTGCTCCAAACTTTATTATTTCCTTTATTTGTCTAATTTTGGACTTTGTTCTTTTTCTTTTTTTTTTTTTAAGATTTTATTTATTTATTCATGAGAGACACAGAGAGAAAGAGAGAGAGAGAGAGAGAGAGAGGCAGAGACACAGGCAGAGGGATAAGCAGGCTCCATGCAGGGAGCCCAACGTGGGACTGGATCCCAGGTCTCCAGGATCACGCCCTGGGCTGAAGGCAGTGAGCCACCCGGGCTGCCCCTTTGTTCTTTTTCTAATTCCTTTAGACGTAAGGTTAGGTTTCTCAAGATAGTTCTTGTTTCTTGAGGTAGGCCTGTATCACTATAAACTTCCCGTTTAGCACTGCTTTAGTTGTGTCTCAAAGATTTTGTACTATTATGTTTTTATTTTTCTCTGTGTATTTTTTATTGTCTCTTTGATTTCTTTGTTAACCAATTGGTTATCTTATCTGTAGCATATTATTTAGCCTCCACGTATTTGTGGGGGTTTTCTAGGTTTTTTTCTTATAACTGATTTTTAGTTTCATACACTTGTGGTCAGAAAAGATGCTTGATATAATATCAGTCCTCTGAAATTCATGTAGTCCAATGTATCATTCAAAGCCATTGTTTCCAAAAAAAAAAAAAAAAAGCCATTGTTTCCTTGTTGATTTTCTATCTGGATAATCTATCCATTTATGTAAATTGGCTGTTAAAGTGACCTACTATTATTGTAATATTGTTAATTTCTCCCTTTATGCCTGTTAATATTTACTTTATGTGTTTAGGTGCCCCCTATGTTGGGTGGTACATAGTTATTTATAATTGTTACATCCTCTTGTTGGATTGATCCCATTATCATTTTGGCATTATGTAATGTCCTTCTTTGTCTCTTTCTACAGTCTTTTTTTTTTTAAGTCTATTTTGTCTGACAAAAGTACTTCTACCCTTGCTCTTTGTTTTGGGGAGTTTTTTTGCTGTCACTTGCAGGGAATATCTTTTTCCATCCTTTTACTTCCAGTTGGTATGTATCTTCAGATATGAAATGAGTTTCTTGTAGGCAGCATATACAAAAGTCCTGGATTTTTTTTTTAAATCCATTCAGGCACCCTATCTTTTGGTTGAAACATTTACTCCATTTATATTTAAATGATAGCTGTGTACTCTGCCATTTTGTTCATTGTTTTCTGTTGTAGTTTTTCTCTATTCCTTTCTTCTCTTGCTCTTTCCCTTGTGGTGTGATGGCTTTCTTCAGTGTAATGTTTAATTTCTTTTCTCTTTATTTTGTGTGTACGTATTATAGGTTTTGATTTATAATTACCATTAGGTTTATAGATAACATCCTATACATATAGCAGTCTATATTAAGTTGATGGTCACTTAAGTTCAAATACATTCTGAAAGCACTAAATTTTTACTGTCTCCTATATGTTTTATGTATATGATGTCATAGTTCACATATTTTTATTTTGTGTATCCCTTGACTAAATTTTGTAGATTTTATTTATTTTTCTACTTTTGTATTTTAACCTCCATACTGGCTTTATAGGTAATTAATCTACTACCTTTACTATATGTTTGCTTTTAACTATAAAACTTTTTCTTTTCATAATTTTTTTCTAGTTATGGCTTTTCACTTAAATAATTCTTTTTAATATATCTTTCTTTTTTAAGATTTGTTTATTTTGAGAGCAAGAGTATACATGCAAGCTGGAAGAGGGGCAGAGGGAAAGGATCTCAAACAGATTCCCTGCTGAGCACAGAGCTTGACTTGGAGCTTGACCCCACAACCCTGAGCATATGAGCTGAGCTGAAATCCTGAGTTGGATGCTTAACCAACTGAGCCAACCAGGACCCCTCCACACACACGTTAACTTTCTTCTACAGCTGGTTTAGTGGCAATGAGCTCCTGAACTTTTGCTTGTAAAACTATCTCTCCTTCAATTCTTTATTAAGATATACTGAAATTGACAGACATTTGGTCTATTTTCAGGTTCATGCTATTTCCAACAATATTTTCAAAAAATTTCCAAACATATCTATTTGCACATTTGTGGGAGTTTTGACGATGAATTCCTTAACAAAGAAAGAAAGAAAGAAAGAAAGAAAGAAAGAAAGAAAGAAAAGGAAAGGAAAGGAAAGGAAAGGAAAGGAAAGGAAAGGAAAGGAAAGGAAAGGAAAGGAAAGAAAAGAAAAAAAAAGAAAAGAAAAGAAAAGAAAAGAAAAGAAAAGAAAAGAAAAGAAAAGAAAAGAAAAAGATGTCCCTATTCATGAGGAACAGATCCTCTAAAAAGAATGAGAAGTATAAGACAGAGCTGAATTTTATAGAAAAGAAGAGGAAGGGTAATGGCTTTGAAGACTTTTTAAACTGCTTTTGCCATGGGTTTTTAGAAATGAACTCTACGTAATTTTTTATTAAACAGATCTGTATAAAATGAGCTAGAAATCTATTATCAAAAACAGATTTGTAAAAAAAAAAAAAAGTACTGCCTTTTAGCTGGAACCTATTAATAAAAAGAAAAGTTGTAATTACTATTCACACATCTTTGGTTTAAAGATTACTTTCAAAAGATAAAGCCTAAGTGCTTTCTAAACGACATCTCTAAAATAAAACTTACCAATTAGGAGACCGGAGTTGCTGCAGAAAGGCTGAGTTATTTTGCAAGCCTGAACTTGGAAGGCATCGTGTTTCTCATAACATTTTGAAAAGTCACTATGGGAACTTTTTACACATTTAAATTGAACAGATGTGTAATTTTTTTTCTGTCTAGTTGTGGTTGTTACCATGTTTAAATAAATGTACTTCTTGCTTACATGTGTTTCCTGTGTTATGTGAGCTCTGGGGACCCACACCTGACTGAGTTTAACTTGCTTAACAATTTCCATCCAACCAGATTTGGTTTGATTCTTAGGTCAACTGGAACAAATATTTTGCCTTTAACTACCCTAATAAAATCAGTTTGTTATGGGATTGAAATGGCCTGTTTGTTTGGGTTTTTTTGCTTGTTTGTTTTTAACGGACAAAAATGTACTTTATAACAATTCCCTTAGGGATCCAAAAAGATTACTTCTTTTTTGGAACAGTGTCAGCATTTGGCATAGCACAGCTTCAGGGAATAAAGTACCAGGATATCAAAATTATTTTGCATAACTATAACGGAAAGTAAGAGGTTGCTTAACTTTTCTCACATGTGAACAGAATAGAAGCTGTGACAGCCACGTTATGTTGCAATGTTATAATATCATTTTAGGGGCACCTGGGTGGCTCAGTGGTTGAGCGTCTGCCTTTGGCTCAGGGCGTGATCCCAGATTCCCAAGATCAAGTCCCACATCGGGCTCCCTGTGGGGAGCCTGCTTCTCCCTCTGTCTGTGTCTCTGCCTCTCTCTGTATGTCTCTCATAAACAAATAAATAAAATCTTTTTTAAAAAAATAAAAAATAAAATCATTTAAAAGTAAGATGATTAATGTTGGAACCAAATATATTTTGAAGGGTTGACCTTCTCTGTACCAGACACAAGCTGCTTGAGAACATGTTCATTTTTCATTTCTATAGGCCCAGAGCACCTCACACAGAATTTGACACAAAAGACTTGCAACTTCATAATCTCCTGCCCCAAACAGACGCTGAGCATGGCTTATCAATGCTTTTCTTGAAGTTATAATTGGCCCTATTCCAGAAGGCAGCTGTTACTTTCGGTCAGCTTTTCCTCAGTCCCTACAATTATTTCAGACATTTGCCACCCAGGCCTCTCTGCTCAACCTCACTTTCCTCAGTTTCCTCTATTTAAAAAACAAAAAAATTAAATTTGAGCCCTTCATTATTTCAACTCTGACCATGCTACCTCCCGTAGGTTATTTATTTTTTACACCGGTGTTTCCTGTTTAGGCCACCCTCTCTGCTGTTGCCCATGATCCAGGTCCTTCTTGGTGGTTCAAAGACCTTGCTTCATTTTTCCTTCTCTCCTCCCTCCTAATCTTCCTCTTTTTCTCTCCTGCTTGGTCTTTCCTAACACATCTCTCCAGGGTTTCGTCAAACTGTATTATCAGAGAGATCAAATACCATTCCTTCTCCTTATATTCTGATACCCTAGGACTTAGCTAAGTTATTCAAGGCATTTCTTGAACATACCGTTCACATTCATTCAACAAACCTTTTATCCGCTCATTAAATCATTTGAGCATTTATTTTTAAGAACTGTTATTTGCCAGACACTATTATAGATGTTGATGATATAAAGATAAATGAGTCCTAGAGTCTATTTGCCTCAAAGAATTCTAATCGAGTGAGGTAAAACACATAAATAGGTAATTGAAAGCCATGAAGAAAGCCAAGGAGAGGAGGGTACATGGTGTTATGGTAACACTGAAGAGGACCATCCACCTCACCAAACTAAACCCACAGCTTGTGGGTTTGGATCCACAGATACAAAGTTGACTGAGGCCACCTCTGGATATCACTGTCTCTATTCTGGATCCCAATTCTTGGTATTTGTCTGATAAATCCACACTAGGAAATACCATTATATTTTAAGAAGTAAGCATATCATTTTAAATAATAATCATTTAGGGGATCCTTGGGTGGCTCAGTGGTTTAGCGCCTGCCTTTGGCCCAGGGCTTGATTCCGGAGGCATGGGATTGAGTCCCACATCGGGCTCCCTGTGTGGACACTGCTTCTCCCTCTGCCTGTGTCTCTGCCTCTCTCTCTCTCTCTCTGTGTGTGTCTCTCATGAATAAATAAATAAAATCTTTAAAAAAAATAAAAATGAAATAAATAATAATCATTTAAATAATGTAAATATATGTAATTGCTACCAAAAATTTATAGGCCATATGCTACCTTTGAACATAGGGGAAATAATATATATATATATTTATAATTCCTTGTATATGCACAAAAATATCTGAAAGAATTCACAGGAAACTTGTGGTTAATTCTGTGAGAGGTAGGGATTTTTTCCTCTGTTTTTTTTTTTTTTAATAAATTTTACTTTTGAACTATATATGTTCAAAAGGTTAAGGTATAACAGAGAAATCCTAGAAGTCTCCACACTGTCTGGCCCCAACTTTTCCAATCTTATTTTCCACTTAGTAACAGGAAGCAAATCTAGCTAGTTTTGTCTCAATTATTAATATGTAAACTTTGCTCAGCTGAGCCCCTCATCAGGCATGCCCTCTATCTAAACCCATTTCTTCAAGGTGCAGCCCAAGTCCAGCATCCTTCATGAGCTTTTCGAGACTGAGAGCTTAGTGACCGCTCCTTTTTTTTTTTTTTTTTTAATGATAGTCACAGAGAGAGAGAGAGAGAGAGGCAGAGACATAGGCAGAGGGAGAAGCAGGCTCCATGCAACGGGAGCCCGACGTGGGATTCGATCCCGGGTCTCCAGGATCGGGCCCTGGGCCAAAGGCAGGCGCTAAACCGCTGTGCCACCCAGGGATCCCAGTGACCTCTCCTAAGGCTCCATATAACGAGTTAAGTTACATCAGTTCTTGTGGCACATAAATAAAAATAAGATTTTATTTATTCATTCATGAGAGACACAGAGAGGCAGAGACACAGGCAGAGGGAGATGCAGGCTCCCTGCAGGAAGCTCTATGGGGAACTCAATCCCAGAACCCCGGGATCATGCCCTGAGCCAAAGGCAGACCCTCAACCACTGAGCCACCCAGGTACCCTGCAGCACTGGTCTTCTGTTGCTCTGTAAAGTTGCCGAAATGTTCATGTTTGGGTGTCTAGCTGTCTCCACTAGATCTGCAGCACACATTTCCTTACATCATCCACATAAAAAGCATTTCATAGTTTTTGAATCCAGTAATTCATTCTATTCATTGAGGGGGATAGTTCCTGCCTTAATTCAGCTGTTAAATGGAAAACTAAACAATAAGTTGTCCAAAGTGTTCCCTAAGTCCTTGGGAAACAAAATACTGGATTTGGAGTCAGACCTAAGTTTGAGATCAAGTGCTGGCTCTAACTGGATGAATATAGGAAGTCATTTAATATTCCTAAGCTTTGTGCCCCCATTCTTATATGCAGTTAAAACAACTGGCCTCACAGATGTTGAGTTTGGAGAATTATGTGGAGTAATGTAGACACGGAAATTAATGCTGGGCTCAATAAGAGGTAGTTATATCATTCTGAACATTTGGGAAGTTCTTGCTAAGACAAAACAAAATACCCCTCAATGCAAATATAATGACACGTCACTGTCACAGGTGTACTACCTTTCAGGGCCTGGACTCCACGGACCTCGCTCTATCCCTGGAGTCCTTGCTGTTGCTGCCGGAGAAGCCTCCTTCTCCCTGCATTCCTCCTTCCCCGCTGCTTCTTCGCGCCACCACCAACTCTCTAGCAGCTTCTACAATCAGGGCATCCTCCACCCTGAAGGGAAGGGAAGGGAAGGGAAGGGAAGATGAGTTACAGGAAATCCCAAGCAGGAAATCAGGAAACATTTTCTTATTAAAAAAAAAAAAAAAAAAGCAAGCATTGTTATGCATGGTGGTTAAGGTCTTTAGTAAAATTACTTATAGGCAAATGGGCTTCTTTGGCCATATCTGGAAATCTGAACCGCCACATCTAAAATTGTTTCTATGGGAAACTATGTTCCAAGTGCCTAACAACTGACTTAGAAGTGGACTATTGGAATGCAGCTTGTTCGGGGACTGTCTTTAGGTCAACATTCATAACTCATCGTCAATGAAAAAGGAAATGACATTTATTCTGCTCTTACTGAAACATACTGCACACGTATGTTTCTATGGCTGTTTCTTGAGGACACTAAGTATCTAAAGTTATTTAAAATAGCCACATAAGCCCATCAGACTGAATTGATATTCTGGGTCTTAATTATATTTAAGTTACTAACTCTGGCAACTCATATGTGCTTGTTAGGTATCTTTCAGACATTTTTAGAACTTAATATTTTTAAGGAAGGCAGAAAGAGCCTTTCCTTTTGCAGCGCTCCCCTTGTGGTTATGTAACCACTGCGCTGAAGCGAGGGCTCCCTCCCCCTTTCCCTCCTGGGAGGCTTCTCTGCCCTTGTATGGTAACTGTTCCACAGCAGTTCTTGGTACTCAAGGGAGCCAGTCGAACCCTTATTAGGATCCAGGCTTAAGAGTTCAACAGCCCAGGGACTGAGATTAAGAATCGCCTGTGTGTAGAATCTGGTAGCTACTGTATGGATCATCTGAAGTGACTTTGGGCTAAGGTTGTTCAGGGAGGAAGAGGTATGGATATAAGTGATCTCTATGAAGTTACTGTTCTAACAAAAAACCAATTACTTGCCCTGTTTTAAATTCATCCTGTCCTAAATCCCAGGAAGGCACTTCTCTAACTCTGACATTTCCATTTTGTCTGATTACCACAAAGAGCATCAGGTGTGTCTTTTCTTGCCTTTTTGTCTTCCTTCTTATATCTTCCTGTGTATGTACAGAAGCAACTTTCATGTACTCTTTGCTATGATCCCAGGTTTACACTCAGTCTCTGAGTTAGTCACCCTCTCTTTGAATTTCATTTCTCTTAAGAGGGAGAAGAAAAAAATCAGAACCAGGCAAAATGTTAACTCTCTTTCCACCCCCTTTAGCCCAGATGGGTTCTTCTCAAGACGGGTAAGATATAAGCACTTAATGTATCTTTTTTTTTTAAATATTTTATTTATTAATTCATGAAAGACACAGAGGAGAGAGAGAGGCAGAGACACAGGCAGAGGGAGAAGCAGGATCCATGCAGGGAGCCTGACATGGGACTCGATCCCAGGACCCCAGGATCTCACCCTGGGCTGAAGGCAGGCGCTAAACCGCTGAGCCACCCAGGGATCCCAAGCACCTAATGTATCTTGATAAAAGTTGTGAAGATACCCGGAGCATTTGCCGTGTTCTAAGGGATAGTTGTAACTTTTTGAGAATTACGAAATTAAGCAAGCTGAAACTTTTTTTTCCCAACGAAATAAAGTCTTTGAACATGAGTGAGCTCCAGTCACTTACGAAATGCCTCCTTTACACCATTCACCGAGACGAATGACAAAGTCCAAGTCCTGAAGGTGATCTTGGTACAGAAATGGAAATAGGTGGAAATAGGTACACACCGAGTGCTTTAATACAGCTTTTCAGAGGATGCCGGGGAGTCCGGGTGAAAGAAGAATTGTCCAGGGGCATCTCAAAAGTCCTCAGGGAAAAACAGATGGTTAATCGGGGCTTAGTCTTAAAATAAGGTATTCTGGAACTGGGCAGATGAACACATGAAAGGCCGGAGAGTCTGTGAGGTGATGTTTATTATTATATAATACAGGAAAACAGCCATTTTAAAGGATGAGATAAATGCATGTCCTCAGGTTTTCTTCCCCAGCCCATCAGCGTGGAGAGACTGAGGGGGGAGACGGGTATGTTTACTGGGATGATCCAGGCAAGCAATGGTGTGGGCTTGGGTGAGGGCGAGGAAGGCAAGACGTGGACAGATTTCAAACATATTCTGCAGCTTGAAAAGAGAAGACCATGCTTGGTTGGATGCAGAGAGGAGGGGTGGGGTGAGGGAAAAGACAATGTTAAAGGCACCTCCCAGTTTCTGGTTTTTCCCAAATGATAGTGTCAATATACCCTTTAAACTCAACCTGATGAAAAACTCTTGTCATTTGAATTTTGGAGGGGAAAAAAGACAGGAGGAATTCTTGCGGTCATCTCTGCTGTGTGTGTATATGCGTGTTGTTTATTTTTGTGACAAGGATTACGTCTAGCCCTCACAGTTTCTGTTCTCATCTTCTCTTTCTCTGAGGGTAGGAAATGCCCATAGAAAAGCCAAGGCTTCTAAGGCCCCATATTCCTGTTGCTTCCTCTCAGATACTAAATACCTTCCAGGTTATAAGAGCTACAGGAATACCTTTATTATTTGCAATTTTGCTTGTGATATACATTAAAATTATATATGTTACATATAAATTATAACTTTTTCCAACTGATCCACTTTATGACCCTGTTTTTAGTGCACTTTCAGAACCACTTGAGCTTTCTCTTAGCATATAGGATGCTGAAAGTACTGCTTTTCGTAGGTTTCTACAAAAATTAAAAAGTTGAAGGAGTTAAGGTTATGCCAGGACGTGGGTGGCAGGCATCTTTTGCATATCTCCAGAGCATTGGCTGGGAATCCCCTCATTAAGTGAGCCCAAGGCCTCAGTACTTATCTGTAGGCAAATGTCAGCCACAGCTCCTGTTAAAAAAATCCTTTCAATGGCACAGCCACTTACAGTGATTCCGGGGATCCAAAAAGATAACGGACATAGAATGTTACATAGACTCTAAGTTCATATATGAATGTACAATACTATCTCCAAAGTAAAATCAATTTTTAAAAGATTTTATTTATTTATCCATGAGAGACACAGAGAGAGAGGCAGAGACAGAGGCACAGGCAGAGGGAGAAGCAGGCTCGACACAGGGAGCCCGACGCGGGACTTGATCCCAGGACCTTGGGATCACGACCTGAGCCAAAGGTAGATGTTCAACCACTGAGCCACTCAGATGGCCAAAGTTAAATCATTTTTAAATGCTCCTGGGTGGCTCAGCGCTTGAGCGTCTGCCTTTGGCTCAGAGCATGATCCTGGGGTCCGGTATCGAGTCCCACATTGGGCTCCTTGAGGGGAGCCTGCTTCTCCCTCTGCGTGTGTCTCTGCCTCTCTCTCTCTCTCTCTCTCTCCCTGTGTGTGTGTCTCTCATGAATAAATAAAATCTTTAAAAAATAAAAAATGCTCCTGAATAGCAACTTACATAAAAATGGAATCAGTCAATGAAATGTGAGAAGCTGTCAGACCTACAGCCCTGTTCCATAATCCAAAGTCAGCTTGAATGATTTTGAGTTTGGAATGACATTGAGTGATTTGGAGTTTGGAACATAGGAGAGATGCAGGATGTTTCTCCTAGATGCATACTGAGCAAAACTAGTTTTTTAAAGTATCCTGTTAGATGTTTGTAATTACTTTTGCTTCACTTTCTTAGTTAGAAAAATTAGTAAGCAAGACACAGATTTGAGCCTCTTCAGTGACCCTAAAGTCTAGGGGGAAATATTATCTCTAAACTTAGAAATGTCTTGCTAATTTTCTCCAGAAGAGAGAATTTGCATAACCCTTGAACTAATTTTAGAGACGTGCAGCTTTTTACTCTACAGACACAAGTTTATATAAAGACCTGCCAATTACTTTGGGGAGACGAGACAAGGGTTTTCTTTAATCAGTCAGGTACCTACAGGTCATTTGTAACTAGCACATTCGTTGTTCGTGTTCAAAAACTGCCAGTGAAAATGGGACCTGAAATTATGCTTGGGGTCCTCTTTGTCTTACTTTGCAGGTGCGACTGGTGCTCGCTGTTTCAGTGGCAGCCCTGGAAAGCAGAATCCCTGGCTTTTGCTCAAAGGCCTGAGCCCCAGAGAGGGTTGTGGATTCCTGCTTGTAGGTAGAGTGTTGGTCGAAAGGCAAGAGGGAGTGGGCACCAGCGGGCAGAGTCAAAATCTCTCATCCAGAAATGCGAAGAGAAGATTTCCCTGCTATTAGAAAGAAATTCCTCCAGGCTGGGTGGAAGAAGAAAGAAAGGGAAAGTTGAAGGGTCCTAAGAATGGTAGAGACCCATGCACTACTTCTTAGCTGCACCGCTAAGGAGAAGGCAAGCCCCAGAGGGATGATATGGGTGGCCCTGAAGGATGTAGGTGGGCAAGGATTCCCGTGTCCCAGATATGGCCCTGAAGCTGCCAGGAGCCCTTGGACCTGAGTGGACATCTTTGCATCAGGTGACATCTATGAACAGAAGACCAGACGCACGAGCCCCCGATACTATGAGAGACCCCAGGGCTGTGGCATAATCTTGGGAAACAGGGAGAGACCCTCAAAAGGGACTGAGGGTAAATCTTTCATCCTGCAGGATGGGGCCTTAACGTGGGAAACAGATGGATATAGAAAATAAAGCATACTGAAGTGTATGTCTTATAAAAAGACATTTTTATGGACTGAGATTTAGGACTGTCACAAAGGGCAAACTTCTTTTTTTTTTTTTTATTCTTAAAATGATTTATTTATTCATTTGAGACAGAGAGAGAGAACATGAGCAGGAGGAGAGGCAGAGGGAGAGGCGACTTCCCACCGAGCCGGGAGCCCCGTGTGGGGCTCGATCCCAAGACCTGGAGATCATGACCTGAGCCGAAGGCAGACGCCCAACCCTCTGGGCCACCCGGGCGCCCCTTCTCTTTTGTGTAAAGTGCAGAAATACACTTCAGTTTAGCATGTGCAGGCAATTGTACTCATTCCAGAACAGCAGGGTATGAATGAAGGAGGGTGCTCCATGCCAGCGTTCTAAAATGGAACGAGATGGAAAGGATTCTCAGTGCCAAGTCAGAGTCCTCTAAACCAGGTCAGCTGACCCAGGCCTTGGCCGTTCCTTTAGGCTTAGAGTTCGTGACAGGTAGCAAAGGGCCTGATGACACTTGAGGTTTCAGAGGCGGCTTACCCAATACAAACTCCTGGATTTCTATTTTTCCAGAAGACACCGTTGAGGTGAAGTGGGGACCCGGGGCTCGGCCTTCCCTGGGACATTCCCCTTTGAGCAGGGAGCAGCACCTGCGTGTGCACAGGGCGGTCATCTTCCCTTTCGGCCCAGACGGCTGGCAGGAGCCAGCAAATGGAAGCATCCAGAAGGCAGACCTGACTCCTGGAAGAGCCAGCCGGGCTTTTGCAAGTATGAAGCGTGTGACTGAAAGCGGAGTGTTTGGTAGGGACGAGGGCTGCCAGGCGCCTGGGGCAAAGGAAGCCGAGCTGTGAAGATGGACTTGGTGGCAGTGGCAGGGGGTGGGGACAAGCCCAGAAGAGTTGTCAGGGAAATGACAGAGCGGGAGAGAGGGAGAGGAGAAAGCACCACCAAGAGGGGATTTCTGGTGGGCGGGAAGTGAAAACTATAGAAATAGAAAGAGGAACTTGGGGACCAGAGAGCTGTATTTCTCCGCGCGCTCCCCAACTCCTCTCCCCTCACAAAAGCGACCATATTAGGGGAAAGATATAGGGGAAATGGCCCTCTACCCCTTAGGCCCTGGTCCTGGGCCTAGGGCCCTCCTGGGCTGGAGGGAGGGGTGTCCCCCAGTGGGACGTGCGCCCTGCAGTGGGAGAAGGATGAGGGTCCCATCCTGCTCTGATGCTGACGCTTAAAAAAACAAAACAAAAACAAAAACAGATTATAGGCTGTCGCCTTTTCTGTGGTGTTCATGAGGGAGGGAAGAGGGTAGGAGAGTGGGGAGGAAAGGGACGGCTCCCCAGAAGTTATTTTATCCAGCGTTTCATCCACTCTTGCTCAAGGCTAATGGCAAACATAGTGTGTTTCCACCTGGCAGCCAGGGCCTGCTCCTGGGGACCCGGGATCGAGCCCCGGGTCGGGCTCCCTGTGTGGGCCTGTTTCTCCCTCTGCTTGGGTCTCTGCCTCTCTCTGTGTGTCTCCCATGAATAAATAAATAAAATCTTAAAAAATAAATAAAAAAATAATAAAAACCGTTTAATGCTTTTCACTGTGGTGAAATATAGGTAACATCAAATTTATCACGTGAACCGTTTTTAAGTGCCCGGCCTGCGGCATGAAGTAAACTCACACTGTTGTGCCCACCCCCGTCCCCAGCACCCGTTTCCAGGACTTTGATTCCATCTTCCCAACCTGAGGCTTCGCTCGAGGTGTTAAACAGCAGCCCCAGGCCCCTCCACACCTGGGTCTGGGACGTGGCTGTGCCAGGTGCCCCGGGGAGGGGGAGTCATCCGGTGACCTCTTGGGAGCAGTTTCTTCAATACACTGGGATAGTCATCCGTGCTGCCAGCATGTGTCCCTTATAACCTGAACGGACCTACGCTTTTTAAGGGAGAGGCACGATACAAAGCATCTCCTTTTCCTAAAGGAAAAAAAAAATCATATCCATATGAGTTATTTTTTAATTTTTTAAAAGATTTTATTTATTTATTCATGAGAGACACAGAGAGAGAGACAGAGACATAGGCAGGGGGAGAAGCAGGCTCCATGCAGGGAGCCTGACGTGGGACTCGATCCGGGGTCTCCAGGATCCCGCCCTGGGCCGCAGGAGACGCTAAACCGCTGAGCCACCCAGGCTGCCCCATATGAGTTTTTAAAACCTGCTGCAGCTGTGACTAAGACTTTTTTTTTTTTTTTTTTTTTTTTTTTTTTTTTTTTTTAGTGTTTACTGGTTTGCAAAAGGAGGCCGGAACTGGATTTCAAGGTAGCATGGGTTAAGGTCCTCTTAGTTTCTGGGATGGGTTCTTTATAATTTCACAGACAAGAGACCAAATCCAGACATTTTTTTTTTCCCATTAGTGAATGAAACTGAGCGCTCAGCTAGTCCTCAGTCCCTTTGAGCTTTGCTTCCCCTCCACCTCTCCCCGGGCTTCCATCCCCATGTGGTTTTTCTGGGGGCAGAGACAGGATGAGGCATGCTTCCCCTCTTTCAAGTAGAATGCCCTGTACAGGAATACCATACCTGGATCCAAATTGTAGACACTTATTTTAAGTGTTGAGCTGGGTTCTTGACTTTGGAAAGAGGATTAAAGAAATTAATATCTTTCTCCTTTTGGCTCTAACCTTAATTTCAAAAGTCTATGCCTTTTACTGAAATCAGATTCTCCTTATCAGCTCTAAAACTGTCCTAGGGGTGACTTTTCACTTTATTCCCCCAAAGCAAAAAGTCTTTCTTCTTTAATTCACTGCATGGTGACTGCATAATGGCAGATGGGAGGGCAGGCTCAGCCTCAGCTTGCATTTTCAAATAACTGGCTGGCCCTGAAAATAATCTCCAAAACAGATCAGGCTCTGAAATTTCTGTTGTGAAACTCCGTACCTAGGCAGCACCAGGGATGATCAACAACTCATTGGCCCATCTAGCCATGCCCAGAGTGGGAGCCTAAGAAACTAGGAACCTTTACCTAGAGCCAACTCACAGATATGACTCCCATGAAAATAATGCAAGAGGACCACGGAAGGAAATAGTAGATACTACAGGTTTCAGTAACTACTTACAGGTTACAGATCTTTAAAAATCTTTAAAGATTTTTAGATGTAGGGGTGCCTGGGTGGCTCAGTTGGTTAAGTGGCGGCTGACTTTTGACCTCAGCTCAGGTCTTGATCTCAGGGTCATGAGTTCAAGCCCCACACTGGGCTCTGTGCTGGGCTTGGAATATATATATATATATATATATATATATATATATATATATATATATTTTTTTTTTTTTTTTTTTTTTTAGATATATTTTCTTTTGAGAGAACCCTTTCATGTTTCTTGGAAGTCATGAGTTGCTTTAATTTAAATTTATTTTCTAAAAGATTGAAACTAGTCAAGACATCTATTTTCAGGCAGGGCAATCAAGTCAGCGTTTCTTCTACCTCCTTAGGACAGTCAAGGAAAGGAATTGTATGGCTCCCCGCAGTTTCACTTCACAAGTTAGTTGCCCACTGATGCTTTCATGAATAAAGCTGTAAGGAAGGTCTACATTTGGGAGTAGAGCAAAGGGGACCCGGAAGATAAAATCGGGATTGAAGAAGCCCCAAGAATTCCTATGTCTGGACTCAGTTCTTTGGGACATTTTTGCCAAGTGTAAAGAAACATTGTCCCATCCATCCAGTCCCCAGCCTTACCTGGAATTCCATGTAGAAGCAGCCAAGACAGCATTACATCCTATCACTCTGCATCTGGATTCGAATCCAATTCAAGAGTCTTACAGTGTCCATTTCTCCTTTTGAAGAATTCTTTGCTTTTGCAGGAAAACTAAGGATATTACTTGAGTCTTAGAAAAGCTGGCAAGTGAGTGTGTTTGGGGACTATGATATATGAATCTTCCTAAACTGACATTATTTAGCAATTGGAAATGTGTCACCTCCAGCTTTCTTCTGCGGATTTTATGTGTGTGGTTAAAATATAATAATATAAATATATTACCATTTTGGCCATTTTTAGATGTACAATTCAGTAGCATTAAGGACACTTTATGGTTATTTTAAGAAGTCTTCCATGACTCTCCATGCAGAAACTCTTACCTGCTTTTTAAATTTTTTTTATTATTATTTATTTATGATAGTCATACAGAGAGAGAGAGAGAGAGAGAGAGAGGCAGAGACACAGGCAGAGGGAGAAGCAGGCTCCATGCACCGGGAGCCCGACGTGGGATTCGATCCCGGGTCTCCAGGATCGCGCCCTGGGCCAAAGGCAGGCGCCAAACCACTGCGCCACCCAGGGATCCCTCTTACCTGCTTTTTGAATAAAAAAGCATCTTAATAGATGCTTGATGCAGATTGAATAAGCTGAATCTTAACAGATAGTGTTTAGAAACCCTTCATTTCTCAACTTCACTTTAACAAAATTATGAGTAGTTTATCATACCTTTTAAAAATAGAGATTCTAAAATGGTTCTTTTTCTTACTGCTCAATTGCTCTTTTGACCTTTTATCCACTAAAGATAGAACTGAGGTTGATCTCAAACTTGCTCTCCCTCAAGCTAAGAGATTTCAATTTCTTTGTCTATTAATAGGTATCATTGCCCGCACTTTAGCTGTGGTGGTTCTCACAGTAGTTCTTCTCTGAACCCTATCCAAGGTTATTTATATCATTTAAGTTTTGAAATCTAATAGTAATATCTATAAACCCAACTTAAAATAAAACCAAACAAAACCCACTGAGGGTTTACCAGAATAGGTTTCTGGATTGAGGTCACTGGGGTGAGAAGGATTACTGTTCCAATGGGGCGGTTGAGTTTCACCCTTTCTCTTCCTCTGATTGCTCATTCTCAGCTCCTCCATCCGTCTGCCACTTCAGATCCAGTCTTATCTTAAAACTCCATCCCGATGAAGAAAAACACCTTTTTCCCCTTAGTTCCTTAAGGTTGAAACAGTATGGCAGTGGGGTACCCAAAATGGAAATGTTAAACTCCATTTTCCAGAATGACTGGATCTAAACTACCCTGAGCTGTTGTCGTATCTCATGTCAGGTAGTCATTTGCTTTTTTATTCAGAAAGTGTTGGCTAGACTACAAATGACATCTTAATGGAGGAAAATGCATCCAAACAAGAGCAAGGTTGGTGTTAAGACCATCTTGGCGTTTACTGGCGCTCGTGCCCCCTCCCAGCATGGTCCCATGAATGTGGGTCCTCAGGGGATATTTGTTGCTGAATAAATGAATGAAGGGTAAGTAGGTTTGAGGAAAGGTGACGTTCTAGCCACTGGTAAGCCAAGTAACCCAGAAGTGGAGGCAGGGGAAGGTATGCTAAGTCAGAGGGAGAGTAACGTTTGATCTAAAGTGAGGATGTGGGCCAAGTGAAGAAGATGAAAGGCTGAGTGGGTTTGAATTTGACCATATCATCCAGGCTGTGACAACCCCGAGCGGTTTACAAATGGCTCAGAATGAAGGTACATCACCATAATCCTAGACATAAATCAGTGAGGTAATTAATTAATTAAAAGGAAAGTGAGAGGAAGCAAGCAAGCTCTTTTGTCTGCTCCCACCTGCATTTTTGCAAGCTTGACACCCCTCATGGGCACGATCCTAATTGTTCAGTGTCTTCCTAATAAATACACTTTACATGGGATTAGCCATACTCAGAACAAGACTGTTTCCTTAAAACTATACTTTGTCCTAAAATTATTCCTCTTAAAAATGCATCTCACGTAAAGTTTCTAATTTCTTAGAGTTGGAAAACCTTCAGATTACCTTGTCATATGCATAGTTAAGCCATAGACACCAAGTACTTAGTAGTCAATACGTACTTCAAATCACTTGGTTAACAAACTGCACTCCAAGTCTAGGTGGCGGATAGGTTTCATCCCCCAAGGAAACTTTTGTGTTTCAAAAGAAGGTCTTATTAAGTGAATCGAATAGATGGCATGATTTTGGACTTTTCTATGCCAATTCCGGGCAACCTTCTTCTGTCTCCACCATCAGGCTGCAAACAGAGGAATCAGCAACTTGACATCCTAGATATGTTCCTCTTGTCATCCATGCGAAGCTGAGACAGTTTCCGTAGGGAGAAAAGTCATAATGAAACCATTTTTAGAAAGTTTACTGGAGAAGTCATGTTTATTTTAGATTTTTATGTCAGGATTGAGTCTCACATTGGGCTCCCTGCAGGGAGCCTGCCTCTCCTTCTGCCTCTGTCTATGCCTGTCTCTGCGTGTCTCTCATGAATAAATAAAATCTTAAAAAAAAAAAAAAAGATTTATATGAGGGCTCCAGGTGGTGATTTCTATTGCTGCTCATCCCGTTGCTCATAGCCATTTACACTGAGTTTAGCGGAGAAACACAGGTAGGCTCTGAGCTCAGCATTCCTGAGGCATGCCACTTGTTTCTGAAACATGCGCCAAGTACATACGAGGCCTCTGGGGCCAGGAACATAAAGACCAGTAAGATTAAAAAAAAAAAAAAAGAGCAATCAAGTCTACTTGAAGGAAACACTGACCAGTGGGTGAGTATAAACAGGAATATCAGCAACTCTACCTGAGGAAGCTGGAAAGAGGGCCTCCTCGCATTTATCATCCTGTGTGAGTATAAAATCTACTGTTTATCCATCTGGCTTTACCATTCTGCTACTTCTTTTTTTTAAGATTTTTTAAAAATTTATGATAGACAGAGAGAGAGAGAGAGAGAGAGGCAGAGGGAGAAGCAGGCTCCATGCAGGGAGCCCGACGCGGGACTCGATCCCGGGACTCCAGGATCGCGCCCTGGGCCAAAGGCAGGCGCTAAACCACTGAGCCACCCAGGGATCTCCCCATTCTGCTACTTCTTGAGGGCAGGGCTTGCCTATTAAAGATTTAAGGGTAGTTGAGTGCACTCCTTGGCATACAATGATCATTGCTATAATTACTTTTGAAAGAATAAGTTGATAAATGTAGAAGAAATGTAGAAATGCAAAAGAAAGGGGTTAGTATTACACGTGGAGAGAGAACAGAAGAGAAGAAAAGGTGGGATTGAGAAATTCAGTGGGATTTTCAGGAAACACAGTTCACTCCTTCCTGGAGCTTGGGGTGACTTGGGGAGAGGAACTGGAGAAGGAATGCCAGCCGTGGGGCCAAGAATCAGAGTGGAGGGTGCTGTAGGCCCTGCTAAGACATTGGACTTCATTCTGTTGGCAACAGGAACCCATTCAACATTTTCCAGCAGGGAAATAATCAGATCAAGTCTGCGTTTCAGAGGCCTCCTGCCAGGACAAGATGAGCTGGGGTAAAGGGAGGGTAGATGTAACAACACTAGTCCCTCCATCCCCGGGAGTGGAGGGCCACGGCGCCGAGTGTTGAAGAGAACATTCAGAGCAGCCCTATTACTGTGGAGAGAGTAGAGAGAGTTGAAACCCACATCAGATTTCTAGTTTGGTCTGAGCATTGGCCAAGACACCAAAATAGGTAACCGAAGACGAGAAGCAGGTAGGGGAAGGAGAGATTACTAACTGCACTTGGAGTATTTGGAGTCCAGTAGCCATCGCATTTCCAGGGAGACTCACTGTGCGTGCAGTCACTAATAGGAAGCCTAGCAGCCAAGCTGGGGCCAGGCATGGAGTCTGGGGGTGCGGCAACTGGGGCCATTTGATTGGACGAGAAACCCAGGGTGATCACACACACACAGAGAAGAGAAACAGCATCGAGGCCCAGAGGAAGTTATTTTCTTCCTCCCTTTTATTTTTATTTAAGATTTTATTTATTTATTCATGAGAATACACAGAAGAGAGAGACAGAAAGAGGCAGGCAGAGGGAGAAGCAGGCTCCATGCAGGGAGCCCGACATGGGACTCGATCCCGGGTCTCCAGGATCACACCCTGTGCCAAAGGCAGCGCTAAACTGCTGAGCCATCTGGGCTGCCCTCTTCCCCCACTTTTAAAAGTGCAGTGCCAAAAAATAAAATAAATAAAATAAATAAAATAAATAAATAAAAGTGCAGTGCCTTTCTCCCTGTTATAAAAGTATGTGAAAACCAACAACAGGCCCAAGAAAATGGAAATGACACTAATTTTTTTTTTTTTTTTTTTTAGAAATTCTCTAACTTCTGGCACCATGAGAGGTGAGCTGGCGCTGTCAGCGGGGGAGTCCTTCTCTGGGACTTGACTGCTGTGTAGGTTTAGGTAATGCACTTTTTTCAGGGCCTTACCCACAGCCCTCCGAGATGTCTGTACACGAAACCCGGTGGAGGAGCCAGCCAGGCACGGAAGGGAAAGCTTGAGTCAGAGCAGCAGAACAATGGAGCTTTCAAAATGCCTTTTATTGGTAACTGTCTTGAGGTGTCTGCAGGTTCTGTGATGGAGCAACTTCTTCTAGTGACCAAAGGAGGGGAACCACAGGCAGAACTCAGGCTGGGAACGTGACAGTGATAACATCTGTGGTAAATCAGGCCAGCGAGCTATTTTTGCGTGAGTTCTCAGTGAAGGAGATGAGTCGAAGAATTAGAAGTTGAAGAGCAGATGGATGGGCATCAAAGGCAGGGGGTGGGGAGTCGATGAAATGGGGGAACGGGGTCACAAGGGGCAAACTTCCAGATACAAGAGGAAGAGGTTGTGGAGAGATCACACAGCATGGTGGGTATTGTTAATATACCGCAGTATATATTTGAAAGTTGTAAGAAAGCAGATCTTAAGAGTTCTCATCACAAGAAAAAAAAATCTATGACTAAGTGTGATGATGGATGTTAACTACACTCACTGTGATCATTTCACAGTAGCTGCGTAAGTCATTATGTTGTCCAGCTGAAGCTAAGATGTGGTGTGTCAGTTATACCTCAATACAAAGGACAAGAGGGGACGCCTGGTGGCACAGTGGGTAGAGCACGCGGCTCTTGATCTCAGGGTCATGGGTTTGAGCCCCACATTGGGTGTAGCGATCACTTAAGGAAATAATTTTTTTAAAAACTGGAAAAAGAGAAGCTGAAGAATGGAAGAACTTAAGGAAAAATAGTTGCTGGGGGATTAAACTCAACAGTGATCCAATGAACAATATCATTTGAGTAAAATAAGTCATTACAGGTAGCACGTGAAGGACAGACAATATAGCAGGAGCACCTGGGGGGCACAGTGGTGGAGCATCTGCCTCCGGCTCAGGTCATGATCTCAGGGTCCTAGGATTGAGCTCCACATCAGGCTCCCTGCTCCTCGGGGAGCCTGCTTCTCTCTTTCCCTGCCACTTCCCCTGCTTGTGCGCGCTCTCTCTCTGTGTCAAGTAAATAAAATCTTAAAAAAAAAAAAAAAGACAGTATAGCAGAAGTAGTTGGCTGGGAATATGGTCAGGTTAGGTTTTCTGGAGAATGTAGAACTGGAACTTGCCCTTTAGTGACAGGCAAGATTCAAATGGGCAAAAAGGGCAGGGGGGTGAGTCATTACAGGCAAGCAAAATGGTGGGAACACAAAAGAACAAGCTTGTGTGTAGACTGGAATGGCAATTGGGAGACACGGTGGCTATTATAGCTTTTTTTTTTTTTTTTTTTTGCTATGTGTATAGTAAGCGGTAGCAGGGAGCGAGGAGAGCAAAGGATGTAGATTTTCAGTGATTTCAAGTGAACTGGAATGGATATATATATAGAGAGAGACATACTGCAAGAGGACACCCAGTAGGGTGGTCTGCTTCTCTATGGGGGATAAATAATAAGTTTTCAGGACATTATCCTAGCAAGGGCCTTCCAGGTTTTTCCTAGTAGTTACCTAAAACGTTTTACTCACTGCCATGATTGTGTTACACTACTAAGCAATAACATGAACACTATTTGTTGATATTTCAGTGCCTCTGATATGCCTGTCACCGTTCTAGACAGTGAATAAATAAATGAATTATCTCATTTAGCCCTCCCTACAACACAATGATAATAGGCGCTATTATCCTCATTTTACAAATGAAGATACTGAGGCGCAAAGAGGTTTAAAAAGTAGCCAAAGTCATGCAGAGTGGGAGACCCAGAATGGAACCCAGATGGGCTTCGGAGCCTGAGGCCTACTGCCTCTGAGAGTACATGAGGGGTGCCCCATAATGTCTTTATACTCTGAATGAATCCCTTTAGTGAGAGGCTGGTATGGCCGCTGTGAAAAGGTCAACATGACATCTATGCCTGTATCCCCTTCCCCTTCCCTGGATCAGCGTTTTCTGAGAAGTGTAGCCTCTGGCAGTAGGACTAACATTTCCTCCATTGGAATTAAGCAAGAGAAAAAGACTCTCCTCCTTTCATTGCCCTTGCCTCTCTCAACATTATTATAATATAGTTCTCACAGCTCGGAGATATGAATCTCAGAATTCACTGAAGCCTTCGTGGCTTTCCCTTGAATCCCAAGCAATTGGGTCTTCCATTGGGTCTTTCTCACCACCTTTCACTGGGGGCACACACTGCAGGTGGTGATTGAGTCCTTCCTTTTTTTCCCCATACCTGTTTCCCTGGTAAGTCCAGGGCACCCTTCCTGATGACTGGTTTGCTCTGCATCTTTGTTTATTCAGTTTTTCCTATTTGGGGGGAGGTACCTCTGGGGAAAAGTTATCGGATGACCTGTTTTTCAGTTCATTTCATAATTAGTGAGTGTCTACAAACGTACCGCATGATATATGATGAGCTCTATCCTGCTTACTGTCCTCTTACCCCAAGGGAGTCTTATTCATGAGAGACACAGAGAGAGGGGCGGAGACACAGGCAGAGGGAGAAGCAGGCTCCTTGCAGGGAGCCCGACGTGGGACTCGACCCCGGGGTCTCCAGGATCAAGCCCCGGGCCGAAGGCAGATGCTCAACCGCTGAGCCACGCAGCCTTCCCTGATTTGATATTTTCATACATTGTGAAATGATTACCATGGTAAGTTTATTCCATCCATTACCATACAAAGTGACAAAAAATTTTTTCCTTGTGAAAATTTCTAAGATTTTTAAGAATTATTCTCTCAGTAACTTTCATACATGCAATACAGTATTATTAACTATAGTCTCCTTGCTCTACACACATCCCCAGGACTTATACTGGAAGTTGGCCCCTCTTGACCTCCTTCACCCATTTTGTGCTCTCCTGCAGCCCCTGGCACCCAAAAATCTATTCTATCTATGAGTGTGGTTTTGTTTTGTTTTTTTAGAATCCACATATAAGGAAGATCATACAACATTTATCTTTCTCTGTCTGACTTATTTCACTTAGCATAATGCCCTCGAGCTTCATCCATGTTGTCACAAATGGCAAGATTTCATTCTTTTTTATGGTTGAATATTATTCCTCTGCGTGTGTGTATGTGTGTATCACATCTTCTTTATCCATTCATCCATCAATGAATGCTTAGGGGGTGCCTAACTGACTCAGTCAATGGAGTTTATGATTCTTGATCTCGGGGTTCTGAGTTCAAGCCCAAAGTTGAATGTAGAAATTAGTTAAAAAAATAAAATCTTGGGGCACCTGGGTGGCTCAGTCAGTTAAGCATCTACCTTCAGCTCAGGTCATGATCTCAGTGTCCTGAGGTCAAGCCCCATGTCTGGTTCCCTGCTCAGCTGGGAGTCTGCTTCTCCCTCTCCCTCTCTCAAAAATAAATAAATAAAATCTTTTAAAAAGTAAAATGAAAATAAAATATTTTTTATTATTTTATTTTTTAAAGACTTTATTTATTTATTCATGAGAGACAGAGAGAGAGAGAGAGAGAGGCAGAGAAACAGGCTCCATGCAGGGAGCCCAACGTGGGACTCGATCCCAGGACTCCAGGATCACGCCCTGGGCGGAAGGTGGCGCTAAACCGTTGAGCCAGCGGGCTGCCCTAGAATCTTTTTTTTTAAAAAGGACACTTAGGTTGATTCCGTATCTTGCTATTGTAAATAATGTTGCTATGAACATGGGGGAGCAGATATCTTTTCAAATTAGTGTTTTCATTTTCTTGAGATAAATACCCAGAAATGGAATTACTAGATCAATCATCGGTAGTTCTATTTTTAATTTTTAATTTTTTTTTATTTTTAATTTTTTTGAGGAAGCTCCATACTGTTTTTCACAGTGGCTGCACCACGTTACACTTCCCGTCAACAGTGCACGAGGGTTCTTTCCCCATCCTCGCCAACACTTGTTATTTCTTTTTGTTGTTGTTGTTTTTTGTTTTCTTTATGATCGCCATGCTGGCAGGTGTGAGGTGGTATCTCAGCGTGGTTTTTGATTTGCCTTTCCCTGATGTGAGTACTCTTGGTACTAGCTGAGATAATAGGTCCTGGGTCTGATTTTCCACAAAGTGAGGACTTGTTCTCACAGTGTCATTCCCAGGTAACTGTGGTGTGTTCCTGCACTTTAGAAGAGGATACAGTTAGCAGTGGAAGGTAAGCAGACTATTTCCTGCCCAGGTGAGTGGTAGTATTGGATACCAGTAAGAGTGGGGGCTCTTTCTGGGTTCAAATTTCAGCCCTCCACCCACTAACCGTCTGACTGGGCAACTAACTTAATCTTTCTACACCTTCAGTTTCTCTATCTGCAAATGATAGTAGTACCAGTAGTACATGCCTTGTAGCACCATTGTTATGTTTAAATAAAATAAAATCCTTAGCACAGTGCCTGGAAAATAATAAGAGCTCAGTAGATATTTTTTTGAAAGAGGAAAAATACAGATTTGTGGGTAAGCTGGATATTTCATTTTATTGCCATCTCAGTTGATGACAACTCTACTTTTCTGATTGCTTAGGCCAAAAAGTTTGGAGTCATAGTTGGCTCCTTCTTCCCCCTTCACATCCCACATCCAATCTATGTTGGGAAATCTCATTAACTCTACTTTTAAAACATATCTGAAATCTGATGACTTCTCAACAGCCCCCCGCCCCACTTGCCAATGGCTGCTCCAAGTCACTGTAATTTTTACCACATTAGCCTCTAAACTGGCTTGTTTCATCCTTACCCTCAGACAGTCTATTCTCAACACTGCAGCAAAGGAATCCCCCCTGAAATGTATGTCAGATTAGGTCATTATGTTTAAAACCCTTCATGACTCACTCCCCATCTTTCTATGAAGTCAAAATATACTTCACAGCATTGATGGTGGCCCCTGAGGCCCTGGGTAATCTGCTTGACACCCACTCTGCTCTTTGCTCTCTGATCTCTTCTTGCCCACTCTTCCTCTCCAGCCACACTGGCTTCTTGCAGGCATCCTTCTACCACAGGATCTTGTCCATATTCTTCCTGAAATTCCCTGCCCCTGGATATCTACTAGCTTGCCTCCGGCTCAAATTGTTGCCTTTTTAATGAGCCCCACCTTGAGCTCCCTTCCTTAAATCATGTCTTGCACTACCACCATCCATCCCCTCCTCAAGTTATAGGAGAAATTTCTCCAGCTCTCCTACCAATGATTCTCAACTACTCTCATCTTACAGCCATTTATAGCAGACCTCCTTCCTTCCAGAGAGTTCCAACATTCTGGCTTGGACTCGGGTCAATGAATCCAAGTGCTTATCGTCAGTAGCTTTTACAGAAAAATGCTGACCAGGATCTCTGTTGTATTACAATAAGTAGAAATAAACAGGAAAACATTTCTCAAGAGGGACTTTTACTATGTAGACTTCCATCTTGATATTTGAGAAGAATCCACTTTTATATTTATAGAATTCAAATCTAGTTTTATTCCCATTGTTCATAATTTGGCTTTTCAGGAAATGAAAACACCTATTATATTTAAATAGACTTGAATCATTCTTTCTCATTATAATCTTATGTATTGTCTCTCCCAAGTAGACATAATTTCATCTTTTAAAATTTATAAAAGGTTAAATTTCCTCTATTTTGATAATGTACACTCCTACTTCAAACATGATTGTTTTCATTCCCGAAAGGTTTTAAAGTGGCAAGATCAAACAAACTTGGAAATGTGTGGTAAAATCTTTTATCTCAGAGAAGAAAGGGCCAATAAGAAAAAGAATCACTGGATTTGAGACGTAGGAGTGATCTTCAGCAGGCACCCTCCAGCCTCACTCCTCCGCTGCGTTGCTGAACCACAGACCTGGGGAAGGTAGTTAGCTTGCCTGAGCTCGCTCAGCAGGTTGGCCATAAGCTGATCCTGGAGGCCAGGCCTCTTAAAGGCTAGTGGGGTTATGTCTTCATTATCCCATACCAACTCGAAAATAATTTGGGGCAATTATATATATATATATATATATATATATATACACACACACATATATATACACATATATATATATGTATGTATATGGCTAGCTGCAAATATATATATGTGATTTTTTGTTTGTTTGTTTGTTTGGTTTGGTTTTGTTTTTGGTTTTGGTTAGCATTAGCCCATCCATGTAGGGCACACCAGGCCAGCCCACCAGCACACCAGTACCCTTCCGTATATGATGAGATCTGATTTGAATATAGGCAGATTCCTCTTCTAAAAAGTTTGAGCATTTGCTCTGGCAATTCCCACTCTGGCATTAACCCACTTGTCACAAAGTATTAATTGCCCTTTCCTAATGTGTGCATATGTGGTTATTTCTTAGGACCTGATGAGGAAGAGCTGGGTCAAAGAAAGTGGGATGGGCTGATGTTCAAGAGCGAAGAGACAACAGAGACCTTGGCAGGTGAAATGATTGGAATGGTGTGGCATCACCACGGTAAACAAGTCGGGGCTCTCCAGGCACTTTGGGGCAGGGGACTTCTGAGGAGATTAACCAACTTTTCTGCTTCTCCCTAAGATGGTTCCCAGCTCCAGGTTGCTAGTGACACTCTCTCTTGTCCCTGCTGCCTCTCTCCTGTCCTCAGCAATCACAAAAATAAAGACAAAGTTTAGCCATGTTTGTTCACAGCACTCATTTTAAATTGTTCTCTACACTTACTTCGAATAAGGAATAAATCAATAGTAACTCAGGTCGTCAATACGGGATAGCACAGAACTAAAGTATGTTTATTCCTGACATGGTCATGTGTGCTTGGAGTCCATTTCTGGAGTAATTGCAGAGATTTGCAACTGTTTATATAGCATTTGAAATCCTAGCCTTCTACTCCCTTGAGACCATCATAGTCAGACTGTTTATGTCTCTCATCAGTTGAATGAGAGCCACTTTATTATCTTAAATGTGAGCTCCCCTCCATCTTACCCTATTTCCCGTTAACCAGCCTTTACCAAGAGATTGGAAGTGACATTGAGGAGACTGGGGATCTTCAAGATAAAGTCTTTTGTCACTACGGTACAAAGATTTTGTAGGCTGTTTTCAGAGAAAAAAAAAAAAAAACAACCCCAGACATATATTCTAAGAATCAAAAATGTTTAGCAAACTTAGTCATGTTTACACCGAATTAAAGGAGAGAGCATGGCATATTCCTATTTCACGATTCACTGTCCCAGGGGTTTAGATATTTGGAATGCAGACTGTGCCCTGTTGGCAGGGATTTGGAATCAATTTACAGTGTGTGAGATGATAACACATGTTCTGGATCAGTGGCAGGGGAATGTTTGGAGCTGTAATTCTGTCTCCCCATTAGCAGGAAGCCTTGCTAAACTCACAGCTGGAGAAATGCCTAAAAAGAACTAGCTCTGTGTGTATGTGTGTGTGTGTATATATATTTTTAAAGGCAACACAAAACCCAGCCCCAGGGATAAATGCTAAATTAAGGCCATCAAAAATGAAACAGCACTTTCATCACACGGATCAACTGGTATCCAGTCGAGATGACTACTTTTCTCAGCTAGAAGTGCTGCCATATACCTTTATACATCTGGGCTTAACGATACAGGTGATGTTTAACAACAAGAAAACAACCCTGGATCCAGCAGTCACAAGAAGAAAATCAAATGGAAAGTGTGTATTTTAATAAGGCATGAAGGGAGATATACAATATTCAAACAACAGGAGTTGAAACCTGATATCCCTGAGGCTTGAGGTAGAAGCTGACTCTTGGCTCTGGTGAACCAAACATTATGGAAACATGTAAGTGCGTGTAAGTGCAAGCATTTAGCTAGCACAATTCAGCAGGCTTCATGAAGCCAACTGCTAAGATTAGGCAAGAAAGATCAAATGGTGTTCTTTGAAAAGACGTAAGTTATCTGCTCATAGAGATCAGCAGAAAGAACAGTTTATATAATGTAACCCTACTTTCATATTCTTCTTTTCTTTTTTTTTAATATTCTTATTTTCCCGAAGTCTATAGTGTTCTGTACCTTTTTATAGACTTACTACTTTGACTCTACTTACATAGACACATCAGTTCTCTTGCAATTATCCTGAATGAATGAATGAATGAATGAGTGGTCATTTGATTTAAAATATTAAGACTACAAAAATCATTGAGCCTGGGACGCCTGGGTGGCTCAGTGGTTGAGCGTCTGCCTTCAGCTCAAGTTGTGATCCTGGGGTCTTGAGATCAAGTCCCACATCAGGCTCCCCGCAGGGAGCCTGCTTCTCCTTCTGCCTGTGTCTCTGCTTCTCTCTGTGTGTCTCTCATGACTAAATAAATAAAATCTTAAAAAAAAAAAATCATTGAGCCAATCGTAGCTGATTTGGTGTTTTTAAACTATTTCACTAATTTACAACAAGATTGATCTAATTAGGGCTGGCTTATAGATGACCAAAAATCTGGAAAGAGCCAACATGGCTAAATGGTCAAGATAAAGCCATAGCTTCAAAGTGAAAGAAGATTATGATTTTACCAACCCGTCTTCAAAATTAGAACTATAAGAGTTTATAAAGTCATCTATTTTTTTATTATTATTTATTTATGTAGTCATACAGAGAGAGAGAGAGAGAGAGAGAGGCAGAGACATAGGCAGAGGGAGAAGCAGGCTCCATGCACCGGGAGCCCGACGTGGGATTCGATCCCGGTTCTCCAGGATCGCGCCCTGGGCCAAAGGCAGGCGCCAAACCGCTGCGCCACCCAGGGATCCCTATAAAATTATCTATTGATTTAGAATGAACACACTGGCTAATTTTGCAATCTTTTTTTTTTTTTTTTAGGATTTTATTTATTTATTCATATGAGAGAGAGAGAGAGAGAGAGAGAGAGAGAGAGAGGCAGAGACACAGGCAGAGGGAGAAGCAGGCTCCATGCAGGGAGCCGGACGTGGGACTTCCCCGGACCACAGGATCACGCCCTGAGCAGACGCTCAACCGCTGAGCCACCCAGCCATCCCTGCAATCTTCTTTTTGTTTTTGTGTTGCTTTGTTTGTTTTTTAGAGAGAAGCCCTAGAGTCTCCAGGGCTTTATAGTATTTATAAAGCATTTCTCAGTTGGCAAAGTACTTCTACACACATTATTTCATCTAATCCTTGTGACCTCTTACCTTTTTGTTCTAAGATAAGATCTGGGCTTCTTCAGAGGTGATCTGAAGTATTTGGTCTTAATACTTGAGCAACATTTTCCCGGAGTCTTGTCTTCCTTATATCAACTTCCTCTGACAACCTGAAAGACTGTCTTAGCCATTTCCTGCCTAGAACCCTATTCCCTTTGAGCCGCTGGCCTGTGTACCAGCTTCCTGTTTCAGGGATGTCTTTAGTTATCTGCTCACTCAAAGAGCAGTGGAAAATCCAGTCATTGATCCCCTTTCCCACTTAGGTAACCAACACCCACTAATCCAATGATCCATGTACAAGTTTTCCCTTTGCAATTGAATATATTAAAATCATCCGATAGAAAGATGCATAAACTGTGTATGACCATGGCTTCCCATGGGCTCTTTGGCTTGTGTTTGAATTGACACAGCTCATCCTTGATCCTGGCACTTATACCCCGGCCAAGGGGAGCTGGGTCTACCTTACGCTTTTACAAGCCCCATATTCTGCTCGGGCGAAACACTGTCTTCTACCCTATCCCGATCCCATTGCTTAGAAATCCCTTTCTTTCCAACCTTATGTGTGTGTGTGTGTGTGTGTGTGCTTTTTTTCTCTTTGCAGTATTTAAAAAGAAAATTATATATATAACTATCATAGTTATCTTTGCCACTTTCATGTTCGTGGATTTCTTTGAACTGTTTCCAGTTTCGAGCTGCTAAATAACATTGCTGTAAATATCTTGCAAGATATCTTTTATTTAAAATTATTTCCTCAAGATAAATTTCAAGAATATTAATGTGTCAGAGGCTATGGTCATTGGTATGGCTCATGGTCTGTATTTCGCTTGCTTTTAAGAACTACCAACTCATCCCATCCCTGGCATTATAATGGTGGCTTCTTTGACTCTTTCCCAAACTGGGTTTTACAATGATTTGGTTTTGTTGTTGTTATTATTGTTAATTTAATCAGTATAAAAATGATACCACGGTGTTATCTTAATTTGCACTTCTAAGTGGGGCTCATCTCTCAATGTAAAATTTCAGGACTGAGATAACTTTTGTTATACAGCAAAAACAATTTCCAAGGGAAGCGGGATTGGTCATTCCTTCAAATCCATTGGGCTGACACAGAAGAATTTGCCTGCGTGTTGGTGGGGGGGAAACTCTTGATTGCTATTTAGCGAAATAGCTGTCGTCTAGATACTTCTTTCCTCACACACAGATGATTGCCAAAGTCTCTTCACCAATTTAGTAACCTCCAACTCTCCAAGTTATTTTACCCACAATTTCCAGATTAATGTGCTGCCTGCAGAGGAAATGGGGGGTGGGGTGGGATAAGGACACATAGCCAGCTAGTTCTGGAACTTCGGGGTCCAGGCTCCTGGGCACTGCTCTTTCTCCTACATCCTGCACCCCGCTCTATTTTCTGGGGATTCAGAGATCTCGAATTGCGGCTGGCTGCTGTCCGAGGCTCTCTGGCTTCCTGGCTGTGCTCCCGGCAGCAGGTTCAGGTTCGCAGGCCCAGGGTCTGTGATTCTGGCCCTTGCCTCCTGCTGGCCCAAGGCCCTGGGCCGCCTCCTCGGGTTGGGGAAGCCCGCCCGGCCCCCCAGCTATTGTGGGCAGCTGACTGCCTCTGGTTGTGCTCCTTGCCTGCTGTTGGGCTCCTGCCCGGTTTCTCTCCCAGAGCCTGGGCCCGGCTGCCCTGTGGGCCGGGGGAGCTGGGGAGGCCGGGGAGGCCCGGGAGGCCCCTGACACTAATTCCCTCGGCAGGCGGAGGCCCTCCCTGGCCCAGAGGCCACAGCTCCTTGCCTGAGGGCCGAGCAGAGGGGCCGCCTTCAGCAGACGCATCCCAGGTCGGGTCTTGTGCTCTGTGCCAGTGTATTTTTCAATGACCCAGCAGGTGTTCCTCCTAAGTCCCTTAGGGTATCCTTTATTCTCTTTTCCACACACTCACACTTGCACACACATGCACGCACATGTAGTGCGTAGTCTGTGATGCAGCAAAACATCGTGGTTAGCAGCCCACAGGTGCCCACTGGGAAACCAGACAACCTGGGTTTGAATTCTGGCTCCACCACCCAGCTCTGCGGCCTTGGGAAGTTACTCACCCCTGCCTCTGTCCGTGTTTGCACCTATTATTATTATTTCTTGAAAAGAGAGAGAGCTCATGGAAGAGTAGACCAGAACTTACCCAAGATGTGCCTTTTTCAGTGAGTGGTCAGCTTTACTTTGCAGCTGGAGGGAAAGTAAGGAAGCTCTATATGGGCTCGGGAGCCTGGAATTTAACCCCGTGTCTCAAGGGAAGAACTGAAAAGGGGGCATTTTCACAATAAAAGGGCTTGAGTTCCACACTGGCCTGGCATTCAAGGCAACTTGGTAGAAGCCTTGGAGGGGCCATCTGGGAGCCTCTCTCTTGAGTGCCATACACACTCTTGGGCTTTACCTTCTTCAGGTTCTCATTTTGGCTCTCTCTCTCTCTCTTTTTCAAAAGATTTTGTTTGTTTGAGAGAGAGAGAGGGAGAGAGAGAGGAAAGGAGAGAGAGGGAAGGAGAGAGAGCATGAGCAGGAATAGGGGCAGAAGGAGAAGACTCCCCACCAAGTGCTGAACCCTGGGATTATGACCTGGGCTGAAGGCAGATGCTTAATCGCTGAGCCACCCGGGTGCCCCACATTTTGGTTGTCTCAATACAGGAGAGGAGGGCAGCCCTGGTGGCTCAGCGATTTAGCACCACCTTCAGCCCAGGACATGATCCTGGAGACCCGGGATCAAGTCCTGTGTCGGGCTCCCTGCACGGAGCCTGCTTCTCCCTCTGCCTGTGTCTCTGCCTCTCTCTCTCTCTCTCTCTCTCTGTGTCTCTCATGAATAAATAAATAAAATTTAAAAAAAAAATACAGGACGGAAACAAGAAAATAGCATTATGTAGCATTTTCTAGGTGCCAGGCACTCTTCTACATAGACTCCTTTCTCTGCCACAGCTTGTGAGGTAGATGATTATCATCCCCAGTTTACAAATGAGAAACTAAGGCACAGAGAGGTTAAGCAACTTGCCCGAGACCCCATAGATAGGACACTAGGTTTTACCAACTGGACACTTTGCTGAGTGGTCCTAGACCGGTAATCCAAGTGTGCGCCTAAGGAAAGAGTGGGTTCCCCTATAGTACTTCTTCTCCCAAACATCTGGCTCCCTGCTGCTGACCTAGCAGCTTTTTATTTGAACTTTAAGTGCCAAACGTAACATGATTGTGATCTGAAAGCATGCAGGTTCGGGAAGCTGTGAAGTTGCTTCCTCAGTGGGTTTTGAAGTGGAAAGAAATGATGACAAAAAATGTTCAGGCTTCTTCCTCCCAAGCTATCAGGTCTGGACAGAAAATCATATAATGTTAAACATGGAAAGGCCCTTAAAGACCATATTGTTTTATGGCTTCATTTTACAGGTAAGAAAACAGGTGAAGGGAGGGGAAGTGCTTTGTTCAAAGTCATGAAGCATATTTTCTAAAATTGCAGTTAGATTGTTTAGGTGGGTGAGTCAGATAAGTATTGTTGAAATACTAGCATTAAGATCCTATCTGGTTATGGGGGCAGCCCAGGTGGCTCAGCGGTTTAGCGCCGCCTTCAGCCCAGGGCATGATCTTGGAGACCCGAGATCGAGTCCCACATCGGGCTCCCTGCATGGAGCCTGCTTCTCCCTCTGCCTGTGTCTCTGCCCCTCTCTCTCTCTGTCTCGCTGTCTCTCTCATGAAAAAATAAATAAAATCTTAAAAAAAAAAAAGAAAGATCCTATTTGGTTATGGAAATTGGTACATGGCATTAGTTTGGGAGCGTCTACAGTCAACATGGGTTCATATAACTTAATTTATATATTAAGGTTATCTCACCTAGGTAGACCCATTTCCACTACTTGGAATGCTTTTGTTTCTGGAACTATGACACATTCAAGGACAGGAAATTGGTTATTTGGCATTGATATCCTCTTAACAATTTGTTAGATTTTTGGTGCCATGATGGCCTTTATTTCAGTGTTTCCAATTTCAGTGTATTTCTACATACATTTCTAATGATCACCAATAGTACAAAAATAGTTATAACTCCCAATCATGGGGCAGCCTGGGTGGCTCAGTGCTTTAGTGCCACCTTCAGCCAAGGGCCTGACCCTGGAGACCTGGGATCGAGTCCTGCGTTGGGCTCCTTGCATTGGAGCCTGCTTCTCCCTCTGCCTGTGTCTCTGCCTCTCTTTGTCTCCCTGTCTCTCATGAATAAATAAACATAAAAATATTTATTTTTAAAGATTTTATTTATTTATTCATGAGAGACATAGAAAGAGACAGAGACACAGGCAGAGGCAGAAGTAGGCTCCCCGTAGGGAGCCCAACGTGGGACTCAATCCTGGGACTCCAGGATCATGCCCTGGGCCGAAGGCAGATGCTCAACTGCTGAGCCACCCAGGCGTCCCCGAAAAATCTTAAAAAAACAAACAAACAAACAAACTCCCAATCACTTGAGGGTATAAATGTGATATTGCTCTAATGGTCAAGAGCATGGAATCTAGGGAAACTGCTTGGGCTTATTAAATGTTAGCTCTACACCTTACTGGTTTGTGACCTCTTGCAGTTATACTGGACCTATCTGTGCCTCAATTTCTCCATCTATAATATAGGGATAATAATAATACACACTTCCTAGGGTTGTTGGAGGGATTAAATAACAATATATACAAAGCACTTAGGAAAGGGGTTGGTACATCATAAGCACTACATGAGGGCTATCTATTATTACTTCTAGAAAAGGAAGTTGAGTTACAAGGAATCATTTTGGACTGTGAAATGGAGCTGAAAAAGTGCTTACTATTTCTGCTTTCCAGACTAAGTCTAGGCCTGGTTTTATAGCTTAAGTGGGACTTTTAAAAATATGTTTTGAAGATCATCAAGAAATTGACTCAATTTACAAAATTGTGGTTCCTGCCAACCTTCTGAAATCTACTTCTATATCTTTTCAAAAACAAGAGAGGAAAAAAGTCAGCAAAGAAGAGAAAAATAAATCCTACTCACTGGTCTGTATTTTTGACTGTCAAGTAGAAGATCTTAATTATAAGTGTAAACAAGTTAATGCAGCCACTGTTTTAGAAGTTTATACACATAACCTTCCCAAATAGAGTACGAGCAAGTATGTACAAAAATCAGAAGGATAAGAACTGTATCTCCAAAAGCATGGGGACTCAAAAGGAAAATGACAGGTTTTACTGGATTTCATATTGATCTTAATTTATCACCTGGAGGGTGTATAGGTGGGGTGAGTTTTGTAGCTATATGTAGCAATAGTAATTTATTCTTAATGACTATAGTTAGGCCTTTGTAGATTGTTCTAACCTTCCTACAAGCATCCTAAAATAAGAAGTAGGATTAAAACATGAAAAACAAATGGAAATTTCCAAGTGAGTTCTTGCTTTTTCGTCTTTGGAGACAGTGTGGTACAATGGAATTAGAGTCCAATTTTAAGTCTGCGTTTGCAATTTATTCCTCTCAATTTCAGTGTCTAACGTGTAAAATGGTGACAATAAGATTAATCCTGTTGCGTTTTAAGCCATGCGTGTAAAACCAGTGTCTAGTGATTGTTAGTTCTCCCTTCTTCTTAGACATAAGAAATAATATTTTGATTAGAGAGAGGTCCTCCCTCTAGGAGGACACAGCACAGGCATGAGGTTTGGCTATTGGTCAGTGCCTTTGTGGAATCGGAAGGTGGCTCTTCTTACTCCAGGCACCTTGGTCAATCAGAAGGCTGTGTCAGGCCCTCTTCCTTAGGCTCTTCATACCCAACCATACTTGGCAGCCCTATGTCAATGATGAGAAGGAGCCAGATGTGACCGTCAGACAAAGAGCTTTCCACGTGAAGTCAACAGCAAGTGTGAAGGCCTGAGAAGGGGGTCAAGCCTGGTGGGCTTAGGGAACACAAAGGCCCCTGGGCTGAAGAACAGTTGCCAAGGGGAAGGCTGATAGAAGATGAGGTCAGAAAGGTGAGGAGGCATCAGATCTCACGTCCCCGTGGGACAAGGATAGGAGTTTGGATTTTATTCTAATTTTATAGGAAACCACTGGAGGGTTTTGTACATAATCTGAATTCTGGGGTGTGTGTGTGTGTGTATGTATTTATAACCCCTCAGAGCGTCCCTCTGTTTGCTAAAGGGAATGTTGCCTATGAATGCTGCTTTAAACAGATCATTTTGGCTGTTGTGCAACCAGATGGAAGAGGCAAGAGTGAAAGCAGAAAGACCAGTGGAAGGCAACCGTAGGAGTGTATACGAGGGATGAGGCATGCTTACATCAGGGTAGTGGTTGAGAAAGGCTAAGTATGGGGAATTTTCTGGAGGTGAATACCACAAAATTTGTTGATAGATTTAAAGAGCATGAGGAAAGAGGAATTAAGGATGACTCCCTGGCTTTGGGCTTGAGCAACTGGGTAGATGGTACTGCGATGGACAGAAGTCAGGAAGACTGGGGATTGGGCAGCTTGGGTGGCTTGGCGGTTTAACACCACCTTCAGCCCAGGGTGTGATCCTGGGGTCCCAGGATCAAGTCCCACGTCGGGCTCCCTGCATGGGGCCTGCTTCTCCCTCTGCCTGTGTCTCTGCCTCTCTCTCTCTCTGTGTGTCTCTCATGAATAAATAAATAAAATCTAAAAAAAAAAAAAAAAAGGAAGACTGAGGATCTGCAGGATAGGTAGAAGCAGGAGTTTGGGACATGTTAGGTTTGAGATGCTTATCAGACACTCAGGTGGAGATGGAAAGTAGGCAGTTGGGAATATGAATGTGGACTTTGGGTTAAGGCTAAAATTATAACTTGGGACTCATTAGCTGATAGATATTATTTAAAGACTTGGAGCTGGATGAGTTTATCCAGAAAGAGAAAATATAAAGAGCATCCAGGACCAAGTCCTAGAGTACTCTTACTTTTAGAGGTTGAGCATAGAAGGAAGAGGCTGCGATGCAGACTGACGGATAGACAGCACTCAGCCATGTCGCACATGTCACGAGTGCCATTCGTACAGACCTAACATAATGTACCTAGTGATGGCACTGTCCTTTAGAGAATAAACTAGTTTGATAAGCATCATTTCTCTGAAGCCATCAAATCTTTTTTTTTTACTTTTGTTGCTTTTATTTATTTTGCTAATTTAACTGATATAAAATTAAGCATAGTATTTTAATGCACTTGTAAAATAAACCACCTGCTAGTTTGCTATTTTTTCCTTGTCATATGAGCATTCTGTTAATATCTTTGCAACTGGTTATTGTTAGTGATGATTGTTTACTTTCATTTTGGTTTTGGTTGACTTTTTTTCACTTGGGACTGTTTTTAACTATAAATGACAGAAAATTCGACTACAGTAAGAAGGGCTATTTTTACTTACTTAAATGAGTTATCAAAAAAAAAAAACAACAAGTTATCTAAAAGTAGATAGCTAGCAATTCCATAATTCCAACAAGGCTCCAGACTTCTGGCTTTCCAGGCCATTGTCCTCAATGTGTAGCTGTCTTCCTCAGGCCTGCCTGATGGCTGCAAACCTCTGGGCATCACATCTATACTCCAACAGGAAAGAGGACACAAAGTAAAAGACCTGTCCTAGCTGAGTCTATTCCTTTTCATCATGAAAACAGTAGCTTTCTTTGAAGCCATGCCAGTAGAGGTCTGCTTATATCTCATTGACCAGAACTAAGCCAAACAGTCATGCCAGGTTACAAAGGAGACAAGGGAGGTGTCTGATTTTTTTGTTTTTTGTTGTTTTGTTTTGTTTAGTTTTTTTGTTTTTCACTCATGTAACATTCATTTAATTATATTTAAATTTTTAGCATGACCACATTCAAGGCATCCTGTATAAATCACATTTTAACGTACTTAAATTTTTTTTCTTTAATATCTTAAAGTTGTTTTATTTATCTATCTACCTATCTTTTTTTTTTTTTTAAATATTTTTATTTATTTAGAGAGAGAGGCAGAGACACAGGCAGAGGGAGAAGCAGGCTCCATGCAGGGAGCCCGACGTGGGACTCGATCCTGGGTCTCCAGGATCACATCCCGGGCTGCAGGCGGCGCTAAATCATTGTGCCACCGGGGCTGCCCTCTATCTATCCATCTGAGAGAGAGAGAGAGAGAGAGAGAGAGAAAGAGGGAGGGAGAGAGAGAGAGGGAGAGAGCGCGAGAGAGAGACAGAGAGCGAGCACATAAGCAAGGGGAGGGGCAGAGGAACAAGCAGACTCCCTGCTGAGTAGGAACCTGATGTGGGGCTAGATTTCTGGGACCCTGGGATCTTGACCTGAGCCAAAGGCATATGCTTAACTGACTGAGCCACCCAGGTACCCCCCCCAAATTTATTTTTTAATTAAAAACTTTATAATTTTTACTTTAATTTTACATACAATAAAATGTATCTTTTTCATTGTACATAGCCTTATAAGTCTGGAAAAAAATAGAAAGATGACTATTTTTAACTGTGAATATTGATGCTTAGAGTTTTCATAATGGAAAAGGATCATTGTTTAACACAAAAGAGTCATTTGAGAAAGGCAGGAACCCTTATCCAATGCACCTAATCATGGCTTCTTGAGATGAAATGGAATACAGTTAGTGAATGATGGGTCCCCTTAGGTCAAGGGGACAATTTACCTCTTAAGAGTACCTGACCATAACCACTAGGTTTCTGTGTTCCTCAAGAGCCACCCCTTCTGGGCATATCCTCCCAGGGAAGGTGAAGCTAGGATTCCAGCAAAGGTGGTGGTGGTTATTTCACAAAACACTTGTCATGATTGGGGTGAAGCCCAAAATTGATAGCAAATTTAGCTGTTACATGTACATTTTCATTAAATATTCCCATTTCCAGCATATCTGAGTAATAAATGATCAGGGATAATGAATAGGTAATTCAAATAATTGAATATCAGTATCAAATTTACCATATTACAGAAAGGTCTGGCATTTCCCCACAATATGAATACATGATAATATCATTACTAGCATTTATTGAGCACCTATACTAGATGCTTACCATATAGTATCTCATTTAGTCTTCACAACCACCATGTGACCTGGTGTGTTGAATCTTCTCTGGACTAGAGACAGATGATCTGGACTTGACACTTCACCGTCAATTTTATATAGAATGTGTTGAGATGTAACTCACATTTATAGACGTGGCTTGGTTTTCTATACTCACTTAAAAAAAAAACAAGGGTGAAGTAAGTCAAAAGCATGGTCAACATCTTGTATATTTTAAAATAAATGTAGATTTAGTGTGTGTTTTCGGTTTAATTTTTAAAAAGATTTTTATTTATTTTGAGAGAGAGTGTGTGCAAAGGGAGGGGCAGAGGAAGAGAACCTTCAAGCAGACTCCACACTGAGTGCTGAGTCCGATTGGGACTTGATCTCATGATCCTGAGATCACCACCTGAGCCAAAACCAAGAATCAGACACTTGACCGATTGAGCCACTCAGGTGCCTCTTTTTTCTGTTTTTAAAGATTTGTATTTATTTTGAGGGAAAGAGACAGAGAGAGAGAGAGAGAGAGAGAGAGAGAGAAGTTTATTTAATTTTATTGTAATTGCTGCACCTAGTCTGGGTCTCCAATTCACAACCCCAATATCAAGAGTCACATGCTCTTTCAACTGAACCAGCCAGATGCCCCCTTGGTGTGTGTGTTTTAAAAGCATTCAACCGGGCAGGCCAGGTGGCTCGGTGGTTTGGCGCGGCCTTTGGCCCAGGGCGTGGTCCTGGAGACCCGGGATCGAGTCCCGCATTGGGCTCCCTGCATGGAGCCTGCTTCTCCCTCTGCCTGTGTCTCTGTCTCTATGTCTCTCATGAATAAATAAATAAAATCTTTAAAAAAAATAAAAGCATTCAACTTATGTGGATCTAATATAAAATTGATTAACTCGTTTGGTATCTCCTTAGTGCCTCTTCCATGCTTTAGTTTTGTGTATATAATTTGCATATTTTTAATCCATGTTTACAATATTTTTTTCCGATTCACATTATTTAGACATACTTCTCCACAATTTTGCCACTACAACTGGGATGTTTCTCATCCTGTCTGGGCTTCAGTTTCTCCTTCATAAAATTAGGCTGTTGGGCTATAATTTAACAGCTAAAATGTTTTCAACTCTGAAATTCTGTGACAATAGAATATTTATTACCTACAGTCAAATAATGGCATAAATGAACAAGGAGTCTTCTTTGGGGAACAAGTTTACTTCAAAACATGGATGCTACTTAATGGGCCATAACTTTCCTGTTGTTCATGAGTCAGCATGAAAACTACCTCCAGAGAAGGCTAAGTAGGTCAGATTTATCTAAGAAGACAGCTGTGTAATCCCGTATCCCTCTCCAACCCCATGGCACTGCAGATACATGCTTCTGGCTTTTTGAACAACAAATAGCATTACCCACTTTGTAAAGTCCACCAGACCACAACCTGAAAATCAAGCTGGCCTTTAAAAAATTTCAGGAGGGGAACAAAATAGAGCTCTTTTTATATATGGTCCACAGCAATTTTCCTCTATCTTTAAGGCATTTTTTAAAAGATTTTATTTATTTATTCGAGAGAGAGAGAGAGAGAGAGAGAGGCAGAGACACAGGCAGAGGGAGAAGCAGGCTCCATGCAGGGAGCCCGACATGGGACTCGATCCCAAGTCTCCAGGGTTACGCCCCGGGCCAAAGGCAGGCGCTAAACCACTGAGCCACCCAGGGATCCCTTTTAAGGCATTTTCATTGATTCTGTGATACCAATTAGTGTGGACAAGACTTTTGGTGAAAAAGTAAAAAAGTTTAAAAATTAGTAAAAAAGTTTTATACCATGACTTTTTATTACACCTGTTTCATAAAACGTGTTAGGTCACCAGTGTTTGCTTGCTTTCCTTTCTAAATCCTAAGAGGACTTAAAATACATATTGTAAATAAATGGGTCAATGAAAGAACTCTCACTTAGAAACAAACTTTAAAGGTGCAGTCACTGTTACTTGGGCTCTGCGAATATTTTTTGTCCGTAGAGGACCCCTGAACACACTGGGAGGACCTTCAGAGCTCCAGGGGCAAATACAGACCCAGAGAAGTAAAACGAAGAAAAAAAAAAGTGGGGGGGGGGGGACACACTAGAATGGGACTGGAGATCCTTGCCACGGAAACGAAGATGCTGGCAGGGAACACAGGAAAAAGAGCAGGAACAGAGAGGATGCTGGAGGTGTTGACGTTGGAGGATGCAAAGGGACTTCTTCCCTTTGAGAGGGAGGACGCATGATTGACTTAGTCCTTCCTTGGCATCTGTCCTGCTATTTGACCACTGCTCTTCCATTGTCTAGACTCTAAGGCACCAGAAACCATTAAATAGAGGATCAATGTAAGCAGACAGGTGTGCCCCAGTCCCTTCCCCTCTTTCTTCTGCGCTGCTCATATTCTAGCAGCAAACTAGTTTTAAAAAAAAACCGTCAGACTGCCAACACTTCCAGGTTACGCAAAGCGATTCCTGAATGAACCTTTGTGATACGGTTGGCAAAGGCATGGTATTAGACCTGCAAGAGATCTCAGGTATCAGACGCACTTTTTGGTTACAGGCCTCAAATGATGGGGCTAGAAAAATATATTTTCAAGTATTACGTTATTGTATTAACCAGCTGATGTCCGGCACAGGCCGCTGACCGCCACGTTTCAGAAGAGGCAGGCTCACGTTTGCAGAACGCATCCTGCGGGGAGCTTCTGCCCCCGGGGGGCTCTGAAGCCCAGAGGCTTCCCCACCTGTCGCGGCCTGGACCGCGTCCACGGAGGCTGCCGGGCGCACCACGGCCGCGCCTCGCTGAGGTCAGCCTCTCGGCCCCGGGACAGCTCTTTTCATGCTAAATTACAGACTTTGCAGCCACCGGATATCCTCGCTGCCTAACTGGCAGTAGCCATGTGGCTGCGCCGGCGTTTCCTGACAACCACGGCGTTATTTCCACTAATATCCTGCCTGGGGCCTCCGGCCGGGCGCCGCCGCCCTCGCCCGTGGGTAGTGACCCGGCTGCGCCCGCGCTGCCCCAGCACAGACGGAGGCGCCCCAGTCCCTCCAATCGCGCCTGGCGACAGTGGCCCGGGGGCCCCTCCCGACCGCCGCGGGCCGTGCCGGGGGCCGGCGACTCGGGGAGGGCGCCGCGGGGCGCTGGGGCGGGCGGCGGCCGCGGGGTCCGCGCCCGGGAGGGGCGCCCTGGGCCGCCGCGTTCGCACGGTCCCCGCGCCCCCGCGCCCCCGCGCCCCCGCGCCCCCGCGCCCCCGCGCCCCCGCGCCCCCGCGCCCCCGCGCCCCCGCGCCCCCGCGCCCCGTCCCTCCCTATCGGCCGCGCACACGCGCGCACAGCCGGCGGCGCGCCCCGGGCTGGACCCGCAGCAGCTGCGGCGGCGGGGGGCGGGGCCGGGGCGTGGCGAGGCGGGGGCGGGGCCGGGGCGAGGCGGGGGCGGGGCCGGGGCGGGGCGGCGCGGGGGCGGGCCCGGGGCGAGGCGGCCCCGGCGCCAGCGAGCGAGCGAGCGAGCCAGCGGCGAGCGCGGCGAGCACCCGAGCAGAGCGAGCAGCAGCATGGCGGGGCTCCGACGCCCGCAGCCGGGCTGCTACTGCCGCACCGCCGCGGCGGTGAACCTCCTGCTGGGCGTCTTCCAGGTCCTCCTGCCCTGCTGTCGCCCGGGAGGGGCTCAGGGACAAGGTCAGCCGGGCGCCGCCGTGCTCGCGCTCCCTCCCCACCCCGCCCCCCCCCTCTTTCTTTTAGGGAACTGCTGAAATGTCTAAGAGGGCGAGGGGAGGAAGGGGAAGGGGCAGGAGGAGGGAGGAGAGCGGTCGCAGGTCTCGGCCGGTAACATCTGGGGCCGCCGCGTCCCCTCCCGCGCCCCCGCCCCCGCCCCCGCCCCCGCCCCCGGCGGCCGGAGCCGGGCAGTGGCGGGGCTCGGGCACCGGCGCGGACCGCTAGCCGCACGCGCCCCGGAGCCTTTGTGCGCGGGCCCCGGGCGCCCCGGGCGCAGCCCCCGCTTTGTGTGGCGCGCGCGGGGGCCCCGCGGCGGCCCGGCTGGCTGCAGCTTTGTTCCCCGAGCCCCGCCGCCGGGACCCTCCCGCGGCCGCCCGCCCCGGATGCTCGGGATGCGGCGCGCCGGGTGGCTGCCCCGGCACCCCCGGCCCGCGCGCCCCCCGCCCTCGGGGGGGGGGCCCCGACTCGCACCCCGTGCATTGTGCCCGCGGCCCCGGGCGGCTCGTCGGCGGGCCCCTCGGCTTGGAGAAGGAAGGGGTGACTCGTCCGGGAGAGGCGGGTGCTGGGGCGCGGGAGGGAAACAGGAAGCGTCCCTTTTCCGTGCATTAAAACGCGCTGTGTTTTCTTTGGTGTCCGTGCAGCGGTTGAGCCCCTGCCCAACGTGGTGGAGCTGTGGCAGGCGGAGGAAGGGGAACTGCTGCTGCCCACTCAGGTGAGGACGACCAGGTGACAGGGCGGCCGCGGGTGCGCGCGGGCGGAGGGGCCGGGCGGCCGCGGCCCCCCAGCGGCACCGGCGCTCGGGCCACTTTGCAAGGCAAATAAACGGCCGGGCCGAGCCCGAACACCTGGCAACGGTGGCCTGCCCAGCCTCCTCCCGCGCCATGTGACAGGGCGTGAGTCACGCCCGCCCCAAGTTCAGGAGCTGGGAGCCGAGGCCACCTCAGCAGGGCCGCGGCCGCGGCCGCGGCCGCCCGGAGGAGGGGAAGGGCGGGCCCCTGGGCGGCCGCGGTCCCCGGAGCGCCGCGAGCCCCGGGACAACAGGAAGGCTGCTCCCAGGCGTGCCAGCGGCTGGCACTGGCCACCAGCCTTAAGCAGCTTCTGCAGGGAAGATGTGACTCTAAAAAGATTGTCGCCCTGGATCTTTTCCAAGCGCCTTTAATTCGCGTAGGAGACACCCTCTTTAGCAACTTGAATTTCAGGTTTCGGGGGCTCTCCCCCCTCTGATACAGCGATTGCATGTGGAAAAATAATTACTAGCATTTCATTGAGAATCTGCGGCATCCTCCCGGGTTCAGGGCTGCAAGCAGATACAGCCCCGCAAAGCGTTGTGTTAGGGTTTAACTTCCAACGTTTGTCTGCAGATGTATGCATTTAAGCATGATACGGTTGACTGCTTTTCAGCAGCAACAGTAGTGACCCCAAATACTTTCTTTTGGGGGGAGGGAGGAGTTGAATTATAAGGGAATATTTAGCTTGTGTGTGTGGTAATTTTTAAGATGTTCATTACTTCCCACATTGGTGGCAGCACTTAATTCTATGTTGTCTCTTGTGGCTGTTTGGAAAAACAGGATGTCTAGCTGTAAGTTCACGGCTCTGCAGTTTTACAGTTGAGTTTCTCCAATCTGTGTGAAGCATTAGAGTGCTGGTTTTGAGATATTCAGAATATTCACTTTAACCAGGACTAATGAATAACAGCTTCAAGGCAGAGAGGTGACTTCTAGAGGAAAATTTTTGTGGACCTTTCCTGAAGGCCAGCGAGCTGAAAGAGACCGGTCCTTTGAGAAAAAGCCTCATTGGGATGGAGAGCAAATAGTCTGCCCTTCTCTTAAAAGTTTGTTCCCAAATGGGTTTTTTCCCCCTCCTCTGATCATAAATAACAGATGCGTATTGTTGAAGATTTGGAAAATACAGAAAGATAAAAAGAACCAAATAGAAATCATTCATGATTCTACCGGGAGACCCACATTTAAAATTTGACGTTTTTCCTTTTTTAAAATACAGTTGTATTTGTGTCTTAATCATGATTGTTCAAAAGCAGCATTCGTGAGGTTCTGGGCTGGAGACTTCTGTGTTGTGGGGGCCTGTCCTGGGTGGAATTCTGTGTCCTGTGGGCTACAAGATGCCCAGCAGTTAGAGCCTCGCTGTCTCTACTCAGTAGTTGCTGGTGGCACTTTCTCCTCCCTCTTGCCCCCAGGTCTGACAGCTAAAAATGTCCCCAGACGTTGCCAAATGTCCCTGGGGAGCAAAAGTGCCCGGGTTGAAAAGCACTGGTGTATATCTATATGCATTTGCATTTTTACTCATTTGTAGCCTGTACTCCTTACTGGCTAGTGTTGAAAGTCAACCCAGACAGAAAGGAAAGTAAATTATAGACTCTCATTTGTTGCAGCATTAGTTGAAGATTTAGTCACTGTGCTCAGAGATGGAAACGTCAAGGCCTGTGATATGATCAATGATTCTATTTATAGCCTTAAAATTTATTTTATATTATTCTTAATTTGTGGCTTTATTTTGTTTGTATGTGTAATATAGTTTGTTTTGGTGAAAAAAAAATGCACACAATTTAGAAGCTGTCTTTCTGGAGTACTCACTAGAGAAGCCTTTATAACTAAGCTATTTTAATGAAAGCTATAATGAAAGTGAAACTGATATTCAAAATAATTTTCTAAATACTTCATCTCTATCTATAGACACATCTTTTAGAGACTATTTACCCTGCCTGTACTGGGGTGGGGGTGGGGATATATGTGGATCTATCTGTATCTGTCAGTGTAAACTGCAGATATATATGCATATGTATTTATCTAAACTGCCTATACACTCACACACATATGTATATAAACTGCAGAGAGTTCTGAAGAAAGTTATTTTTAGAGAATTCTCTTCAAAGTATTTGGACTTTTTTTCCCCACAAAAAGCTCCCTTGTGTGTCATGGAGTCAGCTGAAAAAGAGAGTATTTATAGGTGTTTTTTAAATTTGAGGGTTTCTGCTTAATTAATTTGTAGGCTGGGTTCCTTTCACTCAGAAGGATCCCAAGGCAGCTGCAGAAGCTAAGATTTGTTAGTGATGGGAGAAATGGGAGCACCAGAAGGTATGGCATCAAAAAATTGAATTTTTAAAAAAGATTTATTTATTTATTTTTCATTCATTCATTCATTCATTCATTCATTCATTCATTCATTCATGAGAGACACAGAGAAAGGGGAAGAGACACAGGCAGAGGGACAGTCAGGGTCCCTGAGGGGAGCCCGATGTGAGGACTTCATCTGGGGACTCCAGGATCACACCCTAAGTCAAAGGCAGACGCTCAACCACTTAGCCACCCAGATGCCCCCAAATTGAATATTAACATTTGTCACCACTCATTATTTATACAGTTGATATTTTTGGAAATGTTTTCTGGTGATTGGGTCTTTTTTTTCTTTTTAAGTGAGCAAGGACTAGAAAAATGCATCTTTGGTGCATTTTTGGTACAAAACCAAATAAAATAATTGAATTGTTATAATCTTCCAGACCTGCTGGATAGGTTTCCAGGATTTGACTCCCGGTTCCGTCCCTTTTCTCAGTTTCTTCATCTGCACAATGGGGGTGGGAATGGCCCTGATCTCAGAGGATTTTGTGAGGATTAAAACTGTCTTGAACTCAGTGAGCACTTCATGTGTGTTACCTATTATTTTGGTATACTTCTCAGCTGATTCCTAGATTTGGTCACTGGAGGTCATGGGAGTTTTCCTGCGTTGAAGAGGTTGAACCAGTGCAGAGAACTCAGTACTATTTCTTGCTCTACAGTTGTGTAGATAGGTTATATTATTCACATCTTTTTGTTATGTGCGGTTTTTACGTGGTAAGATATTTGGTGTTCGAACATAAACTATCTATGGTGATAATGAGAAGGAAGGGAAAAAAAACGTGATTTTATTCTTAGATTTACAGAACTTTTCCTCTCTTCAGGCCTTACTTCACCTATACTTCAACACACTGAATCCAAAGTGGTGATGGTTAGGAACCAAACACACGTTTTCATTAGCTTATTATCAGGAAGTAATCCCATGTGTGCAAGATACTGCATTGCATACCTTCTTACTTTGCCTTCAAATAACCCTCTGTGCTGGCCTGTGATGCCCTTGACCTGCCCTAGCTCTCAGGGCCTTCCGCAGTCTGACCCTGTGTATTGCTCTAGGCATTCCTCTGGGACGCAGGCCCCAGCATGACCCTTGGCAGAGCGGCCCCCCTGTGTATCTGTTGAATGAAAGAACAAATGTGATTGTCCTGCTGTTCCCATAGAGCCATCCTCCCAGACTTCTAACTCCGTAGTGGCACTATTGTCATTTCTCGCTTTCTGAGGTTCTTGAGCGTCTGGATTTTTTTTTTTTTCTTTCTTGGCCTTGATGTTCCTCCTTGCCCTAACTGGATTCCCTGTAAGAGTTTGGGCTTTTCTAAGCTTGGTGGTCTCATTGCAGCCACACTGTTCTGCATACAGTAGGCATTGAGTAGTTAGCCCGGAGCTCTTCCTGGGGGAGGAGAGGCAGTTATCAGTGTCTTGTCCTGTTTCTGAGGTTAGTTTCAAAGATGGCAGGCTAAATGCCTTACGTGTTGATTTTGGTGGTGGTTGTTTGTTTTTTTGGTATCCCTTCTGGCAGCAGGAAGGGCAATCTAGAATTGTTCTTCTAATCCATTCAGACTCTGCAGAGATAGAAGCCTCACTCCTAACAGCCCTGGTTAGATTTGGGACACTAACATTGGTGCTGAGTAGGAGCAGGAGTTACCTGATACAGAATCATGTTGGTCTGGTTTGGGGTGGCTGGGCTTAGTGCTTTTCTGGCCTTGTCTGTTCATCCCCCCACGCCCAGCAAAGCCCCGGGATACAGCGATAAAGAAGGACGTCTCTGCCTTTAAAAATCTCATGTCTTACCCCCTTAAGTCTGGTATAGGTAACGGAAACTGGTAGAAAGTGAAACAGGAAATAGTACAATAGTACACTGAATATCTAAATTCTTTATTATCTCAGGTACTGTGTTATGTAATAGCATCTTGCTCTAGTCAGTGAATCATTGACTGGTATTTAGAAATCTTTTTGTTATAGAGATTTATTTTGGGTTTAATCTACTTCCACTATCAACATAAAAAAATAATACCTAACATGAATTGAGTATTACTGGCATTGTTTAAGTACTTTATGAGTTTTTAATACTCATGTTAATACACTAAAAACCATGAAGTGTTCTGACCTGACATTACGGATGAGGAAATGGAGTCACAGAGTCATTAAATAATTTGCCCAAGGCTGAAGGAAAGTGGCAGTGGTGTGATTTGTACCTGGGAGGTGTTGAGCTTCAAAGCTCCTGCTCCTGGCCACTATGGCACTGTATGAGTTTTAGCAGTCTGGCTGGGAAAGTATTGTGGTGGTGGATTTCCTGTGTTTCAGGGAGATCCCTTCATATTCTGTTTTGAGTTAGAAAAATTAGCTTAATGAAGTTTTAACAAATGGTCAGATCCACTAGTGTTTCTGAAATTTTTGCTTAATATTTTTATTGAGGTATAATTGACGTAGAACATTACATTCCTTTCAGGTGCACCACATAACAGTAAGTCTAGTTACCATCTGTCACCATACATATTGCATAAATTTTTTTTTTTTTGTCTTGCGATAAGAACTTTTAAGATTTACTCTCAGTAACTTTCAAATTTGCAATACAGTGTTATTCGCTGGTCATCATGCTAAATATTACATCCCCAGGATATATTTTAACTGGAACTTTGTACCTTTTGACCAACTTTACCCATTGTGCTTCTCCACCGCCTGCCACCCCTGGTTCCCCAGCAATCACCAATCTGTTTTCTGTATCTGTGAACTTGGTATTTGTTTTTTGTTTTTGTTTTGTTCTGTTTTGTTTTTTCTTGTTTTGTTTTTTAAAGGTTTTATTTATTTATTGAGAGGAAGCATGAGCAGGGGGAGGGGCAGAGGGAGAGAGAGAGCATCTCAAGCAGACTCTGTGGTGTTAGCTTGATCCCATGACCCTGAGATCATGACCTGAGCTGAAACCAAGAGTTGGAAGCTCAACTGACTGAGCCACCCAGGTTTTTGTTTTTTAAATTCTGTATTTGAGAGCTATCATCTATCATAGGTATTTGTCTTTCTCTGTTTGACTTATTTCACTTAGCACAGTACCCTAAGGGTCTACCCATATTGTTGAAATGAGATTTCATTTTTTTATGGCTGAACAGTATTTCATTATATATATGCACACATATGTATATATACAGGTACCCATGTATATGCATACATACATATCACATCTTTATCCATTTATGTCATTAACTTAGGTTGTTTACATATCCTGCCTATTGTAAATAATGTTACTGTGAACATGAGGGTGTAGATATTTTTTTGAATTAGTGTTTTTGTTTCCTTCAGATAAATACCCAGAAGTGGACTTGTTAGATCGGTTTATAATGTTTTGAGGAACCTCCATACTGTTCTCCACAGTGGCCACACTAGTTTGCTTTCCCATCAACAGTGCACAAGGGTTCCCTTTTCTCTACATCCTTGCCAACACTTATCTCTTATCTTTTTGATACTAGCCATTCTAACAGGTGTGAGGTATATATCCACGAGTATTTAAGAAACAGCTAGACTGCACTTAGCTCTGTGGATACTTATTGAGTATGTACTGTGGCCCAGCACTGGTCTAGGTGCTTTGGATGTTGAACAGAAAAAACACTGCCCTAGTGGAGCTTGCAGTCTAATAGTGGCATATAGATGGTAAAAAGAAGTAGAATAAATTGTAAATTCTTTAGTCTGTTGTTAGAAAGGCATCCGTGCTGTAGGGTGGCAAACCGGGGGAAGATTAAGGTGATGGGAGCTGGAGTTTTAATTTAACAAGGCAAAGTTGGTCCCTTTGAGAAGGCCTGTATTTGACATTTGAGCCAAACCTGGAAAGCAGTGAGAGATTTAGAATAGCTAGTGCAAGGGCCCTGAGGCACTGCCAAGGGCCAGTGGGGTAGGGAGATTACAGGATTTGGTTCCCTCCTTTTGAGAGCCTGGTGGTGTTGGGGAGATAAGGCTGGTAATACCCTGAGATAACACTCAAGTGCTGAAATGTAGCAACTGAGAGGAGAGAGGAGGAACCGTGTATATTGGAGGGGTCTGTTAAGGCTTAGGAGTAGGAGGGCTGCTTAGAGACCTGCATTAGCAAAAGTGTGAATGGGGCCTCCTCTAGATCCTTACATGAGTGACAGTGTTTTTAAGTTGATGCTTTGAACCGGAGCCCGGAGCTCCTGATGAAGTGTGGCTGTAGAGATAGGGATGTGTATGTCAAGGTCAGTTGACAGTTGCCCGGTTCCAGGTTAAGGAGCTTAGAGTACATCTGACTAGCAGTTAGTGAGTGGTAGTAGGCTCTTGAGTAGAGATTAACATGGTGACATTGGATGCTGGGTTCATACCAAGTGGGTCGTTAAGTCGTGGCTGATGTTGAAGAAAATTGGTCTTGCAGTGACACAAGGGATGGATTGGAGGCAGTGGTCTTCAGCCAAGTGAAAAGCCCTGTCTGTGATGGTAATGGAAGCCTGGAGTACTGATAGTATGGGCTGCCTTGCTGTGGACGGGGTGGAGAAGAAAGGGCAGGTCTGTACCATGGTTCAGACAAGTGAGTAGGTCTTTATGGCTAGAGGTGAAGAAAGAGCAGTATAAGATGACCCTAAGGTTTGCCCAAGGGTCAAGGAGGGTGATGGTATCCTTGACAGAAGGAGGCTGGTTAGAACAGAAACCACTTGGGATGCCTGGTGGCTCAGAGGTTGAGCATCTGCCTTTGGCTCAGGTCATGATCCTGCAGTCTGAGGATCGAGTCCCACGTCGGGCTTCCAGCAGGGAGCCTACTTCTCCCCTCTGCCTGTGTCTCTATTTCTCTCTCTGTCTCTCATGAATAAATAAATAAAAATCTTTTTTTTTTTTGGTAATAAAATCTTAAAAAAAAAAAGAACAGAAACCACTTGGCAGGGGCCCCATGTGTTGATAAGTCAGTGTTGGTCATAACTATTTTGGGAGAGAAAAAGTGCATATGTGCTGGAGGCATTTGCCAGTAGGTTTGGAGTTGCAGATGAATTCATCCTACAGGTATTGTGGAGTACCTGCCACATGCTGGCCACACACCAAAGCGGCAGGAGTCTTGCTCTCAGGAAAGATAGGCATTCCCTGAGTATCTACCCGTGTGATCGAGTGAGGAGTTGGGGTTGGCAGTAGGGATTTGGGCCTCACGGTGATGAGCGTGGGTCAGCATTCTGGGGGAATTGGTGTAGGGAGTCAGGGCCCAGGACTGGCAGTGACGAGGAGGAAGATGGGGCAGAGAGGCATTAAGTGCCAACAGCCAAAGGTTAGGGAGAAGCTGGAGGACCAGGAAGGCTCCGTATTCCTGACCCCCCAAAGGTGGAGAACTTTGGGGGAAGAACGGTCAAGATTGTGTCTGTCAGTTTACATGTAGGATTTATTTGGATCTGGCCTTTTGTTTCTATTTCAAGTTCCTTTTCTTTTTACCTTCCTGGTACATGACATGTGGTCAGATTTTGGCCTGGTAATCTGGGGGAGGATTTTGGAAGTGCTTTTGACGGTGATGTTTATGCCATTTATACAATTGATCAGCCTTTTTATGTTGATGTCAAAATTTATCAGGTATCCATGTAGGGGATTCTGAGCTAACCAAAGGCTCTTGGAGAGACAAGATGTCATGCTAATTTGGAAATTATGTTTAGGTCAAAATTTTAAGCAGGGAGAATCTGACATTATCTAAAGGATCACTCGGCAACTTACGGCTTTTAGGAGTGTCATTCTTTTTTTAAAAAAATATTTTATTTATTTATTCATGAGAGACAGAGACAGAGAGAGAGAGAGAGGCAGAGAGAGAGAGAGAGGCAGAGACACAGGCAGAAGGAGAGGCAGGCTTCATGCAGGGAGCCTGACGTGGGACTCGATCCCGGAACTTCAGGATCACGACGTCCTGGGCTGAAGGCAGGCACCAAACCACTGAGCCACCCAGGGATCCCTAGGAGTATCATTCTTTCAATAAATTCATTGCCTGCTGTGTATCAGGCGCTATTTTTATTTTTATTTTAAAGATTTTACTTATTTATTGAGAGAGAGAGAGCGTGCGAGAGCGAGCACAAAAGTGGGAGAGGAGCAGAGGGAAAGAGGGAATCCCAAGCGGACTCCAGGCTGAGGGTGGAGCCCAACGTGGGGCTCTATCTCAGGACCTCCTCTGTCTCAGGAGATCATGTCCTGAGCAGAAGAGCCAGACACTTAAGTGACTGAGCTGCCAGGTGCCCCCAGGCAGTATTTCTAGACGTTCTTTACAAGTTCATCATCCATGTGAAATTTAAGAATTGTTTCTTTTCAGATTTCTGTGTTCTTCTTAAACAACTGTTAAACCATGTGTTTTGTTTTGTTTTTTAATCAATAGGGTGATTCTGAAGAGAATATGGAGGAGCATTCTCAAGAACAGAGGTAAGAAAAACCACAGGAGCAAATACCTGCATGCTGAACATTGCTGCCCACTTTGGATGCTATCTGAAGTCTTGGTTATGTACGTTTATGTTTATGTGTTTAATATATCTGTGATATACCTTGATCTTTGGCGCTTGGGATATCTGAACTCTCTAATAATTAATATGTCTTTGTTTTAAAATAAAGTTGTGCAGAAAGCTGTTAGAAATACCTCCTGCCACCCATTTTCTTTTTCTTTTTTTTAATTTTTATTTTATTTATTTATTCATGAGAGACACACACACACACACACAGAGAGAGAGAGAGAGAGAGGCAGAGACACAGGCAGAGGGAGAAGCAGGCTCCATGCAGGGTGCCTGATGTGGGACTCGATCCTCGGTCTCCAGAGTCACACCCTAGGCTGAGGACAGCGCTAAACCGCTGAGCCACCCGGGTTGCCCCCACCACCCATTTTCAACTTTGCATTTTCCATAGCACACCTATGCTATCCTACTTGTTCAGAAATGCCTGTTGAACATGAGGCACAGTGCTGGGTGCTGGGCATGAAATATTGAATAAACCCTGTGCTGCACGTAGTAGTGGAGCCAGACCTTACTGTAAACAAAACGAAATGCTTGTGATTGTAGTAACTGTCAACAGTTGGATTGCCGTGGTACAGAATAATGAGGAAGATAGGGTGGTCAGGTGAGGCCCCTCTTAGGAGGTGACATTTGAGCTAAAGTCTGGAGGATGCAAAGGAATAGCCAGGTAGCAAACAGGGAGAGTGCTCTGGGCAGTGGGAGTGGTGGCAGATGCAAAGGCGCAGAGTTAGGAAGCACTAACAGCATTCCAAGAACTTGGAGAAGGCCCGTGTGGTTTGTGGGATAGTGAGGTAAGACAGGACCTTAGAAACCACAGTAAGGAGGTTGGATTTTATATTTTTAACGGTGTAAGATTTGTTAGAGGATCTAAAGCAGGGGCTAGGAAATCGAAAGGTGTCAACTACATTTTTAAGAGAATACTTTGGTCGCGGAGCAGTCTCATGGTCACTTTTCAAACTGGGATGTCTGGTCCCTGGAAGGTACATGGAGACTCTAAATGGTACCTGGACATAACAAAACTTTCAGGGAATCAGCTTTTAGATCCCACCATCCAGATAGTCTTCTGAAATTGAGCTGTCTGAGGTTGCAAGTTACCCTTTTCCACCTCTTCTTTTGTAATCTCTCTTCCCCACTTTATAAAAGAAAGGCATACTTCTTACCTCGTCCACATCTTACTATGTGCTCAATGTTGGGCAAACAGAGGTGTGATTTAAAAATACCGGCATTGGTCAGGAGAAGTGATAAACTCTGATTGGGTAACAAATTCTTTTGTAACTCTGGAGGTTTCTGAATCTATCGACAAAATTGAAGGGCCCAATCAAATTGGCAGTTGGTCATTGCAAGTTATTTTTAGGGGATCTCTGGGTGGCTCAGCAGTTTAGCGCCTGCCTTCAGGCCGGGGCATGATCCTGGAGTCCCAGGATCGAGTCCCATGTCAAGTTCTCTGCATTGAGCCTGCTTCTCCCTCTGCCTGTGTCTGTCTCTCTCTCTGTCTCTCATGAGTAAATAAATAAAATCTTTAAAAAAAAAGTTACTTTTAATGATCATTGCTTTTTGGATAAACAGTGAAGGAGTTTAGAGAATATAGGGACAGTATTGTAACAGCGCTCTTTCTATTCACGTTTTAGTTTATGTGAACAAGCTTTTTCAGTGCTTACACTTTTAAAAAAGTGGACAAGAAAAATAATAGTCACATGAATCAATGACGGGGGGGTGAGACACTTTTCATCCATTTCACTAAAGAATGCATTTTCAGTAAATTTGTCTCTTCATGTTTAATCGCCTATCAAAATTTATGAAATTTCTTGATCAGTTGTATACTAAAGAAAATTATAATGACAGCTCAGTTCAGAAGAAAAAAATACTTAACACTTAAACACTGTGGTCATAGGAAATTTTAAAAAAATCTAATGTTTCAGTTGAAACTCATAGTTTTGTTGCAGAAGACTTTGAACATTGTGATGTATGTATTAGATTTAAATACTTGGAGGGAATATCCAGTAATACAAGAATGCCTATTGGTGTGTTTAAAGAAATGGATGATGGGGGCACCTGGGTGGCTCTGTTGGTGAAGCGTCTGCCTTCGGCATTGGTTATGATCCTGGGGGTCCTGGGATCATCCCCTGCGTCAGGCCTCCCTGCTCAATGGGAAGTCTGCTTCTCCCTCTCCCTCTGCTGCTCCCCTTGCTTGTGCTGTCTGTCAAATAAATAAAATCTTTTTTAAAAAAAGGATGATGATAGGGCGCCTGGATGGCTCAGTTGGTACAGCATGTGACTCTAGATCTTGGGGTCATGGGTTTGAGCCCCATGTTGGGTATAGAGATTATAAAAAAATAATGGTGGATTTCATTGCAGTAGTATTTGAGTTCCATTGAATGTGTTTTAAAAAATGATTATGAGTTGAGATGCCTGGGTGGCTCACTGGTTGAGTGTCTGCCTTTGGCTCAGGGCGTGATCCCAGCATCTGGGATTGAATCCCACATTGGGCTCCCTGCAGGGAGCCTGCTTCTCCCTCTTCCTGTGTCTCTGCCTCTTTCTCTCTCTGTGTGTCTCATGAATAAATAAATAAAATCTTTAAAAAATGATTGAGTTTTATTAAAAATGCCCTCATTTATAATATGCCAGAGATTACATTCTTTGAAGCCTTTTGAATTTATAGTACAACATTTTAAATGTGGGCTGAATGTATGAGGCAGAGTTCAGAGTTGGTTGCAGTCCTCTGTTTGAGTGTATGGGAGCAAGAAGAGGCAAGGATTGCCGGTGGTTCAGGCAAGGCTGGTGGGAGTGGGGATGAAGGGACATGGGAAGTTCTGAGGTGAATTTTGGGGGTGGAACAGATTCATTACTTGTTGAATCAGTGGTAGAGCAAGAGGGACTAGACTGACTGACTAGAATTTGGCTTGAGCATCTGGAGGGAGGACAGCTGAGATGGGAAAGGAATTAGGGGAGGGAAATCAGGAATTCTGGTTGGTTGTCTCATAGGAATGTCAGACTTGATATGACACGTCCCTGTGGCCGTGGCGCCGTGAGCCCTGAGCTTGGAAGCCCTGGGCAGCCTCCAGGCGTGGGTGTGTCCAGCCTGTAGACAGCCTTGTTGCTCGCCTTAGCCTTTGTTCTTTCCTTTCTCGTCAGTCAGAACTAGTTTCTTTACCTCAGTTTTATGTCAGACTCTAAGGTATTAGTAGGTTTTATCCCTACGGGTCTTTTGACCTAGTGTTAGATTGTTGGTGAAGGTGTGGGGGGTAGGAGAGTGATTAGAACAGTGGCTTTCAAACTTGTTGCCAGTGACTCACAGTAAGGGATGCGTTTCACGTCATGCTTACCTGCCTGCTCAGAGGCACATGCGTATGGCCATATGAATGTGCGTGTGCGTGCTTTATTTATTGATAAAATAGCGTGTCCCTTTACTACCTGTGACATACTCTTTTCTATTTCATCTTTTTTTGTCATGGTTAAATGTACATAACATTTACCATTTAAACCATATTTAAATGTACAGTTCTGTGGGATTGAGTACATCCACGTTGCTGTGCATCCAGTCACTGCCGTCCATCCAGAGGTTTTCTAGTTCATCTTATTTCATTAAAAAAAAAAAAAAACTTGGTTGCCACTACTAGATTTTAAAATTTCTTAATCATGATTCACATTTTGATTGGCCCTGATTTATATATTTTAATCTTCTCAATATCAGATATTCCAGTGTTTTGTGTTATATTATCCCTAGTTGCTTTCCTTTTAACTTGACTTCCAAACCTCCTCCTCTTTGTTTTTTTCTGGCTTTTTTTTTCCCCCTTGGGATTTGTTCCTTATGTGTAAAGACTAGATGATGACCTGGGTTGGATGGCACTATTAGAGAATTTTCCTTGTGTTCATTTTTTGAAAGTGTAGGTTCTGGAGCTCTTTTAAGAAGTCTCTCTGTAAGTATAATGTCCTGTGATAGCTAAATGAATAACCTAGGTACTTAGTATTCACTTACCTTTACTGTACAGTTGGGAATTTTCTTAAAATGAAAATTTTAGTACCTCCAAAGCTCATACAATGTTGCTACAGTTAAAATAGATCTTTTGTTTCAGAATATATTTAGGTTTACAGAAAAACTGTGAAGAAGGTACAGAGAGTTCTCCTATACCCCTCATGCAGTTTACCCAACCGTTAACATCTTCCATTAAGGTGGCACATTGGTTATAACTAGGAAACCCAACATTGGTATGTTACCATGAACTAAACTCCCTGCTATTTGAACTTCATTTGTTTTTCTCTGATGTCATTTTTCTATCCAGGATCCCATCCAGGATGCTACATTACTTTTAGTTGTCATGTCTCCTTAGGACCTCTTGGTTGTGACAGTTTGTCAGACTTTCCTTGTTTTTGAGATCTTGACAGTTTTGAGGAGTACTGCTCAGGCATTTTGTAAAATGTCTCTCTGGGGTTGCCTGATGTTTTTCCTCCTGGTTAAACTGGGATGTTACGGGTTTTGTGGAGGAAGACCGCAGCTATAAATTGGTATTCTCATGACATATCAAGGATATCTGCTATCAACATAGCTTATCACTTTGATATTGACCTTGATCACTTGGCTCTCTTTCTTCACCTCTTTCCGTGCAACACTCTCTGGTGGCAAGTCATTAAATGGAATTAAGCTCCACCTACACAGATTATTTGGCATTCTTCTGTATGGGAGGTTTTGTTTATCTTCCCTCATTATTTATTAATTCATATACTTATATCAGTTCAGTCATACGGGTATTTTACTTTATAACTTTGGATTATAATCTGATATTAGATTTGCCCTGCTAGTTTTATGTCCATTATCCTAAATCTTATTTTTGAAGTTATTACTACCTCTTTACACATTTTATAAGATTTTATTTATTTATGTATGAGAGACACAGCGAGAGAGGCAGAGACACAGGCAGAGGGAGAAGCAGGCTCCATGCAGGGAGCCAGACACGGGACTCAATCCCAGGTCTCCAGGATCACACCCTGGGCTGAAGGCAGCACAAAACTGCTGAGCCACCCGGGCTGCCCTCTTTACACATTTTAAAAACATTTTAGTGGTTTTCATTTTGATCACTACTGCACAATGCCAACTCTCAATGATAAATAGAACTTGAGGTCGGTTGACCCAGTGCTCAGGAATTCTACAACATGAATGTCTCATCTCAGAGCACCCATATAGAGGAACACCTTGGGCCTCAAGATAGATTTGACCATAAAACAGAGTTTCAGGAGTGTGGGTGGCACTGACCTCTAACCCTGGTAAGAATCTAGATCTGAAGACAGCTCTGTGTCTCACTCTCCCGACTGCCCGGGGTGGGGCCCAAAGCAGACCACCATTAATCCTGGGGTGGAGGGTTCTGGAGTCGCCAGCCTATGATCTCAAACAGTTTGGGAAAGCTTTCAGGGAAATTGGCCTCACTGAAGATTTTGTTTGTATTAACTTGACTTAATCTTCTATGAATGCTATGTAATTGTATTTGGTTGAAAGCCAGGAAAGCAATATTTGAAAGACTTTCTCCCCTCTTGCCTCTGCATCCCCATTTTTCTCTCGGGTGTTCTCAAATATCAGCAGTAATCTTTTCCTTTGCTGAGAGTGAGAGATTGCATTTGGGACTCAGCGATGAGAGCAAGTGAGAGCGGACTTCAGCTCTTGCTGGAATTGAATACTCTCAGGGAAGCTGGTCTGGCTCTCTGTACATAGCTCCCATAAGCCTTGTTGGCATACATTTGTTAGAATGTGAAAAGTGTGAGCATTGGCAAAGTGAATAGTACAGCATATCAGCTTTTAAAAATAGTTACATAAAAAGCATAAATACCGACTGGTCAGGTACAGTGTCTATGGGAGTTGTCATTGTGTTGTGTGTTTTTTTTTTAATGTGCTTTTTTATATGATCAGTAACCGCAGCAAGCCGTGTTCTCCTGAAGCAATTTACATCAGTTAAAGGCAGATCCTAAGAGTCAGAACACGAAGAAAGTCTTGTTAACCTTTCAGCAACATACTGAAAGATAGAATTGCAGGGCAAAAATGACCTAATCGCTAGGGAAACTTCCTTTTGGCAGTGAAGGGGGTTTCAGAGCCCCCACAGGGAATGGAAGTGCTTTTCACTTTTCTTTGTTCTCCTTTAGAAGTTGAAAGCTATGTTTTCAGTACAACCCTGAAGTTCATCACCGGTTGACAGGATTTTAGCTTTCTAACCTGAGCGTGCCACTCTAGTAGGGTTCCATTGTGGGTGTTCTCTCCCTACCTGCCATTTCCCCAGGTGATTTCACCTGTTCTCCTGTGTCTTTCGCTATATAGAAGGAACTTGACCTTAGATTGTACCTCTTAGCTGGGGGTCTCACCTGTGCAGTTGCCCACAGAGAGTTCCTTTTAGCTTTCAGATGCTGTTAGCTCATTGAGCTCTTCGGCTCTATTCCCTCTCAGCCTGCACCCAGCTGCCACACCATGCATTCATTTGTATAAACTAGAAACCAGGGTCCTCCCCCGCCCCCTTGATTCCTTTGTACTCCCACCCTAGTAGGTGACCAAGTGTGGCTGGATCTTCTTCAGATGATCAGCTGCCTCCATTTTACAGCTACCCCAGCCTGTTAGGCACCTTCCTCCCTGAGGAATGTATCTCAGTTATACCTCCTTCCCCGTCATTCCTCCTACACACAACCCTGCCTTCATGATCAAGTGCAGACGCCTGAGCGTGGCATAGAGGCCTTTTGTGATCTAGGCCCTGCTAACTTCTTCAGACTTCCTGCCCCTGCTTCTCCCTTCCCTTCCCTTCCCTTTCACATGGGCTCATGCTCTCTTTTTTCTCTGGCTGAGCCCCTCACCCAACAACTCCATATGGCATCATGGCATTTCTAATACAGGACATCTCTGTTTTAAAATTCACTGTCTCAGGATTGTCCTGAGTCTCATTTGGCTAATTCCTTAGTGCCTATTCTAGTACCTAACACCTAGGTGAAGAACTGCTAGATGAAGGGATGCAAGCTCCTGATACAAATTTAAGTCTTTTAAGTTGATTACTTGTAATGATTCGCATGTTCTTCATATCCAAGCCCATGAGGCCCTATTTGCCCCTGAAATTAAAGCATTGGTATTAGTATTAGAGGTGTGGTTTTTAAATTAGGTCATTGCAGTTGGTGTGTTTTTAAAGAGAATGGGTTATTAGCTCTATCAGTGTGTGCCTCATGGTACCTTCTAGAGAGTCATGTGGGCCCCGGGAGGGTTGCAGAACGAATGCATTAAGTCATGGTCTTCATGGCTGTAACAGTGTAAAGTAAATTTTCTTTGATTGTAATGGATTTCATAATTTAGATTGTTAGAATACAAGCTTTTTTTCAACAGTGTTCTTGGTATAAAAATTGTCTTCAAGTCACAAAAACCTTTTTGGGTTTTTTTTTTAGGTTGTGAAATTTTTAGCAGAGCTTTTGAGGCTTATTCATATAATTATTTAGCCCTCAATTGGAATTAATTAGAAAAATAGTGTAATAGGATCAGTATCCTAATTCTGATTTTCATTGAAATTATTACTTCCCCTAGATTTATCTTTTATAGACTCTGGAGTGATTAGGCTTATGCTTATTTATATCTTTTTATTGAAAAAGACATTTGAACCAATTTTAATAATTGTATTTTGTATTTCCAAGTGTATACAAATAATTGTATTTCCAACTGTATTTTGAAGGGTTAATCTGGAATAAAAATAAGCAAAACATTTCATTACTATTCACATTCCCGAAACAATAAGGTAGAATTGAAGTCTGGAGATTGTGGACGTGGGTATGGCCCGTAAACATGGCATATCCAGGTTTGGAAAACTTGGTGTTCATTACCTTAGACTAGAGATTGCCTTTAGGAGAAGTGTCTTCATTCAGCATTTGAAGTGGGACTCTCAGCTGGCTTCATTCCACATGCTACTGGGTGTCTTGTCTGATTATTGCTACTCGTCACAAATATTTAACAGCCAAGTATCTCTGTGGAGTCTGTTCAGTCAGGTGTGCATCCTAAAGTAAGAGCTAGGCAGGTTCAACAGCCCAGGAAGACTTGCCTATGGAAATGACAACATGGCTATTAAAAAGTACATAAAAGATTCGTAAGGAGCTTGTATCAGACCAGAGTGAAGGTACCACTGTGAGCAAGAAAGAGGGACTTGGGTGTTTTGCCATTGGGAACCTAACTTCTATCTTCAAGAAGCTTATAGCTATATAGTTAGAGGTGAGGGGACACTATGGTTGTCTTAGGCCTCTTTTATACAGTGAGAATTGTGCTTTGGGTTGCCCTTTACTCGTCATGGTGGGTTGATGAGAAATAAAAGTACTTTTTAGATGGATCCCAATATATGGGCAGCAGTATTGGTCAATTCTGTGAAGGCATTCTGGATATGATGTGACACCAAACTTCTTATTGCCTAGGAGGGTGACAGAGCTTGGGATTTCAAGGTTCAGAGGAGAAATATAATTTCCCAAGGCATTATTCTCTGTCTAGGAACACAAGTATTAAAATAATAGGGTCTCCTGGGAGCTTGTTACTCTAGTTTTAAATGAATTGACATCAAATTATTTGATTGTTGTTGCAGTCTTCCACGTGTGACATACGACTCTAGAGTAATAATGATTCCCACCCCCGCTCCAGTTAATGTGACAAAAGAATGTTGCCACTTCACGAATAATTAACTAAGGTAGTCTAGACAGTACTTCACAGATGTTGTGCTCAGTAAAGATGTTTTTGCATTGCCTTTGCAAACTCATTCATGAATGATACAGGGAAAGTCTTGTTTGTTTATTGTGGCCTTTGTCAGTGTTTTCCCCCAAGTAGTGGGGATGTAGTTTTAAAAAGTTTGCTATAGGGACACCTGGGTGGCTCAGTGGTTTAGCTCCTGCTTTTGGCCGAGGGTGTGATCCTGGAGTCCTGGGATTGAGTCCTGCCTTGGGTTGCCTGCATGGAGCCTGCTTCTCCCTCTGCCTGTGTCTCTGCCTCTCTCATTCTCTCTCTCTCTCTCTGTCTCTCATGAATAAATAAATAAAATCTTTAAAAAAATAAAACGTCTGCTATGAACATGAAGATTCTTTGAGATTAAATTTTTTAAATTTATTGAGAATTTTAAATCATTTTAAAATTACTCATTGATAGTTCCTTTTTTCTTCGTCCAAAAATCTTTTAGTAAAATGTAAATTTTGGGAAGATTACCATATTTACCTCATGGCATTATTTTCTCTACTACAAAAATACGTGTCCCAGTTTGAGGAACATGGTTTTACTGCCATACATGCTTTTTCCCTGATGGCTAATTCCTGTTGTTTTTACCAGTTTTTTCAGATATTTCAATCAGAAGACATGGCTCTGGATGGCATGTGACTCTTGGGCTAAAACTAAACATTATCTATTAATAAACTATTGAGACTATACCAGACTAAAAAGCTTCTGCACAGTAAAGGAAACTGTGACCAAAATAAAAAGGCAACCTATGGGGGACGCCTGGGTGGCTCAGTGGTTGAGCATCTGCCTTTCGTTCAGGTCATGATCTTGGGTTCCTGGGATCAAGTCCCCATCAGGCTCCTTTGTGAGAAGCCTGCTTCTCCCTCTGCCTATGTCTCTGTCTCTCTTGTGAATAACTAAATAAAATCTTGGAATGGGAGGAGGTATTTGCAAATGACCTATCTGATAAAGTGTTAGTATCTAAAATATATAAAGAACTTCTACAACTCAACACCCCAAAAATGAATAATCCAATCAAAAATGGGCAGCAGACATGAATAGACATTTCTCCAAAGAAGATATACAGATGGCCAACAAGGCACTTGAAAAATGCTCTATATCACTTATCATCAGGGAAATGCAAATCAAAACCACAGTAAGATTCCACCTCACACTTTTCAGAATGGCTAAAATCAAACCCACAAGAAACAACAAGTGTTGGTGAGGATATGGAGAAAACGGAACCCTTGTGCACTGTTGATGGAATGCAAACTGGCGCAGTTACTGTGGAGAAGACTATGAAGGTTCCTCAAAAAATTAAAATTAGAAATACCATATGATCCAGTAATTCCAATGCTGGATATTTACCCAAGAAAATGAAAACACTAACTTGAAAAGATACGTGCACCCCTATGTTTGTTGCAGTGTTATTTACAATAGCCAGAATATGGAAGCAACCCAAATGTTCCATTGATAGATGAATGAATAAAGAGGAGATAATATGTGTGCATGTGCGTGCGCACACACACACAGGAATATTATTCAGCCAGCCATAAAAAGGAATGAAATTTTCCTATATGTGACAACATGGAAGGACTTAGAAAGTATTATGCTAAGTGAAATAATTCAAACAGAGAAAGATGAATACCATATGATTTCTCTTATATGTGGAATCTAAAACACAAAACAAATGAACAAATGAGAAAACCAGACTCTTAATTACAGAGAACAAACTGGTGGTTGCCAGAGGGAAGGTGGGGGGGTGGGTGAAATAGATGAAGGGGATTTAAGAGGTACAAACTTAGTTATAAAATAAATAAGTCATGGAGATGAAAAGTATAGCACAGGGAATATAGTCAATTATATTGTAATAATATTTTGTATGTTGACAGATGGGACTGTACTTATTGTGGTGAGCACTGAGTAACATACAGAATTGTGGAATCACTGTTGTACACCTGAAACTAATATAGCATCTATCAACTGTACTTCTGTAATTCTTTTAACTTCAAAAAAACTTCACCCTCCAAAAACTAAGCTTCTTCTATGGGAAAGATGATTTTCCACCTGTGAAATGTCCAAAGAAACCTACAACTGAAGGTAGTTCCCCGAGAATAGCTTCAGTAAAAGCAAAGACATTGTGCCTCTCACAATGACCATTGTGCAAATGTACATAGTAAATAATTCATGCTGATGTTATGCCTTGTGCATCATTGACTTTCAGGGTTGTCCTACCTTATGGATGTCGGTTCCTTTCGCTGCCACTAAATTATTGATAATAGATAAAGTCCAGTTTGAATCACAATCCAGTGGCCCAGTTAATAGTTATAGCAGATGTATGTAATATGAAGCTTTGGTGAAGTAATTCCTCTGGGATTATGATTGATCTACCTCTTAAAATCAGGCCTTGCTTATACAGTTAATCCATTAAAAATTGCATTTAAGTAATTGCCCTTGTATTATACTTTTTTTTAAAAGATTTATTTATTTATTTATGATAGACACAGAGAGAGAGAGAGAGAGAGAGAGGCAGAGACACAGGCAGAGGGAGAAGCAGGCTCCGTGCCAGGAGCCCCATGCGAGACACAATCTCGGGACTCCAGGATCACGCCCTGGGCCGAAGGCAGGTGCCAAACCGCTGAGCCACCCAGGGATCTCCTGTATTATACTTTATAGTTTACAAAGTACTTTTACATGCATTGTCCCTTAGGTAACCAGGGATTCCCATTTAATAGATGAGGAGACAGGTTTTAAAAAGTAAAACAGTTTAAGATTACAAAGTATGAAGTGGCTGTACAGGCACATAATCTGAAGTGTCCTCTTTCTAGATACACTTGTTTATTTTGCATCTAAAACAGGGGCACCTGGTGGCTCAGTCGGTTAAGCATCTGCCTTTGGCTCAGATCACCATCTCAGGGTTCTGGAATCGAGCCACACTTAGGGCCCCTGCTCGGTGGAGAGCCTGTTTCTCCCTCTCCCTTTGTTCCTCCGGTGCCATTCCCTCCCCCCCCCCCCCAGCTTCTGTGCTCTATCTCTCTCAAATAAATAATAAAATCTTTTAAAAAATAAAGCGATATAGGTTGGGACACAATTTTCCCAATTAGTCTGCCCTCTATAGAAGGAGACCAAATCTAAGAATGATATATGAAAGAAACTGAATTCTTTAGTAAACCCTGGTATTATATGGTTCATAGAAAACCGCTGAAAAAAATGAGCATGGCTCTTGTAAGAGAGATGCAGAGTTGGGACTTGGGTACAATGACACTTCACTGTGTGCTAGAGAGCTTCTTTCATTTTTTTTTTTTTTTTTTAAAGAACTATTAGAGAGAGAGAGGAACACACACAAGCAGGGAGATGAAAGAGGGAGAATCTCAAGCAGACTCCTGTCGAGCTTGCAGCCCACAGGGCTTGATCCCATGACCCTGAGATCATGACCTGAGCCCAAATCAAGAGTCAGATGCTTAACTGCGCCATCCAGGCGCCCCATCATTTTCTATTCTGTTCTCTAAGTGCTGCTTATCCGTGACATTCAATTGCATAGCTTTTGAAAAAATTGGGAAATATAAATCTGGAATTTTAGGATTACTTTGTGGAACACGTACCACTGTCATGTGTGCTCTGAGAGGTTGTCTTTAGTCCTCGGATGGATATGTTATCCTGTTTGCTTTGCGATTAGATATTTTCAGCTTCAAGTAACAGAAAACCCTGACTCAACCAGCTCAGACAATGAAAAATGTATTATGTCACCTAACAAGAAGCCCGGAGGCTGGGTGGTTCTGGTCTGGTTTACTCAGCAGGTGAGTGTCAGCACCAGGCAGCCAGGTTTTTCCAACTCTCAGTTCTGCTGGCTCAGTGTGCCGCATGGCTCTCTTCAAGGTGGCAGGAGGCTGAGGCCTCACAGCCTCCTGTCCTCCCAGTGGACCATCCAACGGCAGGTTAAAAGAACCCTCCTCCTGTGCCTCTTTCTCAGGGGCACCCGTCAGCGGGACCCGCCCCCCCCCCCCGCCTTATATCTCACAGGCAAAACATGGTCCATGCTCACCTTGGCCGAGGGAGTGGTAGGACTACCCAGTTTGCTTTGCAGCAGGATTTACACAGCCACCAGGGAGTGGCGCTTACTGACCTCACTGAGGCTGTACCGTGTGGGAGAAGGTGATGGACTCGGGAAGGCCAGCAGCAGGGCCTGCTGTGTCCAGCTCGGGGCTTGTTCTGAGCGAGGAATGACAGGTCTAGGGCAGTGTTTCTCAAAGAGCAGTCCTGGGACCAGCAGAATCAGCACCGCCTGGGAACCTGCTAGACCAGTTCCCAGAGCCCACCCCAGGCCTACTGAATCAGAAGCTCCAGGGGAGGGGCCTGTGATCTGTTTTAACAAGCCCTCCAGGTGATTATGATGCATGCTCAAGTTTGAGAATCATTGGTCCGGGGTGAGGCATCTAAGGAAGCACATTTCAAAATTTGCTTTGGTTGAAGATTAAATAATGGGCAGCAGAAATGGTCTTGTTGGTAAAACAGTGGAGTGGAAGTTGGGAGACAAAGGTTGCCCCCCCCCCCCACCCAGCTCCACCCACTATCACTGGCCCAGGCTTTAGCAAACCTAGAATACTTACATATTCTTTGCAGATGGTATTATCAAGTTGCAGCCAGTTGATTTCACTTTTTCTAAAAGGGTTCTGTCCTGATTATGGGGCTTGGAGGTGGGGTTCCAAGTTGAACTTTAGTGCCCACCCATTGGGGCCACCATGCTCTGGCACGCCTGGTAAACAGGTGGGTTGGGCCATTGCAGGTCAGCTTCCAGGAGAACTGAGGAACTTTCTCAGGGATAATTCATTCATTATAAGGGAAGTGAGTCTGGCAGGAAACCTTGGCCCAGTAACAAAAAGTCTCAGTTATTGGATGGGAGTGGCCACTCCCAGGACAGGGTGGTGTGTGTACTCAGATCTGCCTCTTGGCCCTGCTCCCTCTGGGCACGTGGCTGTGTGTGTGAGAGTGAGAGTGTGTAAGTCTGTAGGGTGTGTGGGGTGGTGGTGTTGGGGCATGAGGAAGGATATTACTGAACTAAAAACTGAAAGAAGTGTTCTAAAAATTCTGTGAGAAACTGGGGTGGGTGGATGCCAGAAGAGGCGCCGCCCACAGGGAAGGGAAGTTCCCCATCCTGCCCGAAGCCCCCCACGCCCATCCCCACAGTCCTGGACCCTTGGTCAGGAGCAGGATGGTGCTCAGGGGCAGGGTGGCCGCTGGAGAGAAGGAATAAAGCCCAGACGAGCGCCTATCCTAGCTCGCTTCGCCTGTCGTTTGACACTTGAGAGTTTCCCCGACCAAACCACAGCCTGGGGATTCCCTGCAGCTCTTTCATGGTGCACTGGGAGTATTTGCGCCGAGGGGGCAGGACGGAGGAAGAAGCCCAAGTTCAAGGGCGGTGCATTCCCTTTTCCTAGGGCTGCGTAACAAAGTGCCGCAAACTGGGTGTCTTAAAACAACAAATTTATTCTCTCAGCTCTGGAGGCTAGAAGTCTGAAAGCAAGGTGTCGGCAGGGCCACGTTGCCTCTGAAACCTAGAGGGGATTTTTCCTTGCTTCTGCTGGTTTGCTGGTAACCTTTGTTGTTTCTTGACTTGCAGCTACATTCGTCATTCTGGTCTCTGCCTCTGTCATCACACGACATTCTCCCTGTGTCTCTCCATGTCCTCTCGTGGCCATCTTCTTAGAGGGACACCAGTTGTATTCTTTGAGGGGCCCACCCTACTCCGTGATGGCCTGATCTTAACGAATTATGTCTGCAAGGCCCTATTTCCAAATGAGGTCTCTTTCTGAGATACAGGGGGTTAGGACTTCAGTACATCATTTTCCGCCTGGAACACCCAGAGAGTCTCCTCATCTCCTTTTCCTGCTCTCCCCCAAGTTTGGGGCTCCTAGGAGGTAACTTTGGTGTTGAGCTGTTGCCTTAAGCAGCCGTGATTTTTTGTTTCTTAGAGCTGCACTCCAGGCCCACTGCACTGTTGGAGGGCCAGAGCTCCAGAGGCAGCTGCAAGCCCTATAGATTTTTTTGACCAACTCACTGACCCTTTGGTTGAATGGCCTTTTGGTTGAATGGACTTTATATTTCTAAACATTTTTTTTTGCACATCCATAAGAGCCTATCCCAGGGAATTCTTTATGCTATTTACACATAGGCATGAGCGTTGGAAACGTGTCTTCTCTTCTGTTTTTATTTTTTTTTCTTGTGGGAAATAAGTGGGAAGATTGACGAGTATTTTAGTATATACTGAAGCTTAACAGGCAAAGCCTTGAAATCGAGCCATACTCCTTTGATGAGAATGCAGAAAAATGCAGTTCCTGAGACTGTTGGCTGGCTGTGTGGCGTCTGTGTAAGTGCCTTCAACCTGGTTCCTTACTGGCTTAAACGTAGCACAGATGAGTACCTTTGGGTCGCCTCACAAACCAAAGCAAGATGCCTGTGAGTCTCGTTCATTGATTTGGTAGGGGAATCCTTTTGCTGTTTCCTGGAGATGCTTGCATCCAGATTAGTCCCTTTCTGCTTATTTTAAAATAATAAAATACATTATTTTAACTGCAGTTAGCCAGATGTATCCTAGTGCTAACCATAGGAGTAGCTCTGTTATTGTGAACTTTAATACTTTGCCCATCAGTCCACTTTCAGGTGGATGAATGTCACATCCGAATTGCCTGTTAGTTTGACTTTCATGTAACTTAATTAGCAGATTTATGTTTTGGGAAAGTCTGATCTGTGATCTTGAAATTGGTTACGGTTGGTGTAATTCATGGGTAATTGGGTACCTTCACAGTGACTCCTCCAGTCATTAGAGGGCTGGGGTGGTTTGCGGTTGAAATGGGAGAGGGGGAGAAAGCAATGGCTCCCCATGCCTTAATCTTTTAATCCATTTAACCTGGGTTGTCAGTTTGGGCCTCGTTTTAATTTGAAAGTATGCTTAGGTAGTTGGGAAGGGGTTTCATTAATTCACCACATTTAGACCATAATTAAGGGAGGAAGGATATCCCTAATTGCCTAAATTTCTTAAAGTTATCGTGGGCACTGTAAGGGTCCATTAAAGTTATGCTTCTCCTTGTTGGAAACCAAAATTCTAGTTAAAAACAAAAACAAAAACAAAACAAAAAAACGAGGCTAAAACCAAACAAAACAAGCATCACAAAACCAAACCCCAGTTCAGAGATGTTTTGTGAGCATGGTTCTCTTGAATTCAGAAATGTATTTGTGGAATATGGAATAGGGTTTATGGATACACAGCAAGTTACCTGTTTCTTGCTGAATTCAGGGTCTGTCACCCGAATGCTCATTATTTACATTTTCTTTTTCTTTTTGCTTTTGGATTGGGGATTAAAGGGAAAAATGGAGAAGGAGATGCTCCCGGACACCTGCACACCTGTAATATTGGCTAATAAAATAGAAGGGGGAGTAGGTGTGAAGTAAGTGGGGCAGGAAACTGGCTCAAGAAAGGGAGAATCTAGACGGTAGATGGAGGGCAGTTTTTGTTTTACACCCCTCTTAGGGGTTTTGATCTGGTAGATGGGGATTATAGTGTTAATCCTATGAAATGAAGTCACCAGGGTTTTGTAGAATTTTCTCAGTGGTCCATGTCAGCCTTCTGTCCCTCTGTAATCATTCAGGTGGTTAGTAAAAATCATTTTACTCCTATAAGTCTATTGAGGAACAACTTTTAAGTATTTTTCCCTATTAGTCATTTTATTCCAATTTGTGCATTTATTTTTTAAGGTAGTACTCTATTTTTTAAAAAGTCTGTTTATTTAAGTAATTTCTACACCCAGTATGAGATTTACAATCCTGAAGTCCTCTGCCAGCTGGGCCAGCCAGGCACCCCAACATAGAAGTGTTTTCTTTCTTTTTTTTTAAGATTATTAATTTATTCATGAGAGAGAGGCAGAGACACGGAGAGGGAGAAGCAGGGAGCCCCATGGGGGACTCGATCCTAAGACTCCGGGATCACGCCCCGAGCCAAAGGCAGATGCTCAACCACTGAGCCACCCAAGGCGTCCCTGGGTTTTCTGAATAAAGACTTTGGTTTTCTGAATAAAGACTTTTAGTACCCAAAGGTTATTCAAGCTATTACAATATTAATTTTCTACACCAATACAGCTTTTAGAGTATTTTTCTTGTCATGTCTAGTTTTGCACATATTTGGCAACACTCAGTGCATGTTGTTTCCACCATAAAGTAGAAACCTGATTAAGAGACATTAGCATACTTATTATAGCAAATAAATTAAATATTTAGCTTTTAATTTTTATGGAAATCAAAAACTCTAAAATTTTCATAGAAATTGAAGCCTTGAAAAGTTAAGTCTGTTCTGGCCTCAGGGAGAGGGACAGGTTGACTTGTGCATTGTACTTTATGGCACTGTACACAGGGTTGCCAGGCTGGACTGCTGCTCTTGGAGCCACATCCTCTCAGAGGAGGCATCTTAGTCACATTTGTACAAAAGCACCATATGGGCAAGTCCTGAACTTTGTTTAGCTCTGCTTACTTTTATTATCCTAAGCATGTATTCCTTTCGTAGCCTTAAAAAATCAATTAATTAATTAAATCAGAAAGTTATTTAATAAATTAATGTATTAATTAAATTAGAAATTAAGTCTAAATGTTAATTATTAAAACTAAGTATACTTTCACATGCTGGGTTTTCAATGCAGTTACTAACATACCACACTTTTCGGTTTAAATCACATGGCTCTGTGTTCTCATTTGGTCTGAATAAGCTTGTAGAACAGATCTCATCTGGAAAACGGGGATAATGAAACCAAGATTCTGGGTGTAGAAACATTTATTAACATTTCACATTTCTGAAATATTTATATATACTAGCTTATTTAATTCATAGGAACCTCCCAAGAGAAAATAGCCTTATTTCAATTTTACTGTATCTGTTGAGACTCCTGCCTCTCAAGGTTTCAGTTCTCACCACAACTGAGAGGTGTTGGGGGTAAGACCAGAGTCCAGGGATCAAGCCACCAGACTTTGAATTTCTCACATTCATGGGTGTGATGTCAGTTGAAATGATTAGAAAATTCTCACTTGCTCTCGTTTCTTCCTTTAGTTTCCTTCTATTCTGAGTAGAAAGAAAAACAAGATAGAATAGTATCATGTAGTTATAAATATTGAAATGTTAATGCGTGTAAGCTGGGGAAGAAGCAGTACAGAGTTATGGAAACTTTGACCTGAAGATTATTAAAAAGACATTTTTTTAAAATATTTTTTTAGGGGCACCTGGGTGGCTCAGTGGTTGAGTGTCTGCCTTTGGCTCAGGTCATGATCCCCTGGGGTCCTGGAACGGAGTCCCGCATCAGGGAGCCTGCTTCTCCCTCTGCCTGTGTCTCTGCCTTTCTCTGTGTGTGTCTCATGAATAAATAAATAAAGTCTTTAAAAAAAAAACAATACGAATATTTTTTTATTAGAGTGCGTAAGTAGTGGGGGGAGGGGAAGAAGGAGAGGGAATCCCTAAGCCGACTCCCAGCTGAGCACGGAGCCCAACCTCAGGGCTGGATCCTACAACCCTGAGATCACAATCTGAGCTGAAATCAAGTTGGACACTTAACCTACTGAGCCACCCAGGTGCCCCTAAAAAGAACATTAAAAACAACAAACATAAGTTAGCTCAAGGAGGCTGATCAAAACGTCCATGATGATGGTAACTTATAATTAACATGATGGTTTGATTGTAGATATTCCTAATAGTTAAATGCCTAGTACTAACATGTTTTTCTTTTGAGTTCACTCTGGATTAAAAATAGAGGGAGCTTGTTGAAAATTTGAATTTTCACTCACTCTTGTCCAAATCATTACATTTTCCAAATTAATGATGCTTCAATTTAGAGAGATTTTTCAATGAGTATTTTGAATCTGTATTACATAATGTGTACAAAACTTTGCATAAATCATCGAGTTTCAAGGTTACGCATAAAATATCTCAAACTTGCCAAATTGGATGTAGGGAAAACGAATATTCTGACTGTAATGACTGATTAAAAGGCAGGATGCTCGTAATAGGAAATGGGCATTGCAGAGTTACTGGAACCACCCCCCACCAAGCTTATTGGTTAACTAGTAGCTTATAAACACAGACTCTACTCTCAAGGAATGTATAGTTTTAAGAGAAAGAACACATGACTTTGGCAACACGTGAAGAGGTAATGTGTGCCTGTGAGCTGAGTTTTGAGTTCTTTCTACTTGCATCTTTTCTGGCTTCATATAATGTTGGGTTAGGGCTGTGGGTAGGGTGGAAAAAACAGAAGAGAAATTGGGACAAGGATGGGTAAGTGGAAGTGTATTGCGTAGGAGGAAGAGCAACAGGCAGAGGTGAGGAGGACACAGCTGGACAGGAGAAGTAGGGACAGGAAGCGAAATAAATGAGCCAAGGTTAGGAACCTGAGGTGGTTCACATGGGTTGGGCTGTGAAATAAGGTAGGTGAGACACAGACGGATATGGTACTGTTTATCTGAGGTGTGGGGTGTATTTTCCAACCTCAGGGTCGGGGAGTCACTCAGGGGCTAAATAAATGATGTGCTTGGAGCCAGACCACCTTGGTTTGAATCTGACTTCCTACTTATTAGCTGGCCACTTTTGGCAAGTTGCCAGAATGTTTTGTGCCTTAGTTTCCCTTCTTTAAAAATATGAGTGTTACTAACAGTACCTACTGCGGAGTTTGTTTTAAGAAATAAATACAGATAAGGCATTCAGGACAGTGCTGTCCATGTCGCTGCCCCCATGTATGGCCTGCCGGGATTGAGAAGGTCCCCCTCGGTTTAGCTGCCCTGTCATGGTGGTATGCTGGCCCACACCCTTCCCTGGCTTCCAGGGGAGGACACTCTTTTTAGGCATTGTTGCATCTGAGAAGCTGGAGCTGGTGTGCACAGGATGTGAACCCTGTCTCTGTAGCTTACCAGGTGTGTGACCTCTGTTTCCTCATCTGTAAAATTGGGACAATTCACAAGATTGTGTGAGGATCAGTTAAAAGGGTTACATGTAAAAGATACTCATAAGATGGAATATGTGGTTGGCAGCACGTATCAAAACACGTGTGCTTTAAAGATACTGCACTCTTAAGAGTTTAAGGAAGCAGTGGGAAAAGTTTACAAAGACGTACTTAAAACGATGTCCATCGACTTACATTGGAAAAAAATTGTAACCGACCTAATTTACATTGGGAAAGAGGTAGAAGCAACTTGTATGTCCGACAGTACATCCACGTAGATAACCTCATAGTATTTGAAAGGGAAAGACGTTCACGATATTGAATTTTTGATAGAAAAAAATGGACAGATGTTAACTAGATCCAATGCGATCGTTTTGCAGTGTGTACAGGTAACGAATCATTACATTGTACGTGTACGTGAATGTAATAGAATGTTGTATGTCAATTTTACTCAATAAAAAAATCTTATAATGAAAGGTGGTAATGTTGACCGAGTCTGTGCCAGGTTTTGTGATACAGTTCCTCAAATATTGCTTTGCTTTGTCCTTCTAACGGCTCCCAGGGGTGCCGTTCAGAACCCAGAACTCCCTGTGTGACCCTGGGTAGACAAGCAGCCAGTGCCCTTGACAGCATCCAGTGTTTTCATTTGGTAGTGAAATGTTACTTTATTTCTGCTTATTATGCCATAAGGTTCATTAGAAACTAAGATGTGTGGAACTAGGGAAATTCACAATAAGGAGAGGAAACAGGTAAAGGGCGGATTATAATCCTCGGTACACTCTGAGTGCTGGGAGCCAAGGAAGCCCCTTTGGCCAGCGTGGTTTTTAATCCACATGAGGACATTGCTTCAGGTAGTCTCACCTGAACAGTGGGGAGTTGTCTTTTTTTTTTTTTTTTTTAGATTTTATTTATGTATTCATGAGAGTCACACAGAGAGAGGCAGAGACACAGGCAGAGGGAGAAGCAGGCTCCCTGCAGGGGGCCCACCGCAGGACTCGATCCCAGGACCTCGGGATCATGCCCTGAGCTGAAGGCAGATGCCCAACACCGAGCCACCCAGGCGTCCCAGGAGTTGTCTTCTTGTGAATGAGGAGTGATTGTGGGGCTGGGAGGGGAAAGGTGGGAATGGCTATTTAGTTAACAGGAGTTTGGGGGGATCCCTGGGTGGCTCAGTGGTTTAGCGCCTGCCTTCGGCCCGGGGCGTGATCCTGGGGTCCCGGGATTGAGTCCTACGTTGGGCTCCTGCATGGAGCCTGCTTCTCCCTCTGCCTCTGCCTCTGTCTCTCTCTCTCTCTCTGTGTGTCTCTCTCATGAATAAATAAATAAAACTTAAAAAAAAAAAAAAGAGTTTGGGATTGTGGAGGCAGAGCCGGCCAGAGCCAACAGCAGGGGCTGATCGGGAGGCAGTGGAGACCCAGCTCTGACACAGGGGTGCTGGAGGCAGTGTGGGGGGGGGATGCTGGGCCAGGCGGTCACCCTTAGTTGCTCGGGTCCCGGGGAGGGGTGAGGGGTCCCAGGAGAGAAGTAGCTACTTAGCAAACAAGTATGAAAGCGTCTGAGCGTGTTAGCAGGGGTGGCTGTACTTGAGCTCAGGGGATGCGTGTCTTCCTCGGCGCAGAAGGAAGCCTGGGGATGAATTCCTAGAGTGCCAGGCTGGCCTCGCTGCACGGGGCGTGACTGAAGATCGGAAGGGTGGTTGGTTAAGAGAATCCTGTTCAGAGTCAGAGTATCAAATTAGATTAGGCTATAGATTTAATGGATAGAAGTTCTTTAAAAAGGATCAACTAGTACTTGCCCAGGCGTTACTTCAGACGACTGGCCTCCACCAGTTTCAGAAAATGAAACACAAGATTTTAAGTCACTGAACACTTCATTTAGGCAGAATTTTCTGTGGAAGCCTAGTGTGAGAGAGAAATACAGGCCGCTCCATTACAATGGGGATGGGGAGACCCACTGAGCCCAAGGGATGGTTACCTTTCAAGAACGCGGCCCGGAAAACTAACCCTGACCCCAGAGACGTTTCTTTTTTTTTTTTTTTTTTTTTAAAGATTTTATTTATTCATTCATAGAGACACAGAGAGAGAGGCAGAGACACAGGCAGAGGGAGAAGCAGGCTCCATGCAGGGAGCCCGACGCGGGACTCGATCCCAGGTCCCCAGGATCACACCCTGGGCTGCAGGCAGCGCTAAACTGTTGCGCCACCGGGGCTGCCCATGTTTCTAAGACAGTCCCCTTTGCTTAGATGTGTGTGTGGTGTGACCATGACAATCTCACAGTTCCCTCAGTTTTGCCAGCGACAAATTTAGGGTTGGATGTTTATGAATGACAGTTTTGAAGGCAGAGTTGTTTGAGGACTTTGGGGAAAGTTTTCCTCACCTCAACAGCAGTTAGGATGTGATGCTGAGGGGATGGCAAGGTGGGGAGGTTCCACACCTGGACCCCCCAGCCCTGAAAGTGTCTAGGACTTCAGGTCATGGGAGTCATGGGAGAGAAATACTCTTTATTTACCTTGTTCTGAGTTAGGCCTCATGCTGCTTGAAGCTGAAAACATCCTGTTACACCTGTGTTTTCCCATCTGGCCCTTGAGAGAAACCTGTGACTCTAACCCAGTTTAAAGCTTTTTGCTCCACGGAATCATCTACCCAGAGGGTTAATTCCACTAAATTAGGTCTCCCATTTTGCTATTCGTGTTTTCAAAGACTTGTTTTTAAAGTCTGCATTTCAGGTAAAGCATTTTCCACATTGTAGTTGAATTACCTGTCTGTTGGAGCTGCTTTGTCCTATTCTGGAAAAGAAAGTTGTTTGTGTGCCAAACACACAGATTTGAAATCGGAACGTGGTGACACAAATGCCACACACATACGAACAGCCAAATGAACCACACAAACCTCACCCGCAACATGCATAGCAAGCAGAGCACATGCTCCCCACACTCCCACCACACACGGACAATAAACGTACGCCCCAAACAGGTTTTTTTTTTTTTAAGATTTTTATTTATTTATTCATGAGGGACGGAGAGACAGAGAGGCAGAGACACAGGCAGAGGGAGAAGCAGGCTCCATGCAGGGAGCCCGGTGCGGGACTTGATCCCGGGACTCCAGGATCAGGCCCCGGCTGAAGGAGGCGCTAAACCGCTGAGCCACCCGGGCTGCCCCTAAACCAGTTCTTCTTGTCATGGACTATATTCTTTCTATTCTTCACTATTTTCTCTATTTTCACACATAGAGAAATACTTTAAAAAATTTATAAAAGATTTCAAAAATAAAGAACTTGAAAAGACTGTGCAATGAACACCCAGATACACATCTCCTAGATTGAGCTTCTCCTGCCATCCTTACAGCTTTCAATAGCAGGGGCTAGTGTTTAAGCATCTTGAAGTTTTTGGCTAAATAAAGAAAAATGTTACGTTGCCTTCTTTTTTTGTTTTGTCAGATTGAAGGCACAGCTCCTTTTCAGCCTGCCTGCCGCTGCTCTGGGGTTTTGTGAAGTGTGAGGAGGCGGGTGGGAGAGGATGTAGGAAGATGGAAAATGAGCATCTTGCTTTTTCACTGACGTTGCTCAGTGGATCCTGGATGGAGGCAAGGGTTTTGAGGAGTCCTGCACAGGAGGCTCTTGCTCTTCAGCCCATTATATGCTCCCACTGCTCCCTAAGAGGATGAAGAGGCTGCGAGAGGCCCTCCCCTGCTGGGAAGTTTTCCTAAAAGTCCACTTTGGGTAGAGGAGCAGATTGCAGCCGCAGAGCCAAGAAGGGCCGAGGCCAGCCTTCCCTGTTCTCCCACTCATTTCCGGCTCGCTGTTTAATTTGAAATCCTGGAACATGTGTTTTAGTGAATCGGTTCATAAAAATGTTTTCTTCAGGATTCTGGAATAGAGGCTGTGCATTCTTTAGTACAGCATACATGGATAATTGCACTCTGAGTGTGCGCGCACATGTGCAAGAGAGACTGTGTTATGTAGATTGTGTTTTTGGAGGTTGAGTAGGGAGGGAGAGGGTGAAGGTAGTTCTTCTAAACTCTCTCTTCATGTTTTCTCCCTCAGTACTTATGCAGAGAGTGCACAACGAAGAGTTGAGATTCTGTGACCTGCTGGGTCCCCAGGGTCTTCTCACTCGGCCCTTCTGGGCACGGCTGGGCCTCCTCTTTTTTTCTGTTTCAGTCACTTTGGAAACTAGTTAGAAGCTGGAAATTGAGAAATTGCCATTTAGAAGTTTATACAACATATGCAAGAAAGAGTCTGTTCCAGACTTTGCAGTTACATCCACTTTGAGCTTTTCCCAACCTTTCATGGAATAAAGCCCACCAGAATTAGGTGAGAGCTCACAATACTGCACAGCATAGCTGATTCTGCATTTATAGTATCTGTGTAGTGTGTACGCCTGGATTGTGTGGTTTTTTTCTTTGAGTGCAGCCTGATGTGGAGAACTTGGGCTGTCTCTCATTTTCTGAAACCTTTATCTGGCTTATCCTAGACACAACCCATTTTTTTCCCCTCCCTTTTCTTTAGTGTTTAGGGGTGGGTTGGGCCTGAACTCATTGTTTTGTGGTACCAACACTGAACCTTATACCTTCTGAGCACTGACTGGTCCCAGGCAGTCATTTTTCCACAGGGACTCCTCTTAGGTGCTATAGCTCAGCATGCCCTTTGGAGCTCTGGAAGTTGGCCAACACTCTTCTGCCCATGGCTACTGACCCACAGCATCATGCACCATGGCGAGGCAAGGCTGTGGTACATCCTCTGGTGCATCAGTCTGAGCAAGAATCATCTGGCTCTGCCAGTGAAGAAATAAGTCCTCTGATGACACCCTTCACGCTTGATTGATTATTCAACTTTAGTGGGAATACTTCAGGTGATTGGGAGTTCACCACCTCGGAAACTGACTTCCTGTTTTTTGAGCCTCTCTCATTGTTAAGATGATGTTTGCTGGCTTAGGCCTTCCACCAGTTGATTCCATGGAGCCTGCCTTCTCGAGCAACACAGAAGAAGTCCATGCTCTCTGCCATCAGACAGATGGCAGTTCTGTGCAGATCTGGAGACCATTATCAAATTTCATCTCTAGGTTGATTATACCTAATTATTTTTTGTCGCTTCTTCAGGTTAAATTATTCCTCTCTTTTTTTCAGTTCTAATGTTAATTTGATCTGAACTTTTTTTTTATTGTAAGTTTGGCCAATACTGGATAAAGTGATTTAGTTGAATCAGAATGGTGCCATATGCAGTGAGTTCTTTTTTGGGGGGGGGGGCGGTCTGGACTCTGCTTATCTTAATGAAGACGAGATTTCATTAGTACTTGTATTAGTCTCTTCCATTTAGACCATGTTGATTTTATGGCCAGACAAAACCAAGGAGAAAGCCTCCACAAAACAACCCTTAAGCCTTTCTTTTTCTCTTTTCCTTTTTCTTCTTTTTACTAGGAACTGTTAGGTTCTTTTTCTCAACATATCTATGTTAAGGAAGTTGAGTTAATTGTTTTCTTCTTTTTTTTAAAAAAAAATTATTTATTTGACAGAGAGCACAAGTGAGGAGAAAGGCAGAGACAGTGAGGAGAAGCAGACTCTCCACTAAGCAAGGAGCCGGATGTGGAGCTCCATCCAGGACCCCAGGATCACAACCTGAGCTGAAGGCAGACACTCGACTGACTGAGCCACCCAGGTGGCCCTAATTGCCTTCTAAAAAAAAAAAAAGCCTTTATATATTTACATTTGGTCTTATTAAGGTTCCATTTTGTTGATTCAGACCTTCCTTAGCCTTTTGAGATCAAAGGAAAATATATATACAACAGACACACACATGGATGCTCTTTTATTGTTAATTGTGAAATCGATTCCAGAGTGATCACATGACTTAGTTTTCTTTCTCCCCCAAGACCTCATTTAATATGACAGGACAGAAATTTGAAAGATGGAGAAAGCCCATAATGAATAAATGTTTGGGAGAAGTGCTGTCAGTTGTTAGGAAATGTCAAAAAGAGATCTGGAAGGTCGAAAATGGGTGAAGATGGTAACTGAGGGAGGAGCCAGAGAAAAGACTACAAAATGAAAGATTAGGGGGCTTACCAAACATATTGTGAATGTCAGCGTGACAAGATAAAGAGAAGATTCTCAAAGGTTTTGGGGAGAGGATGGGTGGGGTTTGGCAGGGAACAGTTCACTAATGAAGACACCACAGTGGGAACTGGGTGCTTGACTGGGGACATGGGGCGTAGTACGCACACCTCCCAAGGTTGTTGCAAGTATTAAAGTAAATAATGTATGTACGGTATTTTCTGGCACATGGTAAGAGCTCTCAGGATGTGGGTGCGGGTGTTGCTCCTATCCTGACCATCCCTGCTACTACTGTGATGGTGAAAAGTGTATTGGGATTAGGATCAGCTTCATAATGGCTAAAATTAACGAGTCAGGAAATGACAGATGTTTGTGTGGATGAAGAGAGAGGGGAATCCTCATACACTGTCAGTGGGAATGCAAACTGGTACAACTTTATGGGAAACAGTATGGAGGTTCCTCAAAAAGTTGAAAATAGAGCTACCTATGATCCAGGATTGCACTACTAGGAATTTACCCCAAAGATAGAAATTTAGCGATCTGAAGGGGCACCTGCATCCTAATGTTTATACCAGCAGCATCCACAATAGTCAAACTATGGAAGGAGCCCCGATGTCCATCGACAGATGAATGGATAAAGAAGATGTGTGTGTGTGTGTGTGTGTGTGTGTGTACATACACATATATATGTGATGGAATATATATATATCATATATATATACATATATATACACACATATATATATGATGGAATACTCAGCCATCAAAAAAAATGAAATCTTGCCATTTACAACAACATGGATGGAAATAAGTAAATTAGAAAAAGACAGTTATATGAACTCACTCATGTGGAATTAAAGAAACAAAACAGGATCATAGGGGAAGAGAAGAAAAAAATAAGACAAAATCAGAGCGTAAGACAAACCATAAGAGACTGTAAATCATAGGAAACAAACAGGGTTGCTGGAGGGGAGGGAGGAGGGGAATGGGGTTACGTGGGTGATGGGCATTAAGGATGGCATGTGATATAATGAGCACTGGATGTCATGTAAGACTATTGAATCACTAACCTCTGTCTCTGAAACCAATAATATATGTTAATTACTTGAATTTCAATTAAAAAATGGTTCAGTTTTATGAGACAGGAAGCCCAGTGGCATAAACAAGATAAAAGTGGAGTGAATGAGCTAGAAGTTTGCTTCTAGGCTGTTCCTCTGAAAGCAGGGGGAGAGCCAGTGCCCAGGTGATAGCTCCATGGTCATCAGGTTTGGCTCCTTCTGTCTCCTAGTTGAACATGACTACTCACCCTGCAAGATTGTGTCTTCGCTTCCAGCAAAGAGGAGGGAGCTGCAGTGGCGTTTGGCCTTTGATCACCCTTTAAGGTCATATCCTGGGAGTAGCCTCCAGATTCTAATATACATTTCATTTCCAGAACTTAGTCAACGTGATTGCATCTCCATTGCAAGGCCAGCTGGGAAAAGGAGTCTACTCTGCAGCCATATGCCTAGTTAAGAATGACTTCCAAGGAGGAAGGGAAAACAGCTATTGATGTTGGCAGCTAGCATTCCCTTTGTCACAGTATACCTTTACTTACCAATATATTAGGTCCTCAACTTCTGGAATATAAGATTTGCTCCAGCTCTTTGGAATTTAACACAAAGGTCCATTAACATAACTTATATTTTGGTCAAGCTGTGAATTATTACGTGTTAAACTGGGCATTAAACTACAGAAGCTTTTCATATGGCTGACGCACATTGAAATATGCCCTGCTGAAAATACTCAGCTTAACATTACTTTTGGAAAGATCTGCAGATAAGGGAAAAATTGGAAGTTCCTAAGACTGTCATGTGCGGTTGGTAATAGACATTATGCTTCTGGTATGGAGACGATTCATGCAGATTGCTTTGACTGTTAGGTGCAGTTACAGCATTTGGTGTTTGTATCTTGTTATTTGATCTCTCTGCACTGGGAGTGCTAACTCTGCTGTCATTCCTTGGAAATCTACATCTTAGATTTTTCACATTATTCTCTTCTGTTTGGAGGATAGCAGTGGGATCCATGACCTTATTTCTAGATAAGAAATTTCTAGAAAGCCAATTATTGTGAAGTCTCATCTTGCTGGATGATTTTTCCCCCCTTGGTCTTCCTGACCATGTTTATTTCTATTGACCCAAATGCTTGAGATTTATTTTTAGTTCGAACGACTCAAGAGATGCCTAAAGGTTAATCTTAAATTCTATAAACTATGCATTGAGACAAAGACATAATTTCAGTTTCTCACACTTAACTTGGAGAGTGCTTTCTCACTTAGGAAACTTTTCAAGAACCTTAACACTTAGCAAATGTTCATGTGATGTTTTCCATTGCTATAACTTTCTCGTTTAATTCACTTTTTCCCTTAATCATTTTTAAAACGCAAGAGAATTTTCACATTTCAGGGATCCGGTTGTTATTCCTTCTTGTCCTTGGAGCATAACATAGCTTTTAAACAAACTAGGACAGAATTAGCCATATTAAATAGGAAAGAATTAAAGTTAAGTGGCACAAATGGGCGGCTCTTTGAAATATAACAAAATGAGTGAATTCTGTGAGTTACTATCATTTTTTATTTTATTTACTTATTTTTTACTATCATTTTTAAAATTCAGACATTATACAACTGCCAGGGTATAGCTTTGAAAAATCTGTTAGGATGTGCTTTTGCATATACTGAAATAGTGATAGTTAAGAAAAAAGTTTTTGGTACATATTAAGTTAATGCCTTAATTTGGTTTTGTGGCCAGAGTCAGGACCAGGAGTCAGAGAACCTGCGTCCTGCAGTTTACTAGTGATGTGATTTGGGACAAATCATTTGACTTTTGAGCATTTCATTACAAGAAGCAAAATAAGGCTAATGTCTGTCTTACCAGCCTCATAGCAAGAATGTAATAAAACACTGGTTGTAAAGTGTTTTGAAAATGATTAAGGGTCAGGAAATGTAAGATCATGTTATGAAAGAGTCATTGCTGAGACTAGAAGCAAATCTTTAATAAGAAACAGAAAACACTGCTTTTCAAAATACATTGTTTTTAAATACACATATTGAAGCCTTTGCTATTAAATGTATAATGAAGACTAAATGTTTTGACTTTCTGTGTTTTATCCTTACCCAAGAGAAAAATTGGCTGATTAGATTGATGATTATTTTGTTGCTTGGCTAGTGTAATATAAATTTTCTTAGAAATGATAATTTTTTCCCTTTATTCCATAGAACTAGCAAACTGTGATTCTTTTAACTAGATTATAAGATTTGTTTCTACAAAAAGGCTTTTTTTTTTTTTTTTTTAACAAATGAAATTTAGGATATATGAGAAACAATCCTTGACTTTTTGCCTCCTCATCGCATTTGCCACTGGCACATGCCATTGTCAAGGATGGATGCATTCACTTAAATCTCAGCTTGTTTTTCCAGAGTGACCAGCCTTGCTGAGTAGTAACAGAGGTTATGGTTCAGGGGCCCATGTGGGAGGAGAAGACAGGGTTGGCTAGGTGCAAACTGTAGGTCTGTAGAGCCAGTGCCAGGGGACCCCGGTGGGAGGACAAAGACAACTTAGGTATATTTTGTGTTCATAAATATTTGCAAATAAACTATACTAGTCTGTAATGAACTCCAAAACTGTAATTTCAGTCTTTAACTACAATGTGAGTAAACACACGGTGCATCATTTGAATTAGGATTTGAAAGCATATTATGTACTGAAGGGGAAAAGAGTAATGTTGTTCTGTTTCTCAGTATTCAAGTTCTTTTTTTTTTTTTTTAAAGATTTTATTTATTCATGAGAGACACAGAGAGAGAGAGAGGTAGACACAGGCAGAGGGAGAAGCAGGCTCCATGCAGGGAGCCCGACATGGGACTCGATCTCGGGTCTCCAGGATCACATCCTGGGCTGCAGGCGGTGCCAAACCGCTGTACCACCGGTGCTGCCCCTCAAGTTCTTGTTCTGTTTGGAGAATAAGTCTTGAGCTCATGACCTGGTAATGGTACGAGATAGTACTGCAGTTTTATCACCCAGCTAAAATGTGTCATACCCCTAAAATGGGTTGAGCGATAAAATTGTAAGAATTCAGAAAAAGGGAGCCAATTTGAGATGAGAATGGTAAGCAGGGGGCTCATGAAATAAGCAGGTATGGACTTAAGAGGAAGGAGAGACAACCTGGAAGCAAATAGGGCATGCTTGGGATGTCAGGAGGAGAGCCTGGCCAGAGCATGGGGCATGTTTTGTGGTGTTAGACATAAGTCTTCTAGATAAGTTGTACCAGATTTTGATAGCTTGAATTCTTGCCTGGGAATTAAACTATTTCATGAAGCAGAGGGAAAGTGTTAGAAATAGAAAATGGTACTAAAGAAATAACAACTTATGTATAATTGGGATGTGAAGAAGAAAAACAGAATAGTGCAATGGTACTCATATTTATTTATTTTTTAAAAATATTTTACTATATATATAGAGAGAGCACAGGGGGAAGGGCAGAGGGAGAGAATGTCAAGCAGACTTCTCCCTGAGCATGGAACATGACAAGGGGCTCAGTGACCTTGAGATCATGACCTACCTGAGCTGAAACCAAGAGTCACACGTTTTAATGGACTGTGCCACCTAGGTGCCCCAGTGGTACTAATATTTAAAATCCAAGAAGTTTCAGAAAAGAAGACCTGAATGTATAAATTGAAAGAGTCCATCAGGTACCTAGACAAATTAGCCCAAAATGATCAACCCGGAGATAGAGTCTAGGTGAAGTCTTAGACTTCAGAGAAAAGGAAACAACATTCCCAAGGACTGCTTGCAAAAAGATTAAATAGTATACAAGGGCAAAACAAATTTGGCCATCATCACACTTCTCACAGTGACTTCCAAAGCAGGTCACAGTGGAGCTGTATCTTCAGAAGGTCTTAGGGAAACTATTACTGTGCAGTTGTGTCCAGCCAGGCAGTCCTTCAAGTATGAAGGTAGACAGGCAGCTTTACGCATATACAACCTCAGGGAAAAATGTATCTTTGAGCTGTTGTTGAAGAACCTATTAAGAGGTTGAACCTCATGTCAGCAAGTGTGACGAAGGAAATGGCAGCAAGGTGACTGAGCCTGAGCACCTCATATTTTGTTGGCAGACCTAAGACTCAGATCTTAGGAAGGGGCAGGGATGGGAGAATGAAAACCCTCCCCATAATTGTAATTGGGAGCTCTTGGAGGTGGTTTTCTGTCTCAGTGTGTCTCTTAGAAGTCGTTGTAGAGACAGAGTTTGGTGTACAGGATATTTATGAAGGATTAACACCTGTGGAAGAGTCGGGCAGAGGAAGAGGTCAAATTGCAGTATTGGTCTGCACCACTGAGCCAGCCCCACAGGGAACTTTAGAGTGTTTATGGCCTATCAGGGCTGTCGAGTGTTAGGCACAAATGGTTGGGCTGTTATACCCTTGTCTTTGTCAGTCATTGGATGTGGACTGCTCTTTGAAGGGCATGTTTTTGGATGGGTGGCTCTCTATGTCCGAGGCATGCCCTAAAGGAACTCCCTGCCCGAGGCTGTCTGCCCACAGCCCTGTGGGTAGCACATCTCCATGTCTACCTTGTTTGCTTTTTCTTTAGTAGGAGGATTACGGTCAAAGTAATCATTTAGAAGATGAATTTCTTCTCATTGGTGATGGTAGCCACTCCCTTACCAGACCAGTTCTAAAAGTGATTTCTGCCTAGATGCTAGGACTGGCTGTAACCTAGAATCTGGCTGCAGTTAATGCCTTCAGAACCTGTAGAATGAGGGGTGCCTTGGCGGCTCAGTCAGTTGGGCTCCTGACTTCAGCTCAGGTCATGATCTCAGGGTCCTGGGATCGAGTCCTGAATCGGGCTCCCTGCTCAGCTGGATGTCTGCTTCTCCCTCTCCCTCTGCCCCCTCCCTCTGCTTATGCTCTCTCTGATAAATAAATAAATAAATAAATAAATAAATAAATAAATAAATAAAAAATCTTTAAAAAAAAAACCTAAAACATGTAGAATGGATTCTGTCATTGGCAACTAAGAACCTGACACGAGTAGAATGGATTGTGGGGAAAACAGCCTAGAGTCTGGGGGAGCACTTAAAAGACCACTGTGTAGTCCAAGTGGGAACTAGTGAAGGCCCAAACTACAAGAGACTTAGTTGAACATAAGAATGGATTTAAGGAGAGTCTGAAAGAGGGAATGCATCACACTTAAGGTCTTTAGAATAAGGAAATGGGGGATCCCTGGGTGGCTCACTGGTTTAGCTCCTGCCTTCAGCCCAGGGCGTGATCCTGGAGTCCCAGGACTCATCGGGCTCTTTGCATGGAGCCTGCTTCTCCCTCTGCCTGTGTCTCTGCCTCTCTCTCTCTCTGTGATAAAATCTTAAATAAATAAAAAAAAAGAAGAAGGAAATGGTTAAATCAGATATCATTCAGCATTACCTCTGGGGAATGGATTTGGGTGTGACATAGGGATGGTTGGGTGTATGTAATAGGTAGTTGTACTTTTCAATTTATACCCTACTGTATGTTATGCTTATTATATGCTAATAATACTTTAATGGTTTAAAAAAAGCTCTAAAAAATAAAAATAAAAATAATTTAAAAAGCTCTAAGCTTTGAGCCAGGAAGATTAGAAACATTGTAGTGTTCAGTTATCAAAGTTTGCTTTGTATATTGTGCATGAGTTTGAGCATATTTTTTTCTAATCCAAGAAGTCACAATAAGGCAAATGAAGGAAGGCTGTGATGACTGTAAAGTTAGAAAACTAGGTACATGTTCCATCTGACTCCTCAGTGCAGAACTTACAAAGCACAATTACTGAGTTTCTGCTGTGTACCAGGCAATGTGCTAGGTTCCTTAAACGTTTCCTTCTCACATCTGTATTGTAGATAATATCATCCACTAAATAGATTCCCAGTGGAGATTGATTAATGATATGTCTCATTGGCTTCCTCGAATTGAGGAAATGTTATTTAATGTTTGCTTTAGATGGTCTCTTTTAGTAGAATCAGATCTATAAATACAGAGAACAAATTGATGTTTGCCAAAGCGGTAGGAAAATGGGTTGAAGGGGAGTGGGAGATACAGGGTTCCAGTTATGGAATGAATAAGTCAGAGCATAGGGAATACAATCAGTTATTCGAGTGATGTAACAGGACAGGTGGTAGCTACACTTGAGATAAACACAGCATAATGTATAAATTTTGTCAAATCACTATATGTTGTACACCTGAAACTAATGTAACATCATGTATCAAGTATACTAAAAAAAAGAGGCCTTTTTTCATAAGTCCAAAAGATGGTGCATTTTATCTGCATAGAACTCTGCCACCTTTATAATGCTTTTTAAACTATTAATAATATATCTTAAAAATTAAAATAGATTAACTATGGGCGAATTTGCAGATCAGAAATAAACATCACTCCTCCACAATTAAAAACTAATTTTAATATTTAGATTTTAATTCGGTGGTTCTCAACCCTCGTCATGTTACAGAATCACCTGGGGAGTTTTTTAGGGTGTTTGTTTTTTTTTTTAACACTGATGTTACTGGCCTCACCTTGAACTAATTAAATCAGAATATGGGCAACCCGAGTTGAAACTGCTGCATCGGATTGCTTTTGTAATAGATCAACAGCTGCTTTTATGGTGCCCTTGTTTTGCTCTTGCTTAACTGGAATATGATCTGTCAGGAAGGAGATGACAATGTTCATTTTGAAGAAGGCTGAATTTTCATTTTAAAATGAAAGCACATCTGATGATGTGAAAGGGCATGAAAACATATCTCGAAGTTAAGATTTTGATACCGGACTCTCGGTTGTCAAAGAATATATGTGAAACAGCCCAAATTAGAATCAGACTTTGTGTGATTTTTTTCTTAATCTTTATCCTGTGCTTCTCTGTCGTTCCCATCTGCCTTTGATCTTGAGGTCTGTCCAAGACTCCTATAGGAGTCATAGAGCACTGGCTTTTAAATCCAAGAGGATGCACATCTAGGGATACTTTGAAGCCTGTTCAAGGGATATGCAGGCACCTATAATTTAAAGAGAATCAATTTCAGATTCTTAGACCTTGAAAGTAATCAGTCCTGAAATTGACCTGCCTCAGAAAATATTTGTGGCCCAGGATGTCCGCTGGTTCTCCTTTCTTACCTCCCCTTTCAGAATATCTGTCTTTAAAGGAAAGGCACACCTCACGCTTGCCCTAATCATCAGGGTGCCAAGCAGAGGGATAATGAAAATATTGGTGTGGCTGCTGAGAAAGGGAAAATGGAAAATGGTCCTTTTGCAAGTAAGTTTCCTATTCTTTACTGTCCATAAAATTGAGAAAAGACTTATGGAGTGGTCAGTTGATAAGTTATTAAATATCACACCCATGGATGCATATTACTACTCTCTGCTAGAAAAATCTTCTATTTCTGTCTACCTGTTTATGTGAACCCATATTCTCAGTGTGTACATCTGAAAGAACTAAATATAATAGATTTCATGTGGAATCTTGTCTCGTTCTAGTAATAAGTAATAATCTACAAAGAATGAACTAATGAGAGGGGAAGTCCCCTCCATGTCATTAAGATACACGTTTCCAGTAAAATTTTGAATAATTGTATTGAATAATGAATAATTGAATAATTATATTGAATAATTGTATTATTTTTGGGGGTCACTTTTGTCCTCATAATAGTAATTGTATTGAACTCAATTTAGAAGAAACTTTAACCCTGAATTTTATGGTTAAATACCTAAATCTCAATTTGTTTACAGATTTTTGTTGCAGAGAGGTAAGATGGTCTTAGGCATAAAAGTATATAGTAAGACAATACTGTAGGGAATGTAAAATGGAAAGATGAAATCAAAGAGAAAGGGAAATCATGCACCATTTCCAACTTTTGAAAAGTTTATTCATTTATTTTTCAAATGGATGTTGATATGTAAAAAATGCTGATGGAATTTAGACTAGAATAGATACATTTTAAAAATGATGTAATAGTTGTATTTAAAACTCTGTATTTACAATATACAAGAAATTATATTCTTTGCAACCATTTCAAATTACGGTGTGAAATTTTGAATGTTGACTTTAGAATGGTGTGGAGTACATAGTTTTTCCGAATCCTCTTTGGGATTTTGCAAACACAAACATGAACCGTAGGCCAGGCCTGTTTTGTGTGATGAGGGGTGATGAGGAAGACATGCTGATTTATTTTATTCCTTGGTTAAAATACCTGGAAAGATGATATGACTGGATGTTTTTTAAACCTCTCAGCAATATTTTAACAAGAAAAACACAATTGCCAAACTGTAATAGGGTGTCCAAAAATGCACACTCTTCTGAGATCACTTAACTCCTTCTTCCCTGAGCCTTTAGGCCATTTGTGACCTGTCCATCTTCTGCCTTCCTCTTGCTTTTGAAGAATCTCTTTTAGAGGTGTTATTTAGATATGCAGGCCGTTTGTGTTATCAGGAGATGTTAATGGATTTTGTTTTTCTAAAGAAAAACTTTATTTTTTTTACATTTTTCGTAGTTGACACACAATATTACATTAGTTTCAGGAGTACAACATTGTGATTCTACAAGTGTAGCTACCATCAGTTAATGGGGTTTTAACTTACCAGTTTGTCACATACAGATGGTTTCATGTTCTAATTTTCATTTTTTATCTGCTGGTTTTAGTTTATCAAAGAGTCTAGAGAGATTGGGAATGCATAAGGAAGTAGTTGGAGCCCTGGAGAAAGAGTCTGGTTATACTGTGGTCTAATTTTGGTGCTATTGCTAGCAAGCTGCTTGAATTTAGTTACTTTGCAGACTGTCATGTTAGCCTAAGGGTGAGGCAGGGGTGGTGGTGGTGGGGTGGTGGTGGTGGTGGTGTAGGGGTGGTGGTGGTGGAATTTGCCTTTCTTGTTGCCTTTGGCAGAGCACATTTGTGTACTTACTAGAGAATATCGTAGGATTGAGCTACAAAAGCTTATTTCTTTTGGTTCTAGGTCTCTACGCTGAGTAGAATAGGAGTTCTATTCTACCATTTTTGGGTTGACAATTTTGAAAAGATATAACCAGAAAATACCAAATGAGTAAACTGAAGATTGAAATAGGCAGAAGGCATGTGGTTTGCTTTTTTATATTTTGTGAGCAGATCATGTATTGGGGAAACAGTATAGATAGTCTTGTTTTCTTACATTTATCCTCAATTCCTGTACTGATGTTTCAGAAGCTGTCATAAAGCTATTTAATAATACAACACTTGTAAAATTGGTCTCCATTCAAACATGTCTTCCTGCTTAGAGGTGGCTCTGTTCACCCACTTCCCAACTGGTCGGTAACTCTGGTCTTTGTGTTGGCTGTTGAAGACTAGAACATTGACAAAGAGTGATTATTGATGCTTCAAAAGAGGGTGATTTAAATATCAAAACATTAAGAGATGCCCTTGTAAAAATGACTATGGCCTTTAAATAGTTCTAGTAAAAATTACCTGCACGTGGCTCCTATGTCCTATTATGCTAGTATTAGTCAAGAATTGTGCCAAAAAGGGCAGCCCTGGTGGTGCAGTGGTTTAGCGCCGCCTGCAGCCTGGGGTGTGATCCTGGAGACCCAGGATCAAGTCCCACATCAGGCTTCCTGCATGGAGCCTGCTTCTCCCTCTGCCTGTGTCTCTGCCTCTCTCTCGCTCTCTCTGAATGAATAAATAAATAAATCTTAAAAAAAAAAAAAAGAATTGTGCTAAAAATTCTCAACTCTTGACTCATTCTTTGTTGCTGCTGAGACTTAGGGTATGGTTGGGATTTATAAGAACATTTTAAAAATATAAAATGCTTATTTTCATAACTGAGTTTTGTTTTTTAAGATGTCAAGTCCCAGATAAGTCTCTTTTTTTCTCTTGCTCTTACTGTTGTGGATTTTAAGGGATTTCCTTTGAGGAGCTTCCTCTCCTGGTTCCGTACAAATTTTTCCTCAAATACGGCACAGCACAGGCTTTGGAAGCATAAACGTGGGTTTGAATTCTGGCTCAGCCCTTGGCTGGGGGCAGCCTTGGCCCAATAAATTTGTGCAAGCTTTAATTTCCTCCTCTGTAAAACAAGACTAATGGTACCTTTCTCAGTATTATTGAGAAGGTTTACTGGCAGCATACACATAAAGCACTTAGTGTGGGGCCTGCACAATAGCCAATGCTCCGTGATAGGACCAGAGGCTGTCATTAATTATTTGCCATGTTACTCTGGCATCTCAGTTGCTTTGCACTTGACGTCTCAGCTGAGATGAGAATTGCTTCTTAATGATGTGAAACAAATCAAGAATGCGTAGTGATGGAAGTAGGAGGGCATGTTTCTGTTTTCAAAGTGGAAATACAGTAGTTTTTTATTTTAAAGGTTATCATAATAGCTTATTTTTGAGTGCTTTCTTTGTGCTGGATACTCTTTAAAGCCCTCTACAAATGGAAGCTCATTTAATTCTTTGACTAAAACTGTGAGCTAGATACTATTAAGATGGGTACCCATCACTAGCCCCATTTTGTAGTAGGACATCAAAGTGACTATTTACTTAGGCCCAACTGAAGAGTGTAATGCCTGTTGTTAAAAATTTTTTCTGGGGCACCTGGGTGGCTCAGTGGTTGAGCATCTGCCTTTGGCTCAGGGTGTGATCCTGCGGGTCCTGGGATTGAGTCTGCATCAGGCTCCCTGCAGGGAGCCTGCTTCTTCCTCTGCCTATGTCTCTGCCTGTCTCTCTGTGTCTCTCATGAATAAATAAATAACATCTTTAAAAAAATTTTTTTCCCTAGGAAATACTATATAAAGAAGAAAATTAAAGCCACCATTTAAAAAATAACTTTAAAAAAAATTAAAAAAATAAAAATAAAAAATAACTTTATTTAGATATGATTCACAGTTCACACAGTGCCATGTAAATGTACCTGTTAAGGTATATAGTTCAGTGGTTTTAGTATATTGGTAGTTGTGCAACCATTGCCACAATCCAATTTTAGACCATTTTCATCACCCCAAAAAGAAACCTCATTCCCACTATCAGCCACTTCCTGTTACCTCCACTCTAGTCCTTAGCAAGCATTACCCTATTTTCTGTTTCTTTGGATTTGCTCATTCTGAATATTTCATAAGCATGGGATCATACAACACGCAGCCTTCTGTGACTGGCCTGTTTCATTTAGCATAATGTTTTTGAGGTTCACTCACATTGTAGTATGTATCAACACTTTGTTACTTTGTATGACCAACTAATATGCCCTTGTATGGATACTGATTCTGTACATTTGGGGTAGTTCCAGTTTTTTGGCTATTGTGAGTAATGCTGCTGTGAACATTGATTGGTGTGGACATATGTTTTCAATTCTGTTGGGTTATTTATCTAAGAGTAGCATTGCTGGTTCCTATGTACTCTGTGTAACATTTTGAGGTCCTGTTAAACTGTTTGCCAAAGTGTTTGCACCACTTTACATTCCCACCAGCAAAGTAGGGGAAGGTTCCAGTGTCTCTACATCTTTACCAGCACTTAATTACCAAACATTTTGATTCTAGCCATGCTAGGTGTGATGTGAAGTGATACCTTATTGTGGTTTGAATTTGTATTTCTTTAATGACAGGTCATGTTGAACATCTTTTCATGTGCTTAAGGGCTGTTTGTGTGTTTTCTTTGGAGAAATACCCAAACCCTTTGCCCATTTTTAATTGGATTAATTGTAACTTTATTGTTTAGTTGCGCAGTTGACCCTTGAACAACTTGGGTTTGAACTGCATAGGCCTAATCATGCATGGATTTTTTTTCAGTAAACACAGTACAGTATTGTAAATGTGTTTTCCTTATGATTTTCTTCGCGATATTTTCTTTTCCCTAGGTTACTTTTTTTGGCGAGACTATAGTATAATACATATAACATATAAAATATATGCTAATCAACTGTTTATGTTTTTGGTGAGGTCAACAGTAGGCTCTTAGTAGTTAAGTTTTTGGGGAGTCAAAAATTATATGTAGGTTTTCAATTGTCAGCCATATACTGTAAAGTTTGAACTTTTTTTCCATTAATAGTGCATATTCTTTTTACTGCATATTTTTGAATGGGATTATTTGACATGTACAATTTTGTAGTTTTATTTTTTCTTTCTTTTTCCAGTCTTACTGAGAAATAACTGACATATACCACTGTATATGTAAGTTTAAGGTATACAGCATGATGGTTAGACTTACCTATGTTGCGATTACTGCAGGTTTAGTTAGCATCCATCGTTTCATACATACAATAAAAAGAAAAAGCAAAAAAAAGAAGAAATTTTCCCCCTTGTGATGAGAATAACTTTTAAGATTTATACTCTTAACAACTTTCCTGTATCTATACAGCAGTGTTGGCTCTAGTTATTTACTGTATGTTACACGCCTAGTAGTAACTGGAAGTTCGTATCTTCTAAACACCTTTCTCCAATCCTCTGCATCTCTGGTAACCACAAATCTGATCTCTTTTTTTTTCTAGGAGTTTGGTTTATTTTTCTGTTTGTTTTAGATTCCACATATAAGTGAGATCATACTGTACTGGTCTTTTTCTCTCTGACTTATTTCACTTAGCATTGTACCCTCCAGCTCCATTCATTTTGTCACAAATGGCAAGATTTCCTTGGGCTTTTGTTTTTTTAAGGCTGACTCATATTCCATTTGTGTGTGTGTGTGTGTGTGTGTGTTTCACTTCTTTATTCATTTATCCATCAGTGGACACTTAGGTTGTTTTCATGTCTTGGCTTATTGTAAGTAATGCTACCATGAATGTGGGGGTGCACGTATCTTTTTGAGTTAGTGTAATTTGATTTTAACTTTAATATATTGTGGCCATCTTTTCATGTCTGTATCTAATTACATCACTTGTAATGACTACTTTGGAGTTCATTATATGAATGTTCCATAATTTAAAGTCTCATATCTTATATATGGGTTTTATTTGAAAGGAAAGAAAAAAAACTGACACTGCATCTGCATCTTTGAACATTTGTGTGGTCATTTCTTGAGGATACTTTCCTCACTAGAACAGGAATTGCTGGGTCAAGAGATGGGCAGGTTTTATTTGAAAAATATTCCCTAATTGCCCTCCAGAAACATGGTTCCAGTTTATACTCTCTTGCCAGTGACTTAGGACTGCTGGTTTCCCCTCAACCTTCCCAACACTAAGTATCATCATTTTTGTTAATTTTTAAACTGAGGGCCCCAATTGATATTCTGTACTTCTTTAAATTGGCATTCATTTATTAATGAAGTTGGTTAAAGTCTTTGTTTCCTGCCATTGTTCCCTGAGCCTGGAGATTTCCTCCTGTGGCTCTTCCAGATAGCTCTTTGCCTGGGCACCCCTGATATAAGAAGCTTTCCCAACCTCTTCCCCTGCCCACACAGACCCAAACATATTTTCTTATTCTCATTTGCATGGTTCCTTCCCAAGGCCCTGGGAGGGATCCGAGGAATGTGTTCACCTCGTGACATTTTTAAATAAATTTTCAAAAGTAAGATATATTGTGAACGTTTTTTCTTCCTGGAACATTCCCTGCTCCCCCAATAACTTTCAAAACCCCATAAATGCTGGATATCCCTGCCTGGGACAGGTTACATGTTCATTACAAAGTTAAGCTGAATGGCACCCATGAAGTTTAGTGCTTCATTAGTTTTTTTTTTAGCATTTGCAAAGGAAATTTGTTCATCTGTGGCTTGGTTCCTTGTAGGCTCATGAAAAATATGGTAGCAGCCAAAGAAATACACTTTGAAGGTTTTTAACAGTTAAGATTAATTTTGTGGGTGGTATGTGTGTTTATGCAATCATGTGTTCCCAAACCTTTTTAACCAGAAGTCAGAAATCTATTTTGGTACATTACTGATTTCCTGTGATAACCCAGTCAAATTACTCATTGTCCGTATAGCCTCTTTCTTAAATCACTCTGATTCACCTCTTTTAAAGCCTTTACACTGAGGAGGAGTCTTTTAGAACTCTATTTTTTTAATGTCTTGAAATTTTGCCTGGTTTGAGTGATGGGGCTTCAGTGATTAACTTTACTAGTTTTCCACATTTCCTAATCTTACTATGCGTGTGCATTTAATAATAGGGTGAAAAAACCCCAATAAACTGTTAAATGAAAAATTTCTGACTTGCTCCCAGTGAGACCGGAGACCTGGAGCATGGCTTTCACTTGACTGTAGTCTGGTTTGTGTTTAGAAGTGAGGTTGGTCAGCAGGTGTTTCAGCTCTCACAGGTTCCCTAGAACATGCTATGCACTGTGAGTGGGGAGGATTGAGCCCTTAAACATTAGAATCTCTCTTTTGGTTAGATACCTCTGTTGGATCCTGCTGAGTATTAGAAGACAGTGTTTGGAGGATGACAGAGAACTACGGCAGCCAGGGGTAAGGGGGGATGTTCAGGAGCTGAGCCAAAGAGAAAATAGAATCGGAAGAAGCTGAGCCCATGTGGAAGTCTGTGAAAATAGGAAGCAGATACAATTAGCTGAGAAACTGTTAATGGAATAGAAAGGTTTGAAAACATAGTGAAGAAATCCATTTTGTTTCAACATTAGATCATTCTGGAGAGAAAAATGTATGTAACAAGTGCAGTGTTGCAGGGTCAGGGTATAGACTGACAAGACTCTAGCATGACACGTGGAAAGGGAAAATCAGGTAAATTATTAAGAAATTTCCTAATGATTAAAGTCATATCTGGCAGTTTCAAAAAATTATAATAGGCTTTGGTATATGTTAGCATATGTTTACTTGCAAAAATCAATAGCCTCTCTTGGTGATCAGACTCTATTTTCAGTGTTCCTAGGATATATCAGAGCCAGCTTTCAGCTTTCAGCTTTCAGATGGAAGCTGTGACTCCAGGAACATTAATTAGCTACTTGCTGATCAGGCCTCCTTACTCTTGTTTGCTCCATTCCGGGGCAGGCACCTGGAAATCCTAGTGCTGAGGCTGGTACAGATCTCAGGAGACTTTAACCTGTGGTTTGTGTGTTGTAGTTTAAACTTTTGAACACCTTTCTTATTATTTCCTGTGATTGGTCTTTAGTTTCTATGTGTAATACTCTTTTCCCTGCTTTCCTGGGGGGCGGGAAATTCTATATGTAAGGGACCTGTTAAATTGGTGATATGGTCAGGCAGCCTTAGGAAAAGGTGAAATGTGTGCTGGTAAGCCAGAGAGGTGAGTAGTGGCTGTGTGGGATACTTTTTGTCCTTCGCTGAAAGATTTGGTAGGGAAAGTTCTCTGGGATTTCGACAGCAGTTGTTCTGAAATCTTATGTAAATATTGTCTCTTTGAGTTGCTTACTTGGGGCGGAGCTTTCAGTGAAAGTTGCTGAAGTGATAGAAGCTGTGATAGAAAATTGTTTAGTGGCATGGCATACTTGTTTATGAGGTTAAAGACTTTGTACTCGATCTGCATACTTAGGTCTCTCACTTTTTGCTCTTGCCACAGAGATTGTGAAGTTTTACTCAAACTTCAGGTGACATGAATGCCATAGAAGGAGAAGAGCTGAGATAAAAGTATGCAGATACTTTAAATTGCTATGGAAGAAGTTTGACTATTGGTACCTGTCCAGCTCTATTGGCCAACACATTTAGAATATGGAAATGAATAATTTTAAACTTTAATGCTCGGCTTGCATAGGAGGGGAACAACAGGCAAATATAATTTTAAAGCAGGTACATGAATTTAGTACACGTATAATTTGGCCAGTTTCCTTTGGCAGGGACAGAGGGAAAGAGGCTCCATTAGTCAGTAGGGTAAATCGCTGTTCTTGCGTCAGAAGTAAGGGGCTTATCAGGCTTTAAGACGCAAGTTCACTGTGAGTCTGTAGGAAGATGGCCTGTTGGCTCTTTAAGCACTTTTTCTGAAGAACCTGCTGTACTGAGAATCTGTTATGTGTGAGAAATAGGACTCAGTGTGGTGGACAAATAGGGAAGTTTGGCCTTCCTCGATCACAGGGAGTTTACACATTTCTGCATGTGAAAACAAAACCACCAGGGCAAAGCCCAGTCCGTCAATGCCAAGCGAACGATGCACACAGACGTCATTCGCTCAGGGGAAGGTCTGGTCAGGAATTCACCACATGGGGGCCTTTGATGTGAACTCGTGGGAGGACAGCCAGGGCCTGTTTCCTCATCTGGGCTAACTTTGGGGGCTTCGGGGTCCCTGGAGGCCTTGAACATGCACAGTCCCATCTTCCTTGGTTGCCACGTTTGCTTAAGGCTTGGAGGGATGATTCAGATATTAAAATAAACCCAACAGTGAAGAGTGGATGCTCAGTTTGCATCCATCTTAAAAATAGACAACTAGCCTTTAAATATTTGTCACACTTCAGGTGGGAAACCGAGAAGGCCCTAGATCCCTGGTGCCGTTCACCCCCCTCTGCCAGGGGCGTTTGGTGGGGGAGAGTTTGAGAAGCAGTGCTGAGAGAATAGGAAGGACCTGCTCCTGCAGCCTCGTCTCCTTTCCCCAGTGACTCAGTTGGGTGATAGAGGCGTCCGGTGGGCTAGGGTTCTTGAGTGGGATGGATTCAAAATTAAATGCAAAGAATTTGGCGCTGCTTGAAGTATTTTGTCTTCAGGGTGAGTTAGCGATCAGCATTGTGGAACCTTCTGCTATGTGACCTGATCAGAGGGGAGGCTGGGGGTGGAGGTGGGGAGTGAAAGGATTCACCCAAGACAGAACAAAGGAGATAGAAATGCATGGAATAAAAAAAAAAAAAAAAAAAAAAAAAGAAATGCATGGAATACACTGCAGGGGAGCAGCAAGGAGGACAGCAAATGAGAAACTGTATGCGGTGAGGTTGGGGGTATTGCTGTAGTTCAGGCAGGGGAGCGAGGAGCTATGGGAACATATGGAATTTTACTTTTTGGGTACCTGTGCCTGGTTGTAAGTCACCCATTGGTGAGTAAGGCCTATGGCTATTTTGAGGTGGGTCGCCTGATGGGCCTGCTTGCATTGGTCACTGTGAGCCCTCTTACCTCACTCAGCTTTCTGTTGTTCAAGTCTGTTGCCCAAAAGCAGTCTCCATACCTTCTGCTTTTTCAGGAGTTTGGGTCTGGCGTTGAAAATAGAGCCCCACAGGTCTAGAGCAGGTGTTCAGGGTATATATACTGAGGGGTGGCGCAGGATGGGTGAGGTGACTTGGCTTTGTGCGTAGGACTTTAGAGGGAGAAGGCAGTAATGGAGAGCCCACATGGGGGAGCTGCATTGCCCACAGGTTGGAGATGCAAAGACTTCAGCCACCTTGAACCATGTAATCTTGGGCCTTTTTTCCTTCAGATACTGAAAGGGGACAATGCCTCCTTTTCTAGGGTAGTTGCAAGGCTGGAGGTGTAGCGTGTGTCAGGTAAATATATATTAGGGACTCAGCTAATGGTGGTGGTGTCTGTTTTGAGGATAACAGTGCTCCTATCATTGGGAGGGTAGGGGTGGCTGTTTCTCCAGGGAAAATTCTGGGCCTTCGTCTAGGCCCAGAATTCTCGATATACATATCCACTCTTGATGTTCTAGTGAGGAATTAGATAGGCTCTGTTACAATTGCTAGATCCACTGCGTATCCTTCAAAAAAGGGGATGTGTGGTATTAAAATACAGGTAGACCGTAGTTTAGATACAATAAATTTCTCAAGACTGTTCTTTTAAAAAAATTATTTGTGATAAAATATATGTAATATAAAAATCACCATTAGCCGGTCACAACACCGGACTACTGTCACCAGCATCAGTCCACAGGACTCTCTTCATCGTTCCCCCTCCCCAGCCCCTGACAGCCACTTTCTGCCATTATACATACTCCTCTAAGCACCTCATGTAAGTGGAGTCATGCAGTTATTTGTCCTTTGGGGACTGACTTATTTCACTTAGCGTAATGTCCTCAGGGTTCATCCATGTTGCAGCATGCGTTCCTTGTTGTTGTTTTTACTGTTCCTTGTCTTTTATTTTGTACATTTATTTATTTATTTATTTATTTATTTATTTATTTTATTTCTTACTCTTCTTACAAAAGGAAATACACGTCTATTTTAGTCTTTCAACAGTATAGGGAAGAAAAACATCCTGTATTTCTCCTACCTGACACAGCTTTTGCTATATTTCGGTATGTGCTTCTGCTAAGGCTGCCTCTGCAAGCAGAATGGTCTGGAGTAAATCCCACATGTACTGGGGCCTCTGGCCTCTCTGGATGTAAGGGGGGCTGTTGCATGGAAATTTGGAAGACAGTGAGAAATCAAGCAGGAGCATCTGTCAGCTGTGGTGACAGAGCCCGGGGAGAATGTGGGGCCGTGAAGTGGGAACCCACAACCACCTTTTATGAAATGGGACATTCTCATCTTTGAAGCTTGAGCTTGTGGGTTTTGAGTTCCTGTTTGTGCCCTTTAATTTCAACTTTCTAAGTTCATAAGTTAGTAGTAAATAGGTGTCCTGGCTTTCATTATGTGCAGATATCAAGGAGACGTCGGAAGAGCAGTCTCTTCCCGCCAGGTGGGTGGGTTGGGTGGGTTGGGAGGAGAGCTGCTGTGCTGAAGCACCGGGGGAAGGAGGAGACCCAGCACAGAAGGAGGGTTGAGGGCGGTGCTGGGAGGCTGTGCTCTCCGGGTCCCCTGAGATCAGCCCCCGGGGAGCTTCCAGGAAGCCCCAGCACCCTGCTCCTTCTGCCAGAACATCCGGTGCTCCGCCTGCCTCATTCTCTAGTCTTTTGTTTGTCTCCACCTGGTGAGATGGAATTCTTAAGAGCACTGTTACTTTCTTATTTTTGAGTACCTAACATGCTTAGCTGGGTGCCCTAGCCCTGGACTTCTATGGCCTTTAATAAATGTTCCCTCGAATGGAGAGCCTGCCCAGAAGGTAGTCTCCTGCTGTGCTGTGTTGTCTTGATTCTCACTGCAGTGCTCCCCAGGACCCCCTGTCCCTCCCACAGCCCTCCCTTCAGCACCAGCCCTGCCTTTGGTGATTTAGATGATTGAAACAAGGCAGAGGAAATCCCCGTTGCCTCTGCCTCCGGGCTGCAGAGCTCCTGGGTTTCCCCATAGCCCACAGTGATACTTGGTGGTTAGACTTTGCAGGACTTAAGGATTGAGTAGGTTTTTGTGGCTCCATCTAATTAACTTAACCATCGTGTTGTATTTCCATGGTACTGTGTTTTCTTTGGTCTGAAAAAGTGCTTAAAGACCATGTGACTGTAGGATTACCTGTTTTTTTTTTCCCCCTTTAGCTTTTGTTGTGTCTTTAGCATTTTCTGTCAAAATAAGACCTGAACTAGAGTTTTCTGTGAATGTAATTCCCAGATGTTATGTTAGGCATTGGCAATTAAAACTACCTGAATTCTGTTGTTTTTTAAGTAGAGAAGTATTTATGAACCTTAGGTATATGTTCTAGGTCTCCCTGTTCCTGTCTGTTGAATGAAATTCATTCTGTAAGACCTGAGGTTAGGAGGTTTGCCTTAAGTTAGGGAAGGGAGGGCAGTTGTCTCAGGAATGAAATGAAGAGCGTAGAGAAGCATAATAAACCAAAAAATTAAAAATTCAGAGGAAAACAGCACTGCACTGTGTAGGAGGAAACCAAATCTGATGCATGTGTGCAGGTAACACTTGTGATGAAGAGAAAGGGAAGTGTTTGAGGAAGAGGAACTGAGGCTTTAGAAATGCAGAGGCAGACATTTGCAGAATTGGTTGGCTGTTTTGCAGGGTATGTTGAGGAGAGCAGTCAAAAGGAGGTTGGCTGTACGCTTCTAACTCACCTCAGGCTCTGTAAGGAGTTCTTGTGTGATCATTGTTTAACATAGTATTATTGCTAAGACTGTGGGAAATGTCTACAGTTAGCTGGCCTTAAAAGAAAATTAAAACTTAGGTCGAAATCAGGGCCACAACCAGAAATGAAGCTGTCACCCCCAGAGATGACAGGGAACGTTTTGTTCTTGACCCCATGCTCAGACTGATCCCCAAGGTTCCAATCAGAAGAGGTCATAGACATTCAGTAAAGGGAATCCATTCTAGTTGAATATCAACCCTGCCCTTCCTTCATGACAGAGTTTTCAAAACCCTTATATTTCTCATTACAAAATTCACGTTTGTGGTCACAAGCTTAGGTAATTCAGAAAAGAACAAAAAGGGTAAGAATCATTTTCCCACTCTGCTCACTAAGACTGTTTTGCCAGCACCTCTCACTTTATGTATGCAGGGCTGTCCTTTATTTTTCCCAGATTTCACTTGTTTGATTTTTTCTGTCTCTCCGGCGGAAAGTCTGATGGAGAATTTGATCACTGGCTGCGCCAGTGCCCTTCTCAAAGCTTTGCACCCCAAGAACTCCCTTACAGTTCACGTAGTCTGGGGAAGGGCTCTGATGGATCTGCGTGGGGTCACATGCAAGTCCCCATGGCCAGGGAGGCTGGGTCTCTAAATGGAAGGAGGGCATGGCCGAAAGCCGTGGCTCCTCTGGATTAGCAGTCCAAGTATTCTCCCACAATACTTTGTAAATTTTTAAAAGACCAAAAAATTAAAAAAAAGGTTGTTAATAACAAGTGCACAGATATGTAATCTTTAATGGCAGGCATTGTTTGCAGGTAAAATGTGTTATATGGGAGTTATATTTTTATTTGCTTTATGTATGTCTTTTTTAAGAGATAGTTTATATAATAACAGTGTATACTTTCTGTCTGCTTTAAGGGACTTTAAGAAAGTAAGCTTGTGTAGTAGTGTATGGATTGGTTAGTAGGAGGCCTGGGTTTGTTTCTCAGCTGGCTTTGAACTGCATTTCTGACCTCGGGCAAGTGGTCATTTGGGTTTTCATTTACTGGCCTAGAGAAGAAGAAATTTAGACCCTGTGGCCTGTAAGGTCACATTTAACATAAAATTCCAATGCTATGGCTTGATTTTATTACTTTATATCGTTTAGAGGGTTTGGAGTTGTCTCATAGATTTTGTGCACCATTGTCATTACTATGATTTATTTGGTGTCTTTGGCCAGGATGTGACCCTTTGATTTTAATGTAGTTCCCATGGGAAGATATGATTGTCTTTATGTTATGGTTTCTAGGAATGTGCTGTGAAGATAAAGCAGGGATTGTCTCTGTGTAGGAAACTTCATTGGGTGGCTCATCTTTTTGGGTAGTGACACACAATGGCTAGTGACACGCAGTGATGCTAAGTGTACTAGGACAGCACGCTGTTCAAGTATTTGACAGGTGTCTTTTTACTGTCCATGTGTTAGTTTTTCCTGCCTTAGTGGACTACCTTGCGTTTATTTCTCTCTAGTCTCATCTTTTTGGTACCAAATTTTTGTAATTTGAGAGGCTTTGGTTTTTGGTCTTGTGTATTTTAGAGTGTTAGCCATATCATTAGTGTGAGCAGCTGCTATTTCTCATGGTCTGTTCTGAATTTTCTTGGCATGCTGAAAGACATTGCCTACTGTGGCTGTGACATACATTCACTCCCTGAGTTTATCATGTCTCTGAAATGGAGAGCAGTGTGGATATGTATGGAGTTCTAGAACTGAGAGTAAAATATTGTAGCCTCAGCTTACTTCCAGCTTGCCTCTTCAAAGACTGTATTATCTAGTCTTAAAAATGGAAATTTATTGATAGGGAGAATCTAGTATATGAAAACAGAACCGAGAGTAAGGCTGTATTTGAGCTCCTAGCAATTGGCATTGGTAGATTTGTGTGGGTTGAAAACATAAGTTTTAAATTTAGTGTATCCTTTTCCAGTGACTGGAGAAAACTATGTGGCATGTTTTAAAATACTGAAAAAAAGAGGACCAGTTTTAAAATAAGAGTGTCCAGTCTCATTGCAGTATTGCAGATAAACCCATTCACCTTGGAAATTTAGGGGGAAACCTCTAAGTTTAAAAACAACAAGACAGTTAAAAACAAGGTGAGAACAAGTGTCAGCTTAAAAGCAGGTAGAGGAGGAAAAGACTTATTTTGGAACTTAAGGAGGAAGTAACTGTCACTTCCGTTTTCTCTTATGTTCTTCTTACTTTCTTTAAAATACTGGTCTTGTCTCTTGTAGGTTCCCTTCCTGGACCTGTCTCATAAAATGTTTGTATTAAAGTGGCTATATATCAAGCAAAGCAGTTAACAATGTATGCTACAGTTTTAGAGTTTCCAAGACTAAGAGAAATAGCATAGCGATTTGGTTGGGATTGGAGGAGCTGGCCCCTCCGTCAGAGTATGGCCTTGAGATAGGGTAGAAACTCGAGAAATGTTAGCTGTAGTTCCTTATCTGATGATGCGTGTTAGAGATCACACCAGGCTTTGGATTTGTGCTCTCTTTTTGTAGGGCAGCTTTGCATTTTGTCTGGTCTGGGAGGATCATGTCCTCTTGAAATAGAGTTCTGTGAGGTGAGGAAGAGCTTTCCATTGCTTTTACCCCACCGTCCAGAGGACTTCAGAGACCATTCATCAGTCCTTAATCTTTGGTGATTTGCAGGATGGTTTGTAATTAATTTTATCTCAGTGCTTGTGAGAAATGGCACTTAACCTAGTGCCTGTGAACTTTGACTTTATAGGACGTGGAAATGTTCTGTTCCGTATAGAGTTGGTTGTATTTGCAGTAGTAAAAGAAGTGATTGATTATTTTGAATTTTCTATTTAAGGAAATTGCATACAGCATGCTTCTAAAACGTGGAGGATGAGATGGAATCCTTTTACAAAAGAAATGGAAGTAAAGTTTTCACTTAAATTAGCAGGTTTAAAAAGAAATTAGCAGGTTTTTGTGGATGTGCCTCTTCTACCTTCAGCATAACTTGAAGAGAAACTTCCTCTGTGTATATGTGTCCACTTACTGAGAGTGAATATGGACAGTGAGAAACTTATGTGGACTTCTTATTTAGAAACCGCTGCTGCTGCTTTGGAAGGCAGTAGGCCAAAAGATATGAAAAGCCAGTGAGAAGAGAAAACTGAATCCCTCGGCGGGGGGTAGGGGTGGGGGTGCGCATCTTAATGCAAGCACAGATATGTTACCAAATATGTTAAATCTAGGAGTAAAAGTAGTTTAGTCACAGGAGAAAATAAATTAAGAAATTAAGGCTGCATGTATATCGGACATACTGTAATATGCTCTCTGGCCTGGCTCCTTGGTGTTAGGAATGATTTTCTTTGCTTTAAAGATCTCCCTTCACTCCTCACCCTGGCCAGGTAACTCTGGGAGATTTTCTGTTATTCACATATGCTCGTGTTTTGAAGTCACACAGTGGTATTGTATTAAGTAAGATCTGATTGCAGAAATGGACACTGTGGGCTGTTACACAAGATGGTACCATATGTTCATTTCACGAGACCTCATGCATGCTTTAAGGAAGGAACAAACATTATTCTTTCAAATCTGAGTAGTTTATAGTTAATACTGGTGTCAGATATTTTAGTAAGCACCTAAAATTCTTGCTGTCTCTACTGTTCTTTTTTCTTAGGTCTCTGCTGCTCTTCTGAGAATACCAACTCCTTGTGGTCAGGGGCTTTTATGCATTCATAGCACTCATGCTGTGTTGGACATATGGTTTAGAAAATACTGTGTAAAAAATACTGGTTGCATTTGGGCAGATCTTGATAATGTGATTATTGGAGTTGTCCTGTAGAGGTGGTGTGAGTATGTTTTTTATTCGTCCTGTCTTGTTTAGTTCAAGTGGCATTAATTTGGTGAATGACGGGACTTGGGGGCAAAGATCCAGTTTATTGGATGATAAAACTAAGGACCTTATAGAAGACCTAGATGGACTGGGGCTGTATTATGAGTGGAATCAAAGAAGAAGCTCAGAAGATACTAGGTACAGTACTGGGATCTGAATGAGCAGTTGTCCCCCCAGGAAGGGGAAATAGAAGAAAGGCCAGAGGAAGTACTGTTGGTGAGGGAGATGAGAGAGTGTTAAGGACTGTGGAATAGGTGAGTGCTGCATCAGTCTGTTGCAGAGTTGAGGTCCTTTGTTCAGGGGAGGCTGGCATGCTGAGCTTGGCTCTTGTGACCATTGTTTTTTTGTTTGTTTGTTTGTTTGTTGTTTTTTGTTTTGATTTTATTTATTTATCCATGAGAGACACACACAGAGAGAGGTAGAGATACAGGTAGAGGGAGAAGCATGCTCCATGCAGGAACCCGACGTGGGACTCGATTTCTGGTCTCCAGGATCATGCCCTGGGCTGAAGGCAGTGCTAAACCGCTGAGCCACCCAGGCTGCCCTCTTGTGACCATTGTTCAGGGCAGTAGCTTCAGAAGCACATTCAGCTTATGGAAGTTCAACCTCTGGAATGTAGCAAAAAGTGAATGATTCTGACCTTGATTTGACTTAGTGGATATGTGGCATAGAACCAGCAGTGGTGGCAGGGGCAACTCTCAGGTCCTGCGATCACAGCTGACAGGATGTTCCTGACTCAGCTCCAGGACTGCTTCCTGAAGTGGTACAGCTTCCCAGTGTGGCAGAGGTGCCGGTATCCTTGGTGGGGGCGCGTTCCTGTTTTTCTGGGAGTCCTTTCTGGAGGGCCCAGCAGAGAGGCTGCTCCCTTGAACCTTTCAGCAATCTCATAAGCATCTAATTCCCTATATTAAAATCTCTCTCTGCTTTAAAATAGCTAGCTTGTTTCCTGCAACCTGATTCTGAGATTGAAGAATTTTATGGTGAGAATGAATGAGCTGATTGGAAACAGAAGTATCCCTGGAAGGATCCCAGAATGAGCAGCAGAGGGATAGATAGGTGGATCTGTAGTTCTGAAATGCATGTGCTACTGCTTTCCTAATGGGTGGGTGCAAGGACTGTGGGATTGCGTAAGGGAGCTGTTCTCACAATGCAGGTTTCCAGGCTCTATCCCCAGAGATTTTGATTCAGGAAGAAGTGATGGAGTCCTAAAGTCTATATTTTTAAAAAGCTGTTCCTGGTTATCTGAGACATGGGTAAATTGAATACCAGTGGACTCATTTCTTGACTCTATGAGCTATGCTTATGATAATCCTTTTTTTTTTTTTTTTTAAAGGTTTGTTTATTTGAGAGACAGTGTGCTTGCATGCCCACCATGCTAGCAGGGGAGGGGCAGAGGAAGAGAGAATCTTCAGGCCGATTCCGGCTGAGTGCAGAGATGTCAGGGCTGGTCTCACCACCCTGAGATCATGACCTGAGCTAAAACCAAGAGTCAGGGGCTCAACTGATTGAGCCACCAGGGTGCCTCATGATGATCCTTTTTTTTTTTAAAGGGAGGAAATGTTTAGGAGTTACACATTTTGAAAGATTCCACTGCTGAGGATTAACCTTTTCTTGAATTTAATGGGATTAGCTCTGTGACTACTGCCAGAATGTGCTAGTATTTCTCGAGTGGAGTGTACAGGATTTCCTTCTTTTGTTATAACTAGAGGAAAGAAATATATTTCTGAAGTGTTACTGAATATAGGATAAAAATTGAGTTGTTTCTAATGAAAGTTAACAACTTAACTGAGTATAGTATTTTCTTGTTATCAATATGGTATTTTATAGTATAATACTTCCATTTCATTGTATAAAATGTTGTTAGTGTATTTTCTTACCTCTGTTTATAGTTAAAGGAAGATCACAATGGAAGCTATTTAAAATACGGAAATGCCTCCTCAGAAGAGAGGTCAAGGGATTATTTGGAGAACTGGCAAATTCAGAATAATTTAGTAGTTTTTAGAGTTCATTGAGCTCTGGAGGCCAGGTGGTTTAAAGATCAGGGCTCACGTGTCCATGTAGATGAATACGGGGTTGGGGAGATAGCAGGGGAGAGAACATGCCTTGGTGTAAACACTCGTTCTGCTTTTGATTTCTTCACCCCCGCATTGTGCCCTCCTCCCCCCAAAGAAAAGAGAAACACCAGTCCTGATTTCTGCCCTTCTCGTTCATCCTCTCATGCTGGCTTTTTGAAGGTCCATGCTAACAGATGAAGAAGGAAGTCACCATTGTTCTGTGGTCGGATGGTGCCTACTTGATTGAAATTGATTAGCCCTAGATGATTGGAGGCCTTGTAACAGCGGGGGTTATATGTCAAACGGGCCTCCACTGACGGGCAAGACTCCTTTTCCTCTGCAGCTGCCAGACTGCTTGAAATTGGGCAGAATAATTTTGCACTTGGATAATAGGCAGGAATTAACTGCAGCTCACCAAGTGCTGCATAATGATGGGAAATGTGGATGGCGCTAATCAAATGCATCTGCATATGGCATTTTCATTATGTATAAGAGGCATCTGCGCACAGAAAGGAAATGAGCTTGTAGGGCTTGTATGGGTGCATGTTTGAGAAGATGCATCTGCAGAAGTGGCCTCCTCTTTCCTTTGCTGCATTGAATCCTGACAGAAGTATTGAATTAGGAGGCTGGCACCGCGTGGTTGCTATAGGTTCTTTAAAAAAAAAATAACAGCTTTATTGAGACATAATTCATATATCGTACAGTTCGCCCATTTAAAGTACACAGTTCACTGTGTTTTTGTTTATCTCTGGGGCTGTGCAGCCATCACCACAATCTAATTTTAGAACATTTCTGTCCCTCTTAAAAGAAGCTATTGGTTCTTTTATAAAGAAAACATAGTTTGCACTTTTTAAGAGATATTGTTTCTGCCTTTTTTTTTTTTTTTGCTTTTGTTTTTTTGGTGGGAATGCAGATTTTCTTAGGCCCTCTGCAGAATCATCCTATTTCTCAGAAAGTATGTGCTTTTATAAACAGTCATAAAATATATTTAATGTTCCAAAGGTTACTTGCTTTTCTGACTTTTGGACTTAACCTCATGAATTATATATTAGTAACTGGGTTTATCTAACTACTAGCTGGGACCTTTTCAGCTTCAAGTGATAGACTCTAATCATTTGGTTAAGCATTAAAAGAAATTTGTTAGCTCTTAAAACCTGGAAGGAGGGTTGTTGGGTTCAAGGAGTGAGTGGATTTAAGGATTCTCCCTCCATCTCGCCGATGTTGATCTCCATGTTGACCACATTTGCCCCCATGGTAGCCAGAGGACTCGTGTGGGGCTGGGGTACGCATCGGCTCCCCACTGGTGCTGGTCTGGGGCTGCTGCTGAGCTGTTGGAAGTGAGGCTGAGGGTCAGGTGCCAGGGCTCACCTCAGCTTGCCTTGGTTTTTGTGTAACTGTTTTTTTTATAAATACTGTAGGTTTTTATTTCTTCATTCTGGGATTATGAATCTTCTCATTTAAGCAGTGAGACCAAAGCAACCATCTCAGGCATGTTGTAGTAACTAGTGATGCTGATTCAGATGGTTCATCTGAGATTTGAACCAGGCCTAGGCCCCAGCCCCGGATGCTGCTTCTGAAAGATTCTTCACAGCCAGGGGTTAACAAAATGGGTCTCCTGGGGTGCTGGCTTTTACCCCTCTGTGACGTTAAGTGCCTGAGCCACTGCCGTATTTTCCTTAGTAGGTTCGGTTCTTTAAAATTTCTTTGTTGTGTTGACATTTTCTTAACAATTATAGCTTCTGTAATTTTGTAAGTCACTCTAATTTGTATTCTCTTGATGTGACTAGGCCTGACTTTTTTTTTCTAAGATGAATAAAAAATATAACTTACCTGACATGGGTTTTTACCTGACATCTATGTTCTATACATAGTTTGCTCCCTCCCTTTCTTTTTTCTTTTCTTTTCTTTTCTTTTCTTTTCTTTTCTTTTCTTTTCTTTTCTTTTCTTTTCTCTTTTCTTCTTTCTTTCTTTCTTTCTTTCTTTCTTTCTTTCTTCTCTTAAAATTAGATTCAGTAAAGCTTTAATCAAAATTTGGAAAACTTTTTTTAAAAAATATAATCCTGTGGTACTGCTGTGTTATGGTGAGGTTGACTTTATGCTGGATAATTAAAAAGATATTCTGAGGCCTGAATTGTGATTTTCTAAATCCATGGCATCAGCTGAAAAGGTTTTCTTTTACTTAACAAGTCCTATTCAGCAACTGTTCTCTAAATACTTGGGACACGTTGGCACACAAGACAGACCAAAATCCCTGTCCTGGTGGAACTTGCCATCAAATTGGTTACGGGAATGAGACAGCAAACCTAAATACAATAAACAACTGAAACTCATGGATGTTTGAAGACAGTATGTGGTATGGAGGAAGTTGCAAACTAAGTCAAGGGAAGAGATGAGGGTTGGGGGTGGGTTGGGGGCTGTCTTTAGGGTGTGGAGGCTTATTCAAAGGAAGGAATTTTGTACAGATTTGGAGGAGGTAAGGGTATTTGCCATGAAGCTGTGTGAGAGGAGAATGTTCTGACAGCGGCTAGTACCAAGGTACTTTAAGGTGGGAACTTAGGCCTGGAATGATCACAGAGCTGACCCTGTGCATAGGAGGGGCGGGAATCTAAGGCAGTGAGATCACTGGGAGGGCCCAGCGGGTTCGTGTGAGAGCTTTGAAATAGGCTTGTGGGGGTTCTGAGCCGAGCACAGGACAGGATTGGAGTTAGATTTATAAAGGCTGATTTGGAGCCTAGACTGGTGGGAGGGCAGTTGAGGCCATGCACCTGGTCACCAAGACATCGGGGAGACAAGGGTCCTCTGACCATCCAGAACGTGGTGACGAGGGTGGTAAGGGCCTGAGGTTCTGGATATGCTTTGAAAGCAGAGCTCACAAGATGTGGGGTATAAGGTAGAGAACCGTTCAAGGTGATTCCAAGATTATTGGCTTCAACAACTGGGCTCTGAGATGGCTATCGATGGAGTAAATTGGGGTAAGGAGTTTTGTTTTAGACTTTTTTTTTTAATGTCCTACAGACCTCCAGTTGACCTGTGGGTGGGCAGCCAGGGCTGCAACCCGGGAGAGGGCTGGGCCAGAGGTGTAAGTTTGGGGTGATGTTGGGACTCAGATTATACATCAGCCGGCGAGGGCCGGCAGGAGGGAGAGAGAAGGCCGGCAGCTTAGGGGTCTCTGTCTTGAAGATGTGGTGGAGGAAGAGGAGCCCCTGGGGGGCTGGAAAGTATAATGGGTGAGTTAGGGAAATAGAGCAAAGTACCAACCAGGTCTTCTGGAATTGAAACATTAGCTTTTAAATAACTTCTAAAAGTGGAAATTTGAATTGATTTTAAAAATGATGACGTTATATTTAAGAAGAATGTGCCTTCCTATTGCTCTTGAGTTTTCTAAAAGCATGTAACTGAAAAAAAATTTTTTAAAATATTTTTATTTATTTATTCATGAGAGACACAGAGAGAGAATGGCAGACACACAGGCAGAGGGAGAAGCAGGCTCCATGCAGGGAGCCCGACGTGGGACTCGATCCCAGGTCTCCAGGATCAGGCCCTGGGCTGAAGGTGGCGCTAAACTGCTGAGCCACCCGGGCTGCCTGAAAAAAAATTTTTTTAAAGATTTTATTTATTTATTCATGAGAGACACAGAGAGGCGGAGACATAGGCAGAGGGAGAAGCAGACCTTCCCGTAAGGAGTCCGATGTGGGACTCCATCCCTGGACCCCGGGATCCAGACCTGAGCCAAAGGCAGACACTCAACCGCTGAGCCACCCAGGCTGCCCATAACTGAAAAATTTTAATATTCTCAGAGACACAGAACCGCTTAACGGTTTTGGATAATCTGGGGAGAGGGAGGTGTTACTGACTTCCCACCCGTCCTAACGTTGCCATTAATATTTGGTAATTGTCTTCTCCTGTTCCTCTGTGTATTCTGTAGTTGTAGTCATTGTGCACATGACAGTTTTGTTTCCTTTCATTTACTTGTTGGCAGCTTTTTTTTTTTTTTCCACGGTGCTATTATTATTTTCAAAACAAAATTTTGGGACGCCTGGGTGGCTCAGCAGTTGAGCGTCGGCCTTCGGCCCAAGGCGTGATCCTGGAGTCCCGGGATCGAGTCACACATCAGAGTTCCTGCATGGAGCCTGCTTCTCCCTCTGCCTGTGTCTCTGCCTCTCTCTTTCTCTCTTTCTCTCTGTCTCTCTCATGAATAAATAAATAAAATCTTAAAAAAAAAAAAACCCACACAATTTTTGTTAGGGAGCTCCACTTATTTTGCAATGTGGTGTGCCTTGACAAAAGGATTGAGTGAGTAAGGCAGCTTTGCCACCAGCAGATCTTTGCTTTCCCCTCCCTTGTCTGCTGGGCCCTGGAGTCTGCGCTGGGTTCATCTCCTGTGCTTTGTCTGGGGATGGAGAATGCTGGAAGGAGACGGGGAGATGTTAGAGACGGAGGTGGGGCTGCAAGGCTGGGTCAGTTCTGACCAGTGGGAGGGTAGCAAGCTTGCAGGGCCAGACAAAGGGAGGGAGGGCCTGTGAAGAGGGGCCTCTCCCCTGGGCTTGAGGGACCACGGGGCCACTCTTTCTTGTGACATCTTCAGCAATAACACTTCAGTGCCTCAGGGGTTTGAAAGAAAAATTACAATTTAAAAAGAAAACTCTTCATGCACTATTTGCATATGAGTGGCGCCTGTATAATTAAGAACAATTAAATTCCCTGGGCTGGATTGAAAGGGAGGCTCCAGCTACTTGTGCTGCTGTTCCAGGGGAGTGCAGCCTGGAGCTGTCAGCTCCCTTGAATTAAGTTGGAGGCCTTCTGCCTGCCTGAACCCCCCCCCCCCCCCATCTCCTCCCTGTCTCCCTCCCAATAAATTAAATTCGAAAACAGACACTTTCTAGCCTTGTCCTGATTTATTTCTGTGGAGTCGGTGGAAATCAGAATATCAGTCTTTCCTATTTTGCTTTTCTGCTGACCTTACAACTGACACTCCTCTCTCTACAACCTGGGCAAACACTCTGCTGGGTGCTTTGCAAGCTCTTTCCATACAAATTTCATTTAATCTTCACAGTGGACCTACCTGCCTTAATTTTACAGTAGTAGAAACTGAAATTCTGGTCACAAGAACAGTAGACAATCTCTTACACTTCTCTTTCTAGTTAATTCTCTTTCTAGTTAATTCTCCTCTTGTGGGTTAGTTTCTGATTGGGATCCAGTCATCTCTAGGCCCTGGGAATGCTGTAAACTTATTTCATTGGTAAAACCTTTTTGTCCCTTGGATTCCTTCCTCCCAAGATGGAGTAGGAAATCGGACACCATTTCACCCGTTCTTCCTCTTCTGGTTTTGCAAGAGCTGTGTACTTTGTCGTAGTGTTGAAGGACATTGAGTGGAGCAGGAAGGTAGTTGCTTTCCATCCTAGGTTTCCTGTCATCCATCCCCTGGGGAGGGAGGCAGTGCATATCAATAATTGAGTGTGTTTCAAGTGCCTTTGAAAAGTAGAATAATTTTTATTCCTTACCTTCACTGCAGTGTAAATGGCATTGGGCTCTTATATTGGCAAGGCCCCTTTGAGGACTTAACTCCTACAAGGCCAGGTGGGGACATCACCTGTGTGTCCCTTCTAGCACTTCTTATGTTTCTGCTGTGGTCACAAAAGTGTGGAATACCTTCCTACCTTGGATTTCCCGAAGTGTCTCACAGAGGTCCCTCAGGTCCCTGCATGAAATTGTCCCTTCATTGTGTGGTCAGGAGCAGAACCTAAACTCGAAGGTAGCTTCTGTGTGCCCAGTCCTAAATGCAGTTCATACACAAGCATTTCTCAGTTTACAACAGCTTGTGAACAAAGCCGCCATGAGCTTACTACCACAGCCAGTGACTTTTCCCAGTGAAAGGCAGCCAGGAGCTATCCTTTCTTTACTTAAAATTTTCTTTGTTTTGTCATCAGGTTTGGGTTACTTGTATTGCTTAACCATGTAGCCTTCTGATTCGTTGGGAAGCTATGGTTCTGAGCCACATGGAAGGGGATGCCACTGGGAGCTCATCTCTCTGAGGGTCAGCAGAGGTTAGAAGGATGGGAAGTTACATAGTATTAGTTCTGTTTGGCAGTGGCCCCTTTCCAGTGTTTGAGAAGGGTGAGGGGTGCCTGGGTGGCTCAGGTGGGTAAATGTCTGCTTTTGGTCGTGATTCCAGGGTCCTGGGATTGAGCCCTGCATCAGGCTTCCTGCTCAGGAGCACGTCTTCTTCCTCTGCCTGTCTCCCCCATTCATGCTCTCTCTCACTCTCAACTGAATAAATAAATCTAAAAAAAGAGAGAGAGAGAGAGAGAGAGAAATGTTTTAAAGAAAAAGGGTGAGAAGCTGTTTCAGTTAGAATTAGGTTTTTAGATAACAGAGTTACAAGATATCAGTGGTTTAAAACAAGATATATCCAAAATCTATGAAGAATTTACCAAACTCAACACCCAAAAAACCAAGTAATCCACTCAAGAAATGGGCAGAAAACATGAATAGACATTTCTTCAAAGAAGACATGCAAATGGAAAACAGACACCCAAAAAAATGTTCAACATCACTCGGCTTCAGGGAAACTAGAGATCAAGACCACAATGAGATACCACTTCACACCAGTCAGAATGACTAAAATTAACAAGCCAGGAAATGGCAGATGTTGACAAGGATGTGGAGAAAGGGGAACCCCCTTACACTGTTGGTGGGAATGCAAACTGATATAGTTACTCTGGAAAACAATGTGGAGATTCCTCAAAAAGTTAAAAATAGAGCCACCCTACAACCCAGCAATTGCACAACTGGGTATTTATCCAGAGGATACAAGCACTGATTTAAAGGGGCATGTGCATCCCATTGTTCATAGCAGCAACACCCACAATAGCCAAACTATGGAAAGAGCCCAGATGTCCATCAATAGATTAATGGTAGAGAAGATGGTGGTACACACACACATACACACACACACACACACACACACACACACACAGGACTACTACTCAGGCATCAAAAAGAATGAAATCTTGCCATTTGTAATGATATGGATGGAACTAGAGGGTTTTATGCTAAGCAAAATAAGTTGGTCAGAAAAAGACAAATACATGAAAAAGACAAATTCCACATGATTTCACTCATGTGGAATTTAAGAAGCAAAACAGATGAACATGGAAAAGGGAAAGAAAAATAAAACAAGATGAGAACAGAGAGGGAGACAAACGGTAAGAGATTCTTAACTGTAGGGAACAAACTGAGGGCTGCTGGGGGGGTGGAGTAACTGGATGATGGGCATTAAGGAGGCACTTGATAAAATGAACACTGGGTGTTGTATACAACTGATGAATCACAAACTCTACCTCTGAAACTAATAATGTACTCTGTTAATTAATTGATTTTAAGTAAATAAAGTAAAAAATACAGCAAAAAAATAAAAATGAAAGATAAAATTTTCTCCCTTCTGTGCAAGTATGACCTTTTGCATCCTCAGGCTCCAGGAAGTCTTAAGGACCCGTGCTCCCTCCATATCACCACATTTTCTTCCCTAGGGTACTGGGCCTGGTACTCAGGATGCAAGTGGAGACATTTGTGTTCATGGCAGCAGGTGGGAGGAAGGGATGAAGGAGAGAGCCAGAGGGTTCCTGGAAGCTGCTGCACAATACTTGAGCTTAGCGCCCATTTGTTGGAACTTGGTCCTATAGCTGTACCCAGCTGCAAGGGAGCCTGGGAATGGTGCCCGACAAAAAAATATATGAAAGAGGGAGAGGGGGCATATTAAGGGCTGTAGAACAATCCCTGTCACACAGAACCCTGGGAAAGAAACCATGAAAACTTTACCATTATTTCTCAAGGGAAGATTGTTTTTGACATAACACATTTTTAAGCTACCCCCACTCCCCACCCCAATCCCTAGGGAAAAAAATAACTCAGCCCCTCTGATTTGTATTAAGGAGTACTTGTCTTTCTGGGAACATTCTAGTCTAGTTTCTCCAGTGTCAGTATTACTTGGATTTCACATGAGAAAAATCAGCTTTTAAGGTATTCTGACAGTGGGATTATATCATACAAGAAGTGAGCTTGGCAGTAGTAAGTTATGCTCTGTAGGCAAGTGTGTGGTGTATGCCTAGTGTGCTTAGTGGACAGCTTGACAGTCCAAAAAATCCTCTAAATTTTTTTTTAATATTCAGAGGGTAGTTTTTTGTTTTGTTTTTAAAGAAGACTTGATCTTGTTGCATAATGACATGTCGTCCAGGTATTGTAAGGAACAGGAATGCCAGGACACACGAGTTAGTATTGTACAGGACTAACAATCACCGTACTCTTCCCAGGAAGCTAACACTGGAGGTTCTTCGCTTGCTCTGGCCAAGAAGGCCACAAGGCTGGCTGTTCAAGGAACAGTTTTTAAGTATAGAAATTTTTCTTGAGAGTTTTCCGACAGTATCGCTAATAATCTTTGTAATTGGCTGAAGATCATTTTGATATATCACTCACATTGGGTTTTTAAAAAATTGGGACACCTGGCTGGCTCAGTTGGTAGAGCATCCAATTCTTGATCTTTGGGTCATAAGTTCGAGCCCCATGTTGCATGTAGAGATCCCTTAAATAAATAAAAACTTTTTTTTAATTTAAAAAATTAAAAAGATCAGTTCATCGTGTTTGAATTAAAATGTTGTTCTGGGATGTGAAGTGATACAGGATTATTCTTTCATCCTACCAAGAAACTCTAAGAAATTACCTTATGTATGTCAGTTTTTACCTTATTTGCTTTTCTATAGTCTGTGTCCTTCATTTGTTTCTCCCCTTGTCTGGAATGCCTCTTCCATTTTCACTTGAAGACAGCACATCCAGCCTTCCAAGCCCCACCCCATGCCACCTCTTCCAGAACCCTTTTCCTAACCTGCTCTACATCATTTTCCCCCTCCTATGGACTATGCTCCTCTTTGTATTATATGCAAGATTGTAAGCCTTTTTATTCATCTCTGGAGGCTTGGGTCCAACAGCCTTGACTGTTGTAATATCTTAATTCAGGACGGCTGAAGAAATTCATGGCAGTGTGATTTGGCATTGCTGCTTTTATAATGTGCATAAGTATACCTACCCAGTTGCTTAGAGGGTTATAGATGAGCTTTAAAAAAATAGCTGGTTCATGTTCAGAGAACTAGTATCTAAAGTTACATGGACACTTCTGGGAGCTCAAAGTTGGTTTTCTAGAAATAGCCACGGTATATTGCAGGAACTTGCACTGTCTACCTGTGATTGAGAAGGGCAAGTCCTTCATCCCTAATCTCCACATTCGCTTAGTGTTCATGTGAATTTGCCTCAGCTTCTGCTTCTGATGTGTAGCATCTGGCCAACTCCATTGCTGTTTGGAGACTTCCTTTTTCATCCTAACTTGTTGTCCTAGAGCTGAAAGGTTGAGCAAAATGCATTTTATATTCTGATTTAAAAATCACATTTAATTATTTCAACTTATCGTAGAATCTAGAAAAAAGATGTTAAATCTTTAAACCATAGATGAAAAGCTAAACATTGCGCTAAGGCATAAGTTGGAACAGGAGTTAAGAAACATGGGCTTAATTACTGGCCTTTTCTTTTCTTTCACTTATTTATTTTGCCTTTTCTTTTATATGTTTTTGCAAATTTAATGACTTAAGTAAGGAATTCTTTATGGCATGTGGACTGTGGTATGAATAAACATGTAAATGTAATAATACATTTTTAAAATTCTTTGGAATGCAAATGTCATGTTCTTTTTGGGTTCCCAGACCCAATTTCAATGTGTGTGGGGGCTCCTCTACATAAAACACCAAACAATTCTAGGACACCAGCAGGATGTCCAAGAATTCAACTCAGTTCTGACACTGCATACTCAGAGATTGCACAGATTAAGGGGTCAGGTCTACAAGACTGCCCCCTCCACTTGGCCCTCCACTTCAGATGCCAGTCACAAGTTCCAGACTGTTAACCTGTGCTTCTGACTGACAGGTACAGATTGGCCATTCTATTGACCTTCTCCTTAGGTTCAATTAATTTGCTAGAGCAGCTGTCAGAAATCAGGGAAACACTTAGGTTCACCAGTTTATTGAAGGATATGATAAAAGATGTGTATGAATCAACAGCCAAATGAAGAGATACATTGGGTGAGGTCCGGGGAAAGGGTTCTGAGCTTCCATGCTCTCTCCAGACTACCACTCTTTCTGCCCCTCCACCACCTATACCTGTTTAGGAAGCCCTAGCAACCAATCTCTTTGGGTTTTTGTGGAGGCTTTCGTACATAGTAAGGATAGACTAAGTCATTGGCCATTGGCTGAATCAACCTACAGCCCCACCCCTCTCCCTGCCCAGAGGAGTTTGGGGGGTGGGTGGTGGTGACTGAAAATTCTAAGTCTCTAATCACAAGGTTGGTTCCCCTGGCAACAGCCCCTCACCTTGATTGAGGTCCACCATTCATTAACATAACAAAGGACTCCTTTATCACCCTTAACGCCGGAAATTCTAAGAGTTCTGGGAGCTGTGAGCCATGAATTGTGGATAAAGACCAAATATATATGAGAAATAAATACTGAGAAATCACAATATTGCAAATGCCTTTTGAATATAAGGTCCTGTTAGTGCCACTAGAAGGAGAGGACAGATTTGAATGGTGTGAATGTGTCATTTCAGCATCCATTGCATGGGGAATTAAGTACAGGAGTCAGAAGCTCTACAAGTCTCCAGGTTGGGCGGGTAGGAGGCCATAATTCACCAAGATAGGCATACGGTAGTCCGTCTCCTCTGAGGATAAATTCCAAGAACCCCAGTGAATGCCTGAACACTGTAGATAGTATTGGGCCCTGTCTATACAGTTGACCCTTGAACAGCATGGGGCTGGGGCACTCACTCCTTATGCAGTTGAAAGTCCACATATAACTTTGGCTCCCCCAAAACTTAACTACAAATAGCCTACTATTGACTGGAAGCCCTACTAATGACATAAACAGTTAATACATTTTGTATGTTGTATTCCACAGTATTCTATACTGTATTCTTACCAGGAAGTAAGCTAGAGGGAAAAAATGTTAAGAAAGCCATAAGCAAGAAAATTCACTTACAGTACTGTGTTTATTGAAAAAAATCCATGTATAAGTGGACCCATGCAGTTCAAACCTGTGTTGTTCAAGGATCAGCTGTGCTGTTTTTTTTCTGTAATCGTGCATTCCTATGATAAAGTTGAATTTATGAATTAGGCACAGTAGCAGGTTAATAACAACAATAATAAAATAGAACAATTATGACAATGTACTATAATAAAATTTATATGAATGTGATCTCTTTCAAAATACTTATTGTACTGCATTCACCCTTCTTGTGATGATGAGAGATGTGAAATGTCTACCTAATGAAATGAAGTGAGGTAAATGGCATAGGCTTTTTGACCTAGCATTAGGCTAGTATTGACCTTCTAAGCGTATATCAGAAGAATAATTACCTGCTTCTGGACCGTGGTTGATGGCAGGTAACTGAAACCACAGCAAGCAAAACCATGCATGAGGGGGCCTAGTGTCCAGTGCTGGTGATCCAATGGGGAGTCTGAGAGAGATGTTGAATTCCACCATGGATTCCATTTGGATGTGCCTGTAGGCCATCTGTGGGATGGCGTCTGGTACATTTGGAAACCCGAGTCAGGAGCTCAGCAGAGTGGTCCAGGCCACAGAGACACAGTCCTGGGAAATGAATCAGTCAAACCACAGAAGCCAGCTCTGGCTGATTTAAGCAGAAAAGAAATGTATTGAAAAGATGTTGGGCAGCTCTCAGAATCTCTAGGAAGACTGAAGAACCAGGCTCAGAAAACAAAGAAAGAAGAGGGGACTTAGCAGGATAGAACCACAGCTAGAATTGTGCAGTGGAAGCAGATGGAACACTTCTGTCCTTGACGTGTATCCCACTGCCTGACTGCCGTGGTTGCCACCAGAACCATTCTCACTTTCTTTCCTTCCTCATGGCACCAGCTCTTGATGCTCTGCTTCAGGCAGGTGAATCTGGCCAAGTCTGGGTCACATGCCAGCATCCTGGCTATAAGCAGGGCTTAGAAAAATTAGTAACTGGCCCTTCCAGAATCCAGGAAGGGTAGTGGTGGGAAGTCTGTGGTTGAAGTAAGGAGATTTGCATGCTGGGCAAAGAAATAACAGATGTCCAGATAGGAAGCATCCCCCAGTAGGTGACAGTTGAAACTAGGGAGTAAGTGTAACTGGCCATAGTGAGACTTTAGAGAGAGCTGAGGGGTCAGTAGAGTGGGAGAGAGGAGCTTGGCACGGAGATGAGAAGGAACAGCACAGAGGGAGGAGGGAGACTGGGCAAGATTTCCTAGAAACCAAGGAGGGGCACTTCAGGAGAGGAGCCAGTGGGGAGATTGAGTAACCTCAGCACTTGCCTTCCCAGCTTGTCCTCACCAGTGACCTCAGAAAAGCATTTTTGGTAGAGTGAGGGGGCAGGACATCAGAGGCATGGATGGGAGGCAGTGTAGCATAGGGGCTTGTTCCTGTTAAACCCTCAAAACATTGGTTTCTTTGGGTGTGGAAATGGGATAACAATGGTATCCACACAAGGTTCTTAGGATTATATGGGATAGTGCTGCACACAGCATCTAGTACACTGTCAGTGCTCAATAAGTGTAGTTGTTGTCATTGTCACTTTCACTCACAGTTGGAAGGATGAAGGTCAAAGAGTGTTCTCAAGTGACAGGAGCTTGAGTCTCTCATGTCTATAAGTGGAGGAGAAAGCACAGGAGGGGATGCTGAGAATCCTGGAGAGGGTAGGATGGGTAAGAGCCTAGAATCAGCTCAGGTTCTATCCAGAAAGGGGCTCTTGGGCATTAGTCTTTGAGAGAAGCAACACCTCATCCGCGGGTGCTATGAATGGGGACAGATCTGTCCCTTCACAACTCGTGGGACAGATCGGCATGTCGGACATCCGCTCTGGCCTTGGGCAGGCCTGGCCAGCAGTGTGCAGGGCTGGTTTAAAACGTTACATATCTCATTATCAGTGAGAGCACCTCTGACAGACTGGTAGTACTGCTCCCAGGATTTTCCTTTTCGCTTTGACCTTGAAGTCTGAGGCTCCTGTACTAGATAGAAGAAGCTAGAAAAATCATGTCCAACCAAATGATTTCCCCCACCCCCCTTGGGGATTCAATGGGAGAAAAATACTGGTTCCTGCTTTCATTGTTTTTTTTTTTTAATTATTTTTTTTTAAAGATTTTATTCATGAGAGACACACACAGAGAGGCAGAGACACAGGTAGAGGGAGAAGCAAGCTCCACACAGGGAGCCTGACGCGGGACTCGATCCCAGGTCTCCAGGATCAGGCCCTGGGCTGAAGTCGGCGCTAAATCGCTGAGCCACCCGGGCTGCCTCCTGCTTTCATTGTTAAGTGGTTCTTTGCCAGTAGTACTATGCCAGGAAGATTGGCAGCTCTAACTTGAGTAGACTTGCTTGTGTCCATCCTATCTTCCCGCCATTAACTTCTGGGTGAAGTATTTTTTAAGTTAGAAGTAAGAGCCGAACAAAAGCAACTTGTAGTGCTCAGATGGTGATGTCGACTGTCATAGGCAGGCCCAGCAAGTAGCTCAGTAGCACAGCATGTCTTTCCGTGAAGACTTCAGAGTCTAGACAATAGTGTTGTTTTGCTCCAGTCTCTTGTTACCTTTCTGAGGCAGAGAGGGTTTGTGAAATGTGTGGGAAGCCGGTCCTCTTGTCCTTGTCCTCATCGGGTGGTGGAAGCCTGGTCATGGCTGCTCTCTCGAGGTATTAGAAGAGTTTGCATGTTAAAGGCAGCGAACCATAGATGCTGGGGCTCTGAGGCGGATGGAAACCAGTCCGCTGAGGAATATGGAAAACCGGGCAGTTCCATCCTCCCTATAGGAGTCACTGTCAAATGACTGTCAGAGTGTGAAGGGAGGGTCGAGGGTTACCTGTTCAGAAGGGACTACAGATAGCCCCTGCAGGCCATCTTCTCCACAAACTGGTTCAACCTTTAGGTTCCTTTAGGGGGAAGGCCCAGCACAGACCCATGGCACGTGAGACTCATGTCACGGTGTGTTGTGGTGGGTGTCTGGCTCATGGACCGTCCCAGTGTTCTCATCTTCCAGTAAGGCCTCGTTGTCGGCTACCCTCCTGTCCTCACTGTTCATGCCCACCTCCCTTGCTGTGTGCTCCGCACTCCCCTGCTCAGTGCCGCCAGCCCAGCCCAACTTTCTGAAGAGTTCTCCTTGCTTGGATGGGGTTCTCCAGACGTGGCCTGTGCTTTCCTTAGCCTTTGTGTCTTCCCTCTTGCCCTTAGCTCAGTTTCCATTTGAGTTAACTGTTCTTTGAGGCCCCTGTCTCCTCCCACCCCCGGCCCCAAGCCTTTCCTGAGTCTTCCAGACATGTCTGTTCCTTTCTTTGAACTTTCCTGATCTTTGAGTTTTGTGAGTTGAGATGCTTCCTGGATTGTAACCTTGATGGGGAGACTCTTCCTAGAGCTAGCCACCTGCCCTGGTGCAGCAGCTTCTTCCTGAATTGTCAAGAGCTGTTGAGCCTGGGTCTGCAGTTCCTAGACCCCATTGCTCCTTTCCAGAGAGGTGGAGCACTGTGCTTGGGATGATTTGGTCAGATAACATTTCTGAATGGCCAGAACAGTTTGTTACAGTTAATTCATTTCCATATCGAAGTCACCGGACTGAAATTTTTTAATGGGTGTGTCTAATATTGGCAGATAGATTTCCTTTTCCTAGGAACACGGAGTCTGGGCATCTGAACGCTCCTCTTGGGATCTCGGGGCCACGCAGTCCAGTCCAGCCCCTTCAGTTTGCCAAGGAGGAAACTGAAGCCTGGTGTCACATGGGCACACATATCATACCTGGGACCTGAACCAAGCTCTTCTCATTTCCAGAGAAATTTCTTTTCTCTTGTACTACCCACTCTTTTTGGAACTGTTTCTTTGTCTTACATATAGAGAAAAAAAAAGTTACCTGAAATTTCTGAAAAAAGAGAAGAAGACAAAAGAGGAGAAGTCAGATAATCTCAGGCAGTGATACTCTTACCAAATAGCGTGTGTAGAATGCCTCGTCCACATGTCCCAACGCTGAGGGAAGAGTCAGCTCTTTGTGGAAGGCCGGTGTCTTCAGAAGGGCTACGAGAGAGTGTGGGACGGGGTCCATATAAAGAGCCCCTTCACCTCAGATTACTGTCACCTCTATTTCTTCTCCCTGTGCTCCTTTTTTATTTTTCTCTTCTCATATAGGGCTTTTCCTTAGAATTATCTTAACTGGTGAGGGAGGAGTAAAACATTGGAGAGATGTGGCATGAATTTAGCATTTGTGTTTACAAGATGCCTGAGTTTATTTTATGCCAGATGAGGGGACTCTTTAGAGGGAAGGAGGCAGGTGAACTGGGACATAAAAGAAACATCCGCATTATTAAGAGCACACGTGCAAAAAGGTTAATGCTGACTTTTGAGTAAAGGAGAAAAGGGAAGGAACTTTGTCTTTTATTGCTGTAGCTTGTAAAGCTTAAGTTACTTTGATGTCATCGATTTGGAAGTGAAAACTTTGGCGTCTTTAAACACAGTATAATTTCTTAGCTACCGCTGACATTTGAGGATGGTTGTTGATGTCCATGGTTGGCTAAATTTTGGCAGTTTGCTGCTTTTTCCCCCCTTCAGTCTTTAACAAATATTTGAGGGCATGTGCATGTGTGTGAGTACTGTCCAAGACCGTACCTACATCTAAATGGTTTTGTCGGGGATCCCTGGGTGGCTCAGTGGTTTAGTGCCTGCCTTCAGCCCAAGGCATGATCCTGGAGTCCCAGGTTCGAGTCCCACATCGGGCTCCCTGCATGGAGCCTGCTTCTACCTCTCCCTGTGTCTCTGCCTCTCTCTCTCTCTCTCTCATGAATAAATAAAAAAATCTTTAAATAAATAAAATAAATAAAAAATAAATTGTTTTGTCTTTGAGAACCAACTTTTTAACTTAGTGATGTTAAATCTCCGTGTAACTTGGTCTCCTTTCCAAAATTGTAAAGTCAAGTGAGCCGAAACTGACCAAAGAGAAAAATGAATCTGTTCTATGACTTTTAGGCAGAAATATTGACATGGTTTACTTCTCCATAATGAGATTGAAATAGAGTTTTCTTTGAAGTTAAAGAAATTCTGGTTATGTCTAGTTTATTACTTTAGGTTGGACCTTACATATCTGATTTTTGTTAGGTGTGTAAAACTTCCTGATTGTGGGATTTAGAAATCTCTGTTATGATATGAGATGGCCCTGGTTTAGATTTCATTTGTTCTATTCAGAGATAAGTACTGCTGCCCGTTTGGGACTTTTAAATCCCCAAGTCAGCTCTGACTCAAACTCAATTGGCTTCTCCATCTGTTCTCATTACTTTTCTTGTTAGATGACAGTCTTCCTCTTAGTAACATGATCTAATATTTATTGCACTTAACTCTGTGCCAGGCACGAAGCAAAGGCATTATTATCTCATTTTAACCTCAGGATAACTATGTGGTAGATATCTGTTGTCATCTTCATTTTAAGATAGTAAGGCTGAGACTTTTGAGAAGTTAAGTGATTGACCCACTCAGGACTACAGAGTGGTGGCCTTGGGCCTGGAATCCGAGTTTGTTGCGCTCTGAAGCCCAAACTCTCACCCAGCCGCTAGACTGCCTGGGTTCCTTGGGTAGGTTCCTGTGAACTTGGGTAGGCCTGAACTCCATACCAGCTTCATGTTTCTGACCTCAGCAGATCTGCATTGGAATTCTGGCTCTGACTCTTAGTAGCTATGTGATCTTGAGTGAATTACTTAAATACTTAAAACCTTGCCTTCATTCAGAAATTAGATGTGAAATCTAATGATAAATCCACTTTTGGGTGTACAAGACAGGAAGAGACTATCTTTAATTATTTTACTTATTACTTATATAGTAGCCTGACTTTTCTAACATAATTTTTGGCATGTGAAATTGCCTGTTTTCTTTTTCTTCTGGAATGCTGAGCCCTGGCCAGCTCAATCTGGAGTGAGTGGCTATGGTGCATGACATCCATCACCTCTGGGGTTCTTCAGAACATTTCTGGAGGCAACTAGGTGTGTTGGTGACCTTTTTGTACACAAGTCTTGGAGTTAGTCCTGGCCTTTTGAGGTTGGAGGGAGACCAGTAAACAGCATACCTCTTCTCTGCTCAAGTTCAATGCAAGTGGAGAAGTGGCAGAGGCTGGGCAGATGGAGACTGAGCTGTCACCTTGATTTAGTTAGAGGCAGAGAAGTGGAGGGTGGAAGGAAAGATTGCAGCCAGGATTCTTCCTATCAGATTAGGATTTTAGAAGGGGTTCTCTGGTCTGTGTATTGTTTGTGACTTCAAGAAAAATGGGAGATGGGCTTGCTGAAGGTCACAAAGCTTCTATTGGCCAGCAGCTCAGAAACTCAGACGTCTACTCCTGAACCAGTCTGGGGACCATGTTTGGTGGAGTGCTAGGTGGTGGGAGACAATGGAATGATTGTATTTTGGAAAGCTTGCTGGAATCCTTGAAAACAGCTACACATGTTACATTTAGGGGCTTTTCAGTTAAATATTTTGGATTACATGGCTTTTAAAATGTCACATGACCGGGGCCCCTGGGTGGTTAAGTTGGTTTAGCGTTTGACTCTTGTTTTTGACCCAGGTCATGATCTCAGGGTTGTGAGATCACGTCCTGAGTTGGACTCTGTGCTCAGTGGGGAGTCTGCTTGAGATTCTTTCTATCCCTCCCCCCCCAAGCCCTGCCCCCAAGATACAAGAGCTCTCTCTCAAATAAATAAATATTAAAAAAAAATGTCATATGATCATTGATAGTTTCTTGGTGTACATAATATACCACACTTATATATACATACACACATTCTGTATTTTATGTCTTTAAGTATGTTTATGTATGTTATACATGTACATTTTTTCTTCTATTTTTTTAATATGTTTTTTGGTATGTTAATTTGTCTTGACTCTGAAGAAAAATCATTGTAATGATTAACATTTGTGGAAAGTATGACCTGCCTTGTGGGTTTTTATGTGATGGTTATTCTTAAAAATACAGATTTGATGATGGGTTCAGCCTTTAGGGGCAACCCTGGCTGTGTTCCCCTCCCCATCATAAATAGTCTAGCTAATTTAGAGGCCAAATCTCCTTCCCTCCAAACCCCTCACTCCACTCACCTTACATGTATGTCTTGATTTGAAGTTTATGAAAATAGTCATGTTATTTGAATGCATCTAGAAATGAAGCCTATTAAAACTTAAATGCATCCCCATATTTGTTTTTTTAGTATATGTGCTGCCGAAGCGAGCACATATTTGTTGAATGCTTACAGAATCTGTACATTTGATATGAATTATACTAACCATAATCTAAAAGTATCTTGAATTTTTGCAGCTGTAGAATTATATTAGACTTCCAGTAATTCAATTTTTTTTAATTTAAAATCTAGTTCAGACTCATCTAGGGGGTAAAATGATAGCTTGTAAGAGCCATTGGCCTAAGAATATACTTTAACTCAGCATTCAAACTTCAAAACAAAACAAAAAATAATTTGTCTTTTCTTTTCTTTTTTAGCTTCTCAGACAAACTATTTAGTGGAAAGGGCTTACATTTTCAGCCATCAGTTCTGGATTTCGGGATTCAGTAAGTATCTTTTCTTTATAATTTTTAGTAACTTTATTTGCATTTTTTGCTTTCAAGATATCATATATTTAAAATATATTAATGTATATAAAATATATTTATATATAACACATATCTATATATAAAATGTTAAATACCTTTTAGGTATATTAGTAATATGAGGTATATTGATCCTAGGACTTGTTAAAAGGAATATTTTTGTGAAAAGGAGAGTGTAAGGTTATGTTAGCTATTTCACCAATTTTTAATAAATATACTTTATAATATTTTATAGTGATTGGAATTTAATAAGAAGTCAGTATTAAGTCCCTGTTTTTCTATAACAAATCAGGTTATTTTATAATGAAAAACACTAAATATTTATGGTTTCTGAATTCTTTTCATTAGATTCATTGGCTTGTTTTTACTGCTTGCTATGCTTTGAGATTCAGAATTGCACTGTACAACTGTTAGTTGCTACAATTAAGACTTTGGAAATGAGTTAAGAGGGGAAAACAGCATAGAAGCTGTAATTACTTACATCGTGTTCAGAACTCTTAGGATGTGATCTGAGTGTTGGTTGAGGGACGAATCTGGGAACTGGGAGAAGTTAAGAGAAGGGTGATGCTGTGCAGAAGGGGAGAATTTAAAGGCTCTTTTTGGCTGTGACACTTAAAGTGGTTGAAGTTTGAAACTTCAGGTGTTAAACTCCCTGGATGCAGAATATCTCAGCACTGAAGAGATACAGTTTCACATTTGTAGAGATTTGAGTATGGAAGTAAAAGTATTTCAGATGTCAAAGCTCTGCTTATTTCAGCAGCCTGGAACATCACTGCAGTGTTACAAAGAACTTTTTTGAGTTACAGGAAAAGTTAGGTGAATGAAGTAGGCTTGGTGCTAGGAGAGCATCTGGGGTGAGTTAGTGGTGGGCTCCTGGTGTGCTCTCCTTTATTCATCTGGATTTCCTTCTTTCCCTCTCCTTCTGATCAGCAAAAGATTAGAGCTGCAGGGAAGGAGAAGGAATTTTAAATTTAAAGTACCTTGTTGAGCTTTTAAAGGAGATTCTTGTAAAAGGAAGAAGAGAGAAAAGTGGGAAGGGCTCTTGCTGACTTTACAAGATTCTAGGTGTCTGCTTTTTTGTGTTTGAATTTGTACATTTTTATTCTTAGGTAAAGAAACGTTCGAAGCTGCATTTATGATCAAACCTCACTGGTTTGAGATTCTGAGAGATCACTTTACTTTGGTGAAGAGTCTTTATTTTAAAGAATTTTAATGCAGGACCTACTTTTAAAAATACATATTGCATAACATTGTACTGTATGCTAACGAAATAAAAATATGGAAAAGAAAAAATATATGTCACAGATTGCTAAATATAATAAGATGGATAATAGTAATTACAGTTAGATCAGGATAACAACTCCAGTTCATAGGGCACTGACTGTCTATGATATATTTACAATTCAGTAAGATAAAAATCCTGCAATCAGGGCACATGGATGAGTGGGTACATTGGCTATATGTATCAGATTCTGGTCCTGATAACTGGAAGCAGGTTGAAAAGCAAATGTATAAAATCTTTTATTTGAAAAGGTTACTACATTTTAGACTTGAATCACCTTTAGATGATTCATTTTTGTTTATGTAGTATTTTATACTTCTCAAAGTACAATCGTGTCTCTTGTCAGTTGTGTCTCCTGTCAATCCTGGAAGGATAGTGGAATAATGGTGGGCGGTATTATCTAAGAGAGAGAGAGAGACAGTCTCATGTGTGTCATTTTCAAATCTCTCTCTACTTGAGCATGAACTACAGATGCTCATGAATTTGTTGCTGAGCAGTAATGTATTTTGCCCAAGGGCATTTCACTAAAAGCAATAGAATAAGTCTGATTTTTTTTTTAAATAAGTCTGATTTCTAAGCCAGCACATACCATGCTATTTTTTTTTTTTATAAGTGAGCTCTGGGATATAATTATGGGAATAAATTATTTTTGCTAAAGTTTTTTAAAAATCTCGATAACTGTAGTCTAAATTAGAACACTTCTAAAATCAGTCAAATTTTTCCTTACTTTTAATAAATGTTCTAATTTATAGGCAGTATATTCAAACTTCAGGCAGAGCTCTCATTTCTTCACTGCCCTTGTACAGCTTTTGCTATTGTTTATTTCAAAGTTGACCTTGGGCAAACCCCACCCTTTTTATAGCTTTGGTTTCTTCTGGGATCCAGAATCAGGATCATGTTATTCACCTGCCTTCTGTCCATGTCTCAGGGTTTATTGTAAGGGTTAATATTCCACTGGTCCTGAGATTAAAAAGTGCTAATCATTCATAAGAGATTTTAATCATTCTTTTGTAGTATTAAATTAATAGAGTATCTTCCAGTTGTCACTAGTGAAGGAAATTCTTACCCTCATAACACTTTTAAAAATAGAATTAAAAAAATAGAATAAAAATAGCACAGTGGTAACTAGGTCTGTGTTAGGTCCGGTGAGGTTTCTGGTGGATGCAGTCACTGGACCCTGTAGAATTGCAGTTTGAAGTCTGATTTTCTAATGTGTTTTTGTTTGGGAAACATACGTATTTTTTTAAGCTAAAAATCTTATATTCTGATGATATGAGTGGGATATAAAGCTTTGAGGATAAGTAGTAGTAACTTTGCATATTGAGTTGTATTATTTACCTAAAACCTAAAACTATGAAATCTTTATTTATTTAACTTAATGGAGGGAAAAGGCAAATGTGAGCCTGGTACTCCCAAGACAGGGCTCTCTGAGGTGACCCTTTATGCTTATGGTAGTATAAAAAAATTTTAGTCATATTAGATAAGAACGCTAAAAAAAAAAAAATCAAGGTTTTGATCACATTAGTGCTTATTTTTAAAAATACACATTGGCTGTATTAAACCTTTAGTTAATACTTGTGATTGAAAGTAGGAGGAGGTAGGGTGCCTGGGTGGCTCAGTTGGTTAAGCATCAGACTGTTGATATTAGCTTAGGTCTTGATTAGAGGGTCATGAGTTCAAGCTCCACATTGGACTCCATGCTGGGTATGGAACCTACTTTAAAAAAAAAAAAAAAGGGAAAAGAAAAGCTGGAAGAGGAATGTGAGGGATTTGATGGCAATGATACAGTAGTTTGGAAATCCCATTGTACATAGGACAGTATGTACTTCATTGTCCCTAAAACACACAACTCTTAGTATTAGAGAACTCAGAATAAAATCAGAGAAATACAAGTATAATTGAGATGAATTTTTGCTGAATTTAGATACAGTTTTACTTCTAGGCCATATTAAGGAGAGCTGTATATTTGGGTCCCTGCCACTGAGGGCTTTAAAACTGGAGAAACAGCTTCAGTGAAATTTTTGTGACTCTCTGTTTATGACGTGAGAGTGAATTTGGTATCAGGTGGTAGGAATCAGAGGAAAATGATTCTAGAGAACTTAGCAGGTAGGTGGGTCAGAAGTTAGCTACATTCCTTTGCTAGCCTTGCAGGTGGAAAGAGGAGGAAGGGCAGAGTCAACATGAATGTCCTCATCAGGGTGTTTGCTGGAAAGCAGACATTCTTACCTTAGTGCACGAATATTTTGATTATGTCTAAAGCTTGTGTGTATGTGTCTCTTTGTGGAGGGAAGATCCAAAGATTTCATCAGAATTTTCTAAAAGACTCATGATTTAAATGGATAAGAGCAAGCGCTAGAAAGTGTTGCTGACCTTCTTCTCAGAAGAATGGTCTTTAGCACCAATTAAGTTTTCCTTTCCTGAGATTTAATAGTCTCTCTGTGAGTTGAAATCCATTCCCCCAATCTTAAACTTACTACTTAGAGAAGAAACTTTTAAAAAACTGGGTTTTTCTAAGTGCAGTTTCTTTATCTAAACGTATTTTCATTTGAATTAGAGCCCCATCAGGCGAGTTCTTAGTTCCTACTCTGTATATTTGCAAGCATTTAATGGCCTATGCAGGTTGAATTCTTCTAACGCAAAAGTCAGTGAGGTGTTACCATTGGTTGGCGTAAGTGCCTCATAAAAGAAAGAATTCTTTTAACAGTTTTTGATGTGTGAATTAAATGCTTTATTAATAGCAGGATTTAATCATTGTTGCTTTTAACTTTAATGAACATCAACAGCTTTTTGGATTTATTTTATTTTATTATTTATTTATTTTTTTTAAAAGATTTTTATTTATTTAATCATGAGAGACCCAGAAAAAGAGAGAGGCAGAGGGAGAAGCAGGCTCCATGTAGGGAGCCCGACATGGGACTGGATCCTGGGCCTCCAGGATCACGCCCTGGGCTGAAGCTGGTGGCTAAACCGCTGAGCGACCTGGTCTGCCCACTTTCTGGGTTTAAAGTATATATATATGGGGATGGGTGGAGGGATGAGTGGACGGATAGCTATATTTATGACCACACAATACATTGGATTTTTTTTTCTCCTTGTTCCCCTTCTAGGTTCCTGGGTCACCCTGCAGCAAAGATTCTCTATGCTTACAACCCTAGTAGGGATAGTGAGGTCGTGGTGAATTCAGTGTTTACAGCTGCTAGACATTTTCATGTGCCTCCTGTTCATTGCAGGGTAAGTGTTGATGTACTCTTGGAAACTATGCTGTGGCAGGCTGCCAGGTTTTCTTGCTTTCTTTGGCCTGAAGTTTTTACCCTCTGCTCCCTGTCTCCCCTTTTTCTGCTACCCAAACTCTTTTCCTTCTGTGTGTTTGCTTTAGCATTTATTTTTTCAGTTGTCCGTAATTTTGGTGGGTCTTGCTATCTACATGGAAAAAAAAGTTTAGAATCTAAACAAGGTATAATCTTGTATATCTAACGGGACTTTTTCATGGTTAAAGAAACTTAGTATTATGTGTCTTGAAATGACTACAAATGCAGAACCATTTAGTAATTAGTACAAGGTTTATAGTCATGATCTCTTTGCCGGGCAAACCTACTAGAATAGGAATCCTTTCTAAATGTAGGAATGGGAGGTAGTGAATGGCTCCTTATAAAGCTAATTTGCACCATAGCAGAGAGCTCCAAATCCTGGTCTTCTGGTAGTTTAGATTTCACTGGTCTTTAACTTTTAATGAAGATCCCAGTTACTAGTGGGTTTTTCTTGTTTATTTAGCTTACTTATATCTACCTGATGCACTTTTCCTTATTTATTTATTTATTTATTTATTTATTTATTTATTTAAAAGAATTTTAAAGGACAACAGCTTTTTTTTTTTTTTTTTTTTAAAGATTTTATCCATTTATTCATGAGAGACAGAGAGAGAGGCAGAGACACAGGCAGAGGGAGAAGCAGGCCCCGTGCAGGGAGCCCACTGTGGGACTCGATCCCGGGACTCCAGCATCACACCCTGGCCAAAGGCAGGCGCTAAACCGCTGAGCCACCCAGGGATTCCCGACTTTTTCCCTTTTAAATATGGAACCAAGGAGTTGGTGCAAGAGGGAGTCCAGTATTTTATGGTAGTCTGTCCAGATTAACACAGCTCCTGACTTGCATTAGGTATTGACAGGTTAGTACATTGGAGGCTCCTTTTACTTAAGTATGGTTAGAACTGTGTGTTTGGTAAAGGCCATTGACCATGTGGGTGCGGAGGAGGAGGGAAAAGGAAGAACACGAGGGCGCAGGATTCTCAATCGGAAGTGAAAAGACTTGTCAGCTATCCTGCCATAAGTCTGTGGCATATTCTTTGGTACATCCTCTTAGATTGTTGGATTTTGATCCATTTGATGATTCTCAGGGATTTGTGATACTTCTGAATCAAGGATACAGGATATACAGACATCTAGCAGTGGAAATAGTCAAAAAGTAAGTCTCTGACTTTTTTTTTTTTTAAGAGGTCCATTCCAAATGACCATTTTGGTTCTTCCTTTCAGGTGATTCCAGCAATGGGGAAAACATCCTTCAGAATTATCTTCTTACCTACTGAAGAAGGAAGCATTGAAAGTTCTTTATTTATTAATACCTCCTCATATGGAATCCTTCCCTATCATGTAAGTAACCTTTCCCTCTGGTCCCTTGATTTGTCGATTTAATAGAGGGGTTTGGATATTTTATAAAAGACTTTTGGAAATGCTGCCCCCTGGTTTATGTCATTAGAATATAAGATTGTTAGTGATGTTAGTGATTGTTAGTGATAAACTCGCCAGCTTTCCCCCCTTCTTCTGCCTCCCATGCCATACACAGTTGGCTGTCTTCTCAGAGCACAGAACTGTGACTCTCACTATGGATCTTTGAAGGGCATTAGAACAAAACAAAGAAGCCTACCATATTATGTTTCTATTATAAAAGAGAACGGGCTTTCAGAACTCTCTGCCCTGACCTCATGAACAGGCCAGGGGGAGGAGGTATAAAAGCGGTTCCTAGTGATTTTTGCCCCCTTCCCTCCTGGGCTTGGGAATATTTTTGATCAGGGGACATGGATTGCATGCTTGGCAGCCAGTTCTCAAGGAGCTCACTATTCATATCAAGGCACCAGGGATGGAGTGTGAAGAATCTTTTTGTTGTTCACAAAAAGTAGTTAGGAATTCTTAAGTGGTATCTGTGACATCTTAAATAGGATGTGGCATCAAGCCAAGATCTATCATTTCTGTGGTTATTTCTTACTGGTTTCCATTAAAAACTTGGTCCCTTATGGGGGAAAGTTGTTTATATCTGAAAAGATTAGCAATAGTGAGGAATATTCAACTTAAATATAGCAGCTTTTGTTGCTTTCTTTTGTAGACAAAGATATATAATAATTGGATTAATAGAATCTTAAAGGCCAAGGTGGTGAATACAGATTCCTTTGGAAAGGTGTTTTAACATTATGGGAAATATGTTTCAAAATGAATCGGGGAATGATTAACTTTTTTTTTTTTCCTGAAGGTATCTGGAATTGGCACTCGAAGAATCTCTACTGAAGGGTCTGCAAAGCAGCTACCAAATGCTTATTTTCTGCTTCCACAGGTCCAGAGCATTCAGCTTTCACAAACGCAGGTAATTTTAATAGATTTATTTTGAATTCTGATAAACACCAAACTTTGTAGTCCTCTAAATTTATGTTTTGCAGCCTTTTTTATATAGGATTATTAGAGATGTTAAGCTCATTAGCTTTCAGAATTGAGATTTTACTCTTTTCTGCCTTTAGAAAAAAATCCTGATATATAGAGAAATTAAAAATATATATGTAAAGTGTCAGTGGAATCCATGTACTTCTTCTGAAAGGCTGTATAGTCTATGGTGTTGCTTTCTCATAGTTAGCTTAATCTCATATTTGATCATTTGAAAACTTTCCAGTTTTTCATTATTATTACCGTTAGGCCATGTACATGTTTTATAAGTTTCTTTATTTCCTTTTTGGATTACCTATTTCCTTGGGGTATATTTTGTAAAGGGAGATTCTGTAGTTAAAGAGTATGAACCATTTTATAGAGCTTGTTAAATCTTACTAGGTTGCTTCTCAGGAAGACAGAACCTCTGTGGTCACCAGTAATGATATTTTCTCAGAAATGCCTTACTATCTTCTCCTCTCTCAGCTTCCAATCTTTCCTGAGTGTGGCTTAGTGGAAAGAAATGTTTTTGATATTTTAGAATGTGTATCCAGTCAACCCGTGAACAGTGCAGGGATTGTGGGTGCCCACTCGCTCTGCAGTTCAAAATCTGTGTGTAACTTTTGACTCCCCGGAAACTTAACCAGAAGGCCTACAGATAATGTAAAAAGTTGATTAACATGTATTTTGTGTTGTAGGTATTACATACTGTATTCTTACAATAAAGTAAGCTAGAGAAAAGGTTATTAAGAAAATCATAAGGAAGAGAAAGTCTGTTTACAGTACTGTACTCTATTTATCGAAAAAATATGGCCTGTAAGTGGACCTCGTATTATCGAAACATGTATTTTGTGTTGTAGGTATTACATACTGTATTCTTACAATAAAGTAAGCTAGAGAAAAGGTTATTAAGAAAATCATAAGGAAGAGAAAGTCTGTTTACAGTACTGTACTCTATTTATCGAAAAAATGTGGCCTGTAAGTGGACCTCTGTAGTTCAGCCTGTGTTGTTCCAGGGTCAAGTGTAATATCATAATGTTCTTTCAATATGCATTTCATTAATAGCATATAGGTTTGATCATTTTTCCCTTTTGACTTATTTCCTGGTAACTATGGATAATGTTTGAAATTGAGAAAACTCTTGAACCAATGTATGATGAACTTCGCCACCTTACCTACCTACCCTTTACTTTCTGATTAGTGAATAAAGAACATTGCTTAGATCTTTGTGTGGGTCGCAGTAGTACCTGAGGCTCTCCCTCATTCAACAGTCTTATTGAACCAGTGCTATGGGCACACACTGTTTCCATGTTCCTAGAGCTTACATCCCAGTGGGAAGACAAGCAAAACTAATTTACCTGTAATGTAATGTCTGAGAGATTTGTCATCATTTAGATAATTCTTGGGAGTTTTTGGTATTACTTTTATTTTTATAAAATTGAATAACCCCTCCTCCCAGGATTTTAAGGACGATTTCTTAAGGTTTGTAAATTTGGATTTAGTTTAAATCCTAAGACCAGCAGGGATGTACTGAAAGGCTTTAAGCATAAGAATGACATGATCTGATTGCATTTTTGTAAGGGGTGAAAAGGACTGGAGTCAGTATAACTTACATATGCTGATAGCATGGGTTTTTTCTGCTGCACATTTTTAGTCTTATCTCGGGGGCTGTCCTTCAGCAAAGGGGGTGGCTGAGAATGGCCAGGATTCGCTGGTTACTGAGACTGGAAGCTTTGAATGCCAGATGCTATATTCGTGGTGATAAAAGTATTGAAACAGAGACAGGTGTTCAGATATCCTAGTTAAGAGAGGTTAATTTAAGGATACAGGGAATTAAGAGAGAGGGACAATGACCATGCTGTCCTCCCTATGAGGCCTGCAGGGGATCTTGCTATGAAGAGAACTTGTATGTAACAGGCTGTACCTGCAGCTCTTGTCTGCTGTCCTTGACGACACCCGCTGCCCTTTCCTGCAGCGAGGCTGTCATCATCTCTACCAGGCCACTCAAGTAGCCCCTAACAGACCTGCCAGCATCTACTCTGGCTCTTTCAGAAGTCTCTGTCCCCCAAATGCAAGTTGGACCACACTTGATGGTAATATGAAATGAAATACATTTGAAATACATTTCAGGTAAATGGAATACATTTCAGAATTTGTAGCTAAAACTCAAATTTGGGTGCTGATCTTTTGTTAGAAACCAGTATTTTGGGACGCCTAGGTGGCTCAGCGGTTGAGCGTCTGCCTTCGGCTCAGGATGTGTCCCAGGATCTAGTTTTGAGTCCCACACTGGGCTCCCTACATGGAACCTGCTTCTTCCTCTGCCTGTGTCTCTGCCTCTCTCTCTCTGTGTGTCTCCCATGAATAAATAAATAAATCTTTAAAAAAACAACAGTATTTTGAAGATCTCACGATCAAAGAATATCTCTCAAAAGGCAGTTATTTTAGTCTTCCATTTTTTACTGTGATTCAGAAAAAAAGGACATTTTAAAGTATTTTTCAAGGCTTACTATACCTAAACACCTGCAACATTAGACTAAAGAAATCATTATGGTATTCCTCAGAAAAAATTCTGACTACAATATTTCTGCATTGAAACCACATACATATATATGTGTTTGTGTTGTGTTTTTAGTGACGATAAAATTGTCAGCTCTCCTTCCAACTATCTTCATTTTGATATTCTGTCTTAAGTTTTCTTCTTTCTGATTTTTGTTATATATGTGTTTGTGTTGTGTTTTTAGTGACGATAAAATTGTCAGCTCTTCCTTCCAACTATCTTCATTTTGATATTCTGTCTTAAGTTTTCTTCTTTCTGATTTTTGTTTAAGAGGATTTGGAAGTATCACCTCTAGTTCAGTTTAGAGCTGGAAGGTAGATCTCTTAAAACACAAAAGAGTAAGAAGGTATAGGTGGAAATTAAGATGTCCTCAACTTTGCTTTCACTTACCTCCTTAGCTCCACATGAAGAAAAATTAATTTGTTGTGTTTAGGACTAAAGTTTGAAGTTGAGAGAAGAAATACAGTTGCTTTATGTGAGTCCATGGAGTCATAAGAAAACGGAGACTAAGGTGATAATAACCATTTAAAAGCATTTTCACTCAAACAATAATAAGGCCAAATACTTTTTAGATTTTTTTTGTGTGAGTAAAATGGATAGCCTGCTTATACGTTTGGGTTTATGTTACATATGGGCCTAAATAGAGTTGTATTTTAGTATATTTAACTGAGTATTAAGAAAAACTACCTGGCTTAACCATAAGCAACAGGAGAAAAGGACATGCCCCCAAGGATTCCTGAATATAAAGTGTCTAAAAGGTGTAGATGCTGCTTGATTCTTCCAAGCTAGAAATGTTGACTAGAGAAAGAAAAACAGCAGGAGTATTTTAAAGCCATGAGTGTGGATCAGCAAATGTGCTTCAGGTGCTGCATTGAGGAGACGTTAATCAAATGGGATTTTTAACTTGGCCATAAGCTACCATTTCAAAACTTGAAAGAAATTTGAGTTGTTGGAACGATCGTGGAGGATATCAGATATTTTGCTGCTGTAAACCCAACAAAATTCCATCATGAGAAATTAAATCAGAAACAAGAGACAGATGTGTATCTTTGTACAGTGTTGTGACATATATGATCTGAAACACTTGATGCAGTTGCCTGCACTGTAACTCAAATTTGTAAAGAAGCAAAATTAGGTTTTGGTTATGTACCAGGATGCTAGAGAGCTTGAGAAGCTAAATACGAATAGTGAAAGCTGTTTATGCCTGCCCCTCACTTAGAACATCAGCTCTGCAGGTCAGGGATCTATATTTTGTTCACTGATGGACACATTGTAGGTGTAGGGCACATGCAGGCATGAAGGCATGAAAGTTATGCTTAAGCATCCAGGGATAAACAGGAAAATTCTTAGCACATAAGATCATACAGAGCAAAAATATACATAGTTTCAAGGAGGCTTTTTAGAGAAATTGTTAGAAAAAGGTGTATAAGTAGGTCATTAAGGGTGAGCTAGGGTGACACAGGGGGCATTTCCCACACCTTCAGGTTAAGTTGCATGAGTATAAATGGTTTCTCCCTCCATGCTGTACATTACATCTCCAGGAATTATTTCTTTTATAACTGGAAGTTTGTACCTTTTGACCACTTTCACCCATTCTCCTCCCCCTACACCACCCACCTCTGGCAGTCATGAATCTGTTCTGAGTTCAGTTGTGTGTGTATATGTGTATGTGTTTTTTTTCCCTAGAGTCCACATTTAAGTGAGATCATATTGCATTTGGTTTTCTCTGTCTCATTTCACTTAGTATAACGAATGCCCTTCAAGTCCATCCATGTGGCACAAATGGCAGGATTTCCTTCTTTTTTAGGAGTGAATAATATTCTGTTGTATGTACATACCACATTTTCTTATCCATTCATCCCTTGATGGACACTTAGGTTGTTTCCCTGTCTTGGCTATTGTAAAAAGATGCTAGAAGTGCCTGGATGACTCAGTCGGTTAAGCTTCAAACTCTTAATTTCAGCTCAGGTCATGATCTCAGGGTCGTGAATCCAAGCCCTGTGTTGGGCCCGATGCTTGGTGTGGAGCCTACTTAAAATGAAAATGCTACAGTGAACATGAAAGTGCAGATATTTTTCCAAGTTAGTGTTTTCATTTCCTTTGGATAAATACTCAGAAGTGGAATTGCTGGATCATATGGTAGTTCTATTTTTAATACTTTGAGGAATGATTGTATTGTTTCCATTGTGGCTGCACCAATTTACATTCCCACCAACAGTGCACTAGAATTCCCTTTTCTTCACATTCTTATAGACTTGTTATATGTATCTGTATGAAAAAGTGAATGTTGATGGAAGACCGGGGAGCTCTTTCCACTGGGGATCAGCTAGCTGTACTGAGTTTTTCAGATAGAGGGGATTGTCACTGCTCTTTCCTCACATTTTCTTAAAATTGCTTCCTGAGGTAGCAACTGGAAATTTTTTGGAATCAGAACACCTTAGCTCATATATCCTTGCTACTTAATACAGATTACCTCATGTGAATATGCTGTGATAGCAGTTGGTGTTACTCTCCATGCCCAGCATGGAGCATGCGTACATACATACATACATATATACATACATACATACAGCTATGACAAAAGTCAAGTTTAAGCAATGCTTAAAAATTATGGATTTATTTTATGGATACAAACTGGAGGAAAAATTAATTACTATATGTTTCCAAGCCTGGGAACCTTTCCGCTGAGCCACACTGCTTGTTGGAAGCATTAAATGAGCATCTGTAAAGCACCTAGTACAGAGCTTAATCCCTAATCAGAGTATAACTTTATTAAAGTACTCCGAAAAGGACATTATTTGATATTTTATCCTCCTTTTCTAGAAGAGTATGTATTATATAAGAGCGTGTATTTATTTTATTTGATATTTTCTCTACTAGTAGGGGAAAAACAGTGTTTGTAATGTCACATAGATCATGATTGCTGTTCCCCCCCCTTTTTTAAAGATTTATTTATTTTATTTTTATTTTTTAAAGATATATTTATTTATTTATGATAGACATAGAGAGAGAGAGAGGCAGAGACACAGGCAGAGGGAAAAACAGGCTCCATGCTGGGAGCCTGACGTGGGACTCGATCCCAAAGGCAGGCGCTACACTGCTGAGCCACCCAAGGATCCCCAGATTTATTTATTTTAGAGACAGTGAGAGAGTGCAATAGGGAGAGGGAGAGGGAGAGAGAATCCACAAGCAGACTCCACGCTGTGCACGGAGCGCAGTGTGGCGCTCCATCTTATGGCCCTGGGATTTTGACCTGAGCCAAAACGGAGAGTTGATCACTTAACTGACTATACCACCCAGGCGCCTCTGCTTGTGCCCTTTTAATATGAATATCCTAAGTTTAAGTTACCAATCTGTTTCTTAGAATAACAAAAACAAAACAAAACAAAACAAAAACAACGTGTCTATCTCATGACATAAACTAGGGTGCCAGTGAACAATTGTTATCACATTTTTTTTTGCAGCATGGGCTCATTTTGATCCTTTTTATTTGGTCTTTTACCCATTGGTATCTGATGTTTGTTTCTTTCCTGCTCAGTTGAATCAGATAAAGTGGTTCAGTATCTTTTGCTGGAAACAGAAGTGTGTGTGTGTGGTTCGTCTTCTCTCTAGATTCTTGCTGGCCCAGTGTGTTGTAGTGGCTGCTGAGTTTGGTGGGGAGGAGGGTATACACTTGACATATGGGTCTGCTCTTAGGAAGAAAGTAGGGGAGCATGAGAACTTAAGATTGCTTTTTACTTTTTAAACCTTTTCATTTGGCCCTTCTTTTTCATTTGATGGAAATGATGTGAGGGTTCCTAGCAGATGAGAAGTCACTGTTACAGTGGGTCCAAGTGAGAGTTTTAGGTTCGTCTGCTTTTGCTGTGCTCTTGTCATTATTTGTCCCTTGTCTTATCCTAGTCATTCTCTGCTCCAGTCCATGCATTACACTGCTGCTCTGATGTCCTCCAAAACAGTGCCATTCACTGCTTCCCTGGTGTCTGTCCTCATGGGGTCCTGTAGCGTGGTGTGTGAGGCCCTCAGCACCTGCTGCAGCTTCCTCTCCAGGCTCCGATGTCCCACCCTTCTCTTCTCTGCTCTGGCCTCCAAAACCACTCACTGTCAGAACATGCCGCATATCTCTTTTTACATGCCTTACCTTCATAAACTTTCACCCCATTCTAACTTGAATGATTCTTCTCATTCCATCCTTGGAGATCTGGTTGGGGTATCACCTCCTCGCAGCCTCCCCAGGGCCCTGGGCAAGTCTGTGCTCCAGGTCCCCTGGCACTTGGTTCAGGCCCCTGCTTGAACATTTGGGGTCCCGTGTCATCTCCCTCTCTTGTTCTTCCACAAGGCCATCTAGGATAGGACCTGTTTCCTTTTCATTTTTATAATCTCAACATCAGTTTAGTGTATAGTACACTGAGGGCCTCCAGAGTTTTTAATAGCTAGGTGAGTCAGTGGGCATCTGAGCTGAGGTCCCCAAATAGCATATCTACCTGTCTTTCCATGTAAGATTTGTATGACTTCACCTTTTCACCGCATCAGCCACTTTGACCTTCACCAGATTTACTACCAGGGCAGGTGGTAATATTCTTATTTTAGAAACTGTGGAGTAGACTCAGAGTTTAAGTGACTTGGTGGTGGCTGAGAGCAGAGCTGGAATTGGTAGGGCCAGCTTAGTCTGCTGCCGGATTTTCCCCATATCTAGTAAGTGTTGTGATGACTTTCATATCTGTTGACTTAGCAATTCATTGCCCACAAAAGACAAATAGCAAATAAAATGGGATTTTTTTGCCGCATTTTTATAATGGCAATAAAATAGGAACAGCTTTTAAAGGCTCAGCAGTATAGGGATCCCTGGGTGTCGCAGCGGTTTGGCGCCTGCCTTTGGCCCAGGGCGCGATCCTGGAGACCCGGGATCGAATCCCACATCAGGCTCCCGGTGCATGGAGCCTGCTTCTCCCTCCGCCTGTGTCTCTGCCTCTCTCTCTCTCTCTGTGACTATCATAAATAAATAAAAATTAAAAAAAATTAAAAAAAAAAAAAAGGCTCAGCAGTATAGAGGATCCCTGGGTGGCTCAGTGGTTTAGTGCGTGCCTTTGGCCCAGGGCATGATCCTGGAGTCCTGGGATCGAGTCCCACATCAGGCTCTCTGCATGGAGCCTGCTTCTCCCTCTGCCTGTGTCTCTGTCTCTCTTTCTCTCTCTCTCTCTCTCTCTCTGTCTCATGAATAAATAAATAAAATCTGTTTTAAAAAAAATAAAGGCTCAACAGTAGAAAAATGATTTGATAAATTTGATTACATCAATAAGTCAGACTATTAAGTAGGTCTTCCAAGTTATGATTATGATGCTTAATCTGACAAGTGAATAGTAGAATAGAAGCTAGACTATACTTGGTAATTGTAACTGCCAATATATGGTGGGATAGAATACATAAATATAGCTGTGTTAGGTTTATGAAAAAGTGAGAGTTTTTATTTTTTAATGTTTTTTACAGCACTGTTTTGATTCCAAACCATTGAGATTTGAGGAGTGTTTTAGTGGTTTATTTTGGCATAATTCAAACAATATTTGAAATTGGCATTGTCTCAGAATCTGGCATATATATAGGCTCACTGTCGCAATAAGCTCTTGGAGATTTACAAGAACTTAAGTTACTGTCATTAGAATCATTGTAAAATAATGTTTATTTTTTTAAAAGACTTGTTTTATTTGAGAGAGAGAAAGCACAAGCAGGGGGAGCAGAGAGAGAGAGGGAGGAAAAAACACACTCCTCGCTGAGCGGGAAGCCTGATGCAGAGCTCCATCACGGGACCCTGAGATCATGACCTGAGCTGAAGACAGATGCTTAGCTGACTGAACCATGCAGGCACCCCTATAAAATAATGTTTACTGTTAAAAATAAAATGATAAGACAATATGGAAAACCCAGAGAAATTTTAAAATGTGAGGAAAGCCCATGACACACAGCCTCACCAAGTAAAGGTGTGTGTGTGTGTGTGTGTGTGTGTGTGTGTGTGTTCTAACATAGGATCATATTATCAAATTATCTAAAAGTGAGATTGTGGTTATAAACAATTATAATGTAATCATAAGGTAGCATGGGTAACCAGAGAAGTAAAAGATTAGTAGTAAGCCCCAAGACCATGGTCACACTTGGCAAAGATAACTGGGATTAATGTTTTATCATCTGCTTTCAGTGTATTTCCTGAGTATGCATGTATGTGATGAGGGGTTCCCCTTCCCCGCCACAGTATAGTGTTGCTGGCTTGTGGAAAGGAGAGATTCTTTCTGGGTGTGCTGTGTGGTATCTAATGCATTTCAGACCAGGAGTTCCTAACCTTTTCAGATTGGCACAGCCTTTGCTTTTGGAGTGGCGATATCGGGCCCTTGTGCCTGCCTGTCCAGGACAGGTGTTGGGCAGGGGCTGCATGGAGTCCAATGCCTGCCAGGCTGGGGGAAGGTGTCCCAAGTTGCTTTCTTGCTTTTTGCCTCCTGAGGTGCTGATCCTTGTCAATTAAGTGTGGCGATCTGCAAGGGAAGCTGTAAAATCAGTATAGGGAGGGGACCGAGGAAAGTTTTTTCAATCACAGTTCAACGGAAGAGAAAGAGGCACATTTCTCACTAATAAATTGTAAGAGTCTGGTCTAGGATTTGGAGATGAAACATAGAGAACAGGAAAAGGTTCTTAAACCTCTGAGGCTGTCCTATTTTCTGGATGGGCTTCCATAATTAGTTAAATGAAAGGAACACTTTCTGAATGTGATAGCGGAGAATTCCTACAAATATATGTGTAATCAGTAATGTATTTAATATTATTTCTTTGCATGATGAAAGCTGTTTGATTTTCTTTTAACATAAAAATGATAGAGTATCAGAGTCTGGAAAGGTACTACTATATGTTAGGTGAGTATATGCCAATACTTAATTTTTGTCTACCTACCTGAATATGGATTTTATTTTTTGAAATAAAATCTTTGTAAGTGCTGTGTGCATTCTTTAAATTAATAGTGGACATTAAGAAGGAAAAGAGACTACTAATATATCAATAATGAATACAGTGGTATGGAAAGTAGTATATATAGGAAGGAGAGTGTGGAACATTTGTATGAGTGGATATGGCTTTTAAAAATAGGGAAATTGGAAAACAAGGAAATTGCTTAATTCGTACATTTTTCTCTTTTTCATCTCATTCCAACGAAGATGATTCAAGGGGATGGGAACGTGAGAAGTGGAAAGTAGAAGGAAGGAAGAAAGCATGGGAAAGACTAGAGAGAAATGCCTAGATGTGTGGGGGTGGCTGTCTCTCTTCCTTCTGTTCTATAGGGCAGGGAGTCCCCTCCCCTCTGTCTTACCCTTGTTGCTTATCGAAATTCTCTGCTCTCTTGGCAAGAGAGAACAGTTCTTGGAGAGCTGTTTCCTGGTCTATCCTTTGACTCAGTGCTTCCTGTTTCTCTTCTGCCTCCAGGGAGAATTGACTAGCTCCTTAGGGAAAACCCTGAGAGACCCCTAGTGTAGCAAGTACAGTACTTAAAAGCTTTTGTTTTTAAGAGTGTCTTTTCCTTTGCCAAGATTATAAACTCCTTAAGGGCAGGAATCCTGTTTTAGCCAGTGTTTGTTTTCTTATCCAGCACGGTTTGGCCATATAACATGTGGTAAATAAATGCTTGAAAATTGAATAAATGATCTTAAAAAGGAAGAAACTATAATTTCAACATTCATGAACTTATGAGTTATGAATCGTTTTTGGCCTCTTTCAAACATTTATTATATTAGAATATTATATAAACTTTTATTGGGGTATTTGAAGATGCCCAATAAATGACACCTGTATTCCTGGCCAAGTTCTGAACTAGTGGACGTATAAGAATCAGGAGTCAGGGGGTGCGCCTGGGTGGTTCAGTCAGTTAAATGTCTGACTTTTGATATCAGCTCAGGGCTTGATCTCAGGGTTGTGAGTTCAAGCCTCACTTTGGGCTCCATGCTGGGCGTGGAGCCTAGTTAAAAAAAAAGAAAGAAAGAAAGAAAAGAATCAGGAGTCTGGAAACCAAAATGCCACTGTCATATTGCTGATAAGCCACATGCTCATATATCAGTTGAGGTCAGAGAGAACCAGTTACTAACTCCCTCTCCCCTTGGGTAGATCATGAGGTGGCCCATCAGAAGGAGGTTTGAGTCTGAAGGACAGAGATACCCTTCTCTAGAGTAGAGAGAAAAGAAACCAGTTCCTCCGTGAGCCTCCTACCCTTCTTGGTGCTGTCTACCACACATCATCATGGTTTGTTGCCCACTGACAGGCAATCCCTTCTACCTCCAAGTGGAGAAGAAGACTGGGGGCAAAAGGACAGGTGAATTTAGGGAAAGAGAATCCTTTCCTAATAGCATTCCTCATTTTTTTGTACCTGTGACTCATTGGGCTTGCCTGTGATCAGGAATGGGATCACCCGGGCAACCCCGGTGGCTCAGCGATTTAGTGCTGCCTGCAGCCCAGGGTGTGATCCTGGAGACTAGGGATCGAGTCCCACGTCGGGCTTTCTGAATGGAGCCTGCTTCTCCCCTCTGCCTGTGTCCCTGCCTCTCTCTCTCTCCTCTCTGTGTATTCTCATGAATAAATAAATAAAAATCTTAAAAAAAAAAAAAAAAGAATGGGATCACCCTTCCTCTGACAAGGAGATCAGCTGACTTCTGGCAACTGTGCCCCCACTTTCCTTAGGTTCTTCCTCTGTTCCTCCTCCCACTGGAACCAAACTCCCATTTCTTTGATCCTCCTCACACTGTTGGGGAGCATTGTTGAATTTGTCCCTAGAAAGCTCTGAGATAGATTAGAATAATTCATTAATAGTCTGTTCCAAAGCCACATTGCAGTCAAGGTTGAAAGTTCATGTCATCATCTGTTTCCTATTCTGAATTCTTTTCAAGTATGCTATCCAATACAGCTTATCAGTTTTTGCAGTGGGATCAAATAACAGAGTTAAGATACTCCAATAAAAAAAAAATACCAGCCATGTTAAGTGTGCCCCATCATAGAGATGCATAGTATAATGGATAAGAAGGTGACTTCTAAAACCAGACCACCTGGGTAAAAATCTCAGTCACCTCTGAGTGACCTTGGCCAGATTACCACACCTCTTCATGTCTGTTTACCCATAAAATAAAATAACACTACTTTATAAGATTGCTGTAGCTGTTGACTAAATTCATGCTTGTGTACAACTAAAGTGCTTAGAACTAGTACCCGGCACCTAATTAAAATGCATTCATCACTTAAAAAAAAAAAGTTTTGAACATAAACCTTCTGTTGTGAAATTCTTGGAGAATTTTTAAATTCAGGGATTCAGTCCTCTGGCAAGATGTGAAAGTTCAAGGCCATAGTCCCATATCAAATTATCTTGGCTTGTGAGTTAACATTAAAACAATTTGAAGCCCTCCCCAATTTCTTATTTTTTTGGTCTTAGCCCGAGAAGTTGTCCATGCCTGAGTGAGCTGGGGAGCTAAGAGGCTGGCTCTCACTAGAGTGTGTGTGGCTTCCCCAAATTACATTGGCTTAATATTAAGTAACTTGGGGCACCTGACTGGCTCAGTTGGTCGAGCATGAGACTTTTGATCTTGGGATTGTGAGTTCGAGGCCCACGTTGGATATTACTTAAAAAAAAAAAAAAAAAACTTTAAAAAAGTATCAAGTCTTTCTTGAGCTTTGCTTGAGTCCAGAATCTTAAGACATACAAGAATATCTGATAATCAACCTTACATCTACTGGATTTGGAAAACATGCCTCCCATCTCAGCCCTCAAGGGACTAATTCTAAGCAGAATTGTTCCCATACTTCATTTTTGCCAAAAAGAGGGATGGAGGATGCAGAGTATCACCTTGGTTTTGGCTTTAGTTTATGCCAGTTGTTTTGATTCCAAGACCTTTGCATTTAAAATCAATGGGGAGAGATCGCCTGTCCGGGAGGCTGATTTGAGACCTCAGTGACTTGGTGAAGCACCACCTGGACTTACCGGCTCCTCTCAGGAAGTAGCCCGTGAGGCCCTGTGGTCTTCCCTCTGAGTTAGCAGAGTTAGTACTTCGTGGTGGTGGCAGCCCAGGCACAGATATGTCTTTGTTCTCCTTTCCTTCACGGAGCCTTTGTTTCTGGCATTCCTGTGCTGAATGATGTGGACATCCTGTTGGAGATGGAGCGGCTGCAGTGCCTGGGCAGGGGCATATGGGGATCTGTGCACACACTGGTTTCCATGGCCTCTTACAGTAGACTCACTGAAGCTTCTAGAACCTGCTTCTGAGAGAAGGCTTTTGCCTTTTAGTGTGCCCCCCCTTTCTTTTTTTTTTTTTTTAAGATTTTATTTATTTATTCACGATAGACATAGAGAGAGAGAGAGAGAGAGAGAGGCAGAGACACAGGAGAAGGGAAAGAAGCAGGCTCCATGCTGGGAGCCCGACGTGGGACTCCTGGATCACCCGGGCCAAAGGCAGGTGCTAAAACGATGAACCACCCAGGGATTCCACCCCCCCCCCCTCAAGTGGAGGATTGTTCTTAGCAGATTCTTGGAGGGGAGCTGCTATTGACCTTTCGGGAGCTTATGGCCTGGTGGGGAGAGCACCTTGGCTGTGAGCCGCTCACAGTCTCCTTCGGGTTGTGAGAGGGGGGTTGTGAGTGTGCCCCCCTTTCTCTGCAGTCAAGGGCTATGCCTCCAGGATGTGCTTGTCTTTTCCTGTCCCCTCTTCCTCTTGGGAAGACTCAGTTGAGTTTCTAGCTATTTAACCAGCTTTTTTTTTTTTTTTTTTTGGTCTTTTTATTTCTCTAACATCTGTAAAGCTGCTACTTTTTTTGGGAATTAAGTCGTTCCTTTTTCTTTTTGATCTAGATTATATATATATATATATTTTCTCTCTCTCTCTCTCTCTCTCTAGATGTTCCTCTAGATATTTTCTGGTGAGTTCTCCTAAAGGGAGAGAGATAAAATCAATAAGTTACGGGTCTGCTGACAGCATCTGTTGTTCTAACAAATCTTCTCTTCCCTGGGTTGGGGAGTCTTCCACAGGAGATGCTCTCCTATCATGCCAACATCTAAATCAGGCCTGGGGTCAGTCTTTCTTGATTTTCTTGCCTGGTTCCCCTTTAATGGGTTTCCTCTTTTTACTGTGCCCTCTCTTAGACTGAGTCCTACTTCTGTAAACTTCTCAGACATGTTCTCCCAGGGCATGGGCATTAACTGTGTTTCTACCTAATACTTTCAGAGCATTCTGCTCTGACTTTCCTGTCTCCTGCCCCTGTGAACCTGTCCAGGTCTTCTTTCGTAACCCTGGGTATAGCTGTCTCAGTCCTCAGTTGGCTCTTACTAGGGCACCTGGCTTTAGAAGTGCTTGCCTTCGTAACTCCTATTACCGAATCCTGGTTCCTTCCTGGGGAACAATTCCCATCTGCTGTGGTCTTGCTTTTCTTCCATTTTTTTAAAGCTCCAGTGAGCACAAAGATCTGTCTCCTTCATTTCAGTTTGCTACCAGGCTTTCTCCATCTCTGTGTCTGTTGGACCTTTGAGGTCTTGTTTTCTCATTCGAATTTTGTCTAGTTCTCTAAGAGATTAGTCTTTCTCTCTTTTTAAAAATATTTTATTTATTCATGAGAGACAGGGAGACATAGGCAGAGGGAGAAGCAGGCTCTCTGCAGGGAGCCCGCTAAGGAACTTGATCCCAGGATCCTGGGATCATGACCTGAGCCAAAGGCAGATGCTCAACCACTGAGCTACCCAGGTGCCCCGAGTTAGTCTTTCTCTTTTTTTTTAATTAAAAAAAAATTTTTTTAAGTCTTTCTCTTAGGGGAAATCCTGTCTTCCTCCTGCTTCATCAATCTGCCTTTTTTTGTTTTGTTTTCTCTTCATCTTGCTCTGATAGGAAAACTAAACCATGTTTCCCTAACCTTTTAGCACCCCTTTGATGTCCAGAGTGGACTGGATTGTTCCAAGGACAGACCTTCATGGTTGCCTTCTTTGTGCCTGCAATAATTGTGTCACATTGCTTCTCGGACTCCACCCAAGATGAGAGCATATCTCTGTCTTCTACCCTTATTGCTTCTTTATTTATAAAATCTGCCATCCATCTGTGAATCTGTCATTTTGGATCTTGAGCATCTAAAGCAGCAGTTGGCATTTAAGGGATTAATAAATCTAGAGCCAGTGAGTTGGGGAGGAACTTTTGAGTCTATGGGCCAGCCCACGTGAATTGAAGCTAGACCCTTTCATAGTTCCAACTCTTAGCCATGAAGATAATGTATGAAAAAGGAACAGAATTCGGAGCAACTTGTCTGTACTGTCTGCCTGGAGGTGGACCCAACAGTCTGTTCACAATCTGACTATAAAAGCAACTGGTGCACTGGAAGTTCTCTCTATTGTGGGGGGAGCTCTGTGACACCTTCTGCTCTTCCTTTTTCCTTCTCTCCTTTCCTTTCTTTTCCTAGTGGTAAAGTATATCATAAACTACTATTTTAAGTGTGAGTTGAGTGGCATGAAATACATTCATCCTGTTGTGGAACTGTCACCATTGTCCATTCCAGAACTTTTTCATCCTCCCTAACTGAAACTCTTATACATACTATATAGCAGCTCCCCATTAATCTCTCCTCTCAGTCCCCCATGACCACTACTCTGCTTTCTGGTACTATGAATTTGACTATTTTAGGCACCCTCACATAATTGGAATCACAGAATGTTTGCCCTTTTGTGTCTGGCTTATTCCACTCTGATACAGCTTTTCAGGGTTTCTCTGTGTTGTTGTGTATGTGTCAGAACTTCCTTCTCTTTTAAGACCAAATAACACTTCATTGCATGGATACACCATGTTTTGTTTATTCATTCATCCTTGGATGAATTTTGGCTTTTGGTTTCTGCTTTTGACTGCTGTACACAATGCTGCTGTAAATTTGGGTGTACAAATATCTGTTCGAATCCCTCCTGTCATTTTTTTTTAAAGATTTTATTTATTTATTCATGAGAGACAGAGAAAGAGACAGAGAAGAAGCAGGCTCCATGCAGAAAGTCTGATGTGGGACTGGATCCCGGGACTCCAGGATCACGCCCTGGGCCAAAGGCAGGCTCCAAACCACTGAGCCACCCAGGGATCCCCCCTCCTGTCACTTTGAAGTAGAGTTGGTGGATCACACAGTAATTCCATGTTTGATTTTTTTGAGGAATCGCCATACTGTTTCCACCACATCATCCTTTCTTCTATAGCCATAGCTGATCTTTGCCATGGCTACACCTGTTTAGCTAAAAGCTATGCCCACATTGCTCAAGGTCAAGCTACAAAGGCCTGCATCACAAAGGCTGAACTTTTGTTGAGCCTGGACCCACGGTCAAGGCCTGAGCTAGGCCTTCAGGACCCACTTGTCATTTGCTTAAGGCCAGCAGCATCCAATTGTATAAAAATAGCTGCTTTGCCTTTGGATCAAGCCACCATATGCTGCATGATTTACTAAGGTGAAAATCCCACAAGGCTCTCCTGAAACTGCCAGTCCAGTTTGTAATAGTTAAAAGCCAGCTCCCCAAGTGCAAAAGCCAGAGTGTTGCACAATACAGGCCACTGTCACTGGGTTCAACGAAAAGTCTCAGTATCTAAGTGTTAACTTGTTCTCCAAATTGCTTTTTGTCTGTCTTTCAGGGTTTTTTGGCACATTTCAGGAGGGTGGAAGGTTGTGGGCAATAAATGGCTCTTCTCTCCTCTTTTGGGTTCTGAATCCAAAGTGAAATAAGACGAAAAGAATTTGAAGTGTTTAAGAAAAAAACAAAACAAAACAGCCCTCTTCTCTTAGAAACCAAAGGAGCATGGAAGAGGAGTTTCCCCTCTTAAAACTTTTGATGTGGGTTTTCCCAGAAGCATTTAAGTTATTTCTTGTGGAATTTTATTAATTTAATGCATTAATTGTGAATGAATAAGTAAAAACAATAACGCTCCCTTTTGAAGGTCTACTCTGCCTTGTGCTTGTCGTCTGTATCTCATTTAGGGCTTCTAACTGGCTGTGAACTCACTCACTGTCTTATTGAAGAGGAAACTGAGTCTTAGGCAGGGTATGAGATGTCCCTAAGCTTTTGTGGCTGGAGTTTCATCTTGAATTTAGTTTATGGCAAAGCTTTTTCTAAAAAAGATGTGCATAAGAGAAAGTGCAAAAACGTGTGTTTTTTAATCCCTCTTCCCTTAAAACAGAAAAATTAATTTCAACCATTTCCTAGGATTTTACAAATATTTTAGTGAGGGGCCTGGCAATGTAGGTGAATTTTGTTTCCGTGGCTAAATATCTGAGGATTAGCACAGCAGTGGGGAGGGCTGAAGCACAGCCGCTGTTTAAGGGTGAAAGCAACCCCACAGTGCTGACTAATAACTCAGCTGAGCCCCTCTGTTGTGCAGGAAACACTAAATTAGGAGTTTGGTTATAGAGCATAGCCGTTGTGTGGAAGGGACCCAAGAAAGTGCCTGTGTTATGCAAAATCACTTGCTGTGTAGATTCTATTGTACGTAGCACTGTATATGTGGGCTACTGACTGGAATACTGAAAATTGTGGAGGAGGAGAAAAATAGGACCTAATATTGGGATTTATCTATAATTCTTTCATATTTCACAAGCTGTATTCCTTAAATACAAGGTTTCTGTGTGTGGTCATTACTGTGAACATCATAATTTCAAGGCTCTTGATCATTCTGTCTGGATTAATATATTATAGATTCTTATATACTTTTGTTAGGAGGTTGGTTTATTCTTGTTAGTAAAAGTCCTCTAAAGTGACAGGACTTGAAAGTCTCTCATTTTGTTTCCTCTTTACTTGTACATCATCACCCCAAATAACACTCTGCCCTGGCTTGGTGTGCAAAGACCAGCTTCTTAGCAGGTACAGAACTAGGTGATTTCTTCTCTTTTAGCTCCAGTTAACTAGACATATAACATAAAACCAAGGGAATATAAGCCATTACAAAAGGTTGGTTTGTTTTTTAAACACTGCCATTTCCTTGACTATGGCATTATCTCTTGGTATGGTTTTCTAATGCATGTTCCCCATGGTGAAGAACTTCCCAGCTTTTAAATTCAGGAGAAGTAGACTTGGTCTGTTCTGATTTACTTAGAAAAAAAAGTACTGACTTGTGTTAAAAGATCTGCTTTTTTTTTTTTCCTTGTTTCTCCACTAGCTAACTTTAAGATCTTTGATAAGTCATTTAACCCCTCCAAACCACATTTCTCCCCATCTTCTACAAGTGAATAATACCATATACTTTACATGGAAACTACCAAGAAATTATTTGATTTTTTTACCTGTAAAATTTATGAACTAATTTGTTAAAGTGATTTGGGGGATTTGAAAAGTAGAGAAGTTGGTTTCTATTTTCCTTTTATAATCTGCCCAGGCACACTCTTGGATAAGGGGATGTCCTACCGTCACAACAAATGTGCTCAGCTGGGGCCCTTTCAGAGAGAATTTAATCCCAGTATGTGTGCAATTGCCCCAGGGAGCTCATGTTTTGGTTATGGTTTACTTTCCTAAGTCAAGATTACAGTAGTTTTGGTTTTTTTTTGATAAAGACATGAACGTTTAAATTGCTCTTTGAGAAAAATTGGCCCGCTTCAAGGACACTTTGGAGGTGCTGGAACTCCCCCTTGTGGGACTCTGAAGTGTTCTACAACAAATGAAACAATATAATTTATTTTTGTTACACTTCCAGCTAAGAGAGGAATCTTACTTAAAATGGTAAATTATAGAGTCATCGATCCAGAAACTTACCAAGAATGACAACCTACTGGGCTTTATAGTACATCAGGTGACTGTGCAAATTGGATTGTTTAATTGTTTTCAAAAATTATAGTTTTGAAGTTATAACATTGTCAACATTTGAAGAAATATTTTAGGTAAGAGAATTACCTTGTGTGGTTAAGGCCTACAGTTAAAATGCTATAACTTTTCAAAAAATATAAATACATATGTTGAAAACGTGTTGATAGGTGGTTTTCTTTAAACTTTTTTTTTTAAGTTTACATCAGAAGTACATGCCAAGTGCAAGATTTTGATATATTCTTTTACTTTATAGCCATTGTTTATTATTTTTAGTTTCTTGTCCATTTCAAGATTGCCTTTTTACTTATTTTTAAGATTTTATTTATTTATTTATGAGAGGCACAGAGAGAGAGAGGCAGAGACATAGGCAGAGGGAGAAGCAGGCTCCCCACAAGGATCCCGATGTGGGGCTGGATCCTGGATCCTGAGATCATGCCCTGAGCAGAAGGTAGATGCTCAACTGCTGAGCCACCCAGGCATCCCTCAAGCTTGCTTTTTTCAAGCAAGCTGTCTATTGCTGTGTGCCCACTTCTTGTCATTCACTAATTGCATATTGAATTAGGTGGTAGGCATTGTGGTAAAAGCATCAAACAAGGTGCTTACAATCTTCTGGCGAAGACAGACCTTGAGCCAGGGTGTTGTTATACCGAGGAGTGTTTAGGAAGGTCAGGGAAAAGGTGCTGTCGGTGTAAGTAGTGGACAGTTACCCTAGCTGTGGTGTCAGGGAAAGCCTTGGTGAAGGGGGTGTTTAATCTGGATGTGAAGGTTTAGCTAGGTAGAGGAAGGATGGATTTCGGGGTGTGAGTTCACAGCAAAAGATTAAGTTCGGAGGTTGAAGGCAAAACAGAGCAGAAAGTAGGCCAATGAGGCTGGAGGATAAATAAGGAGGTGGAGACTAGGCAGGTGCCTGAGTTTTGAAGCTACAGTAAAGGATTTGGTTTTTGAAGAGTTCTAAGCAACTAGTGGCATTGCCTGATTTGCGTATTTGTAAACTCACTCTTGTTGCAGTGTGGAGACTGGAATGGAGAGGGCATAGGTAGAGACAGGGAGACTAGCCTACCTGTCCCCTTCCTCCGTCTCCTATCTTCAACAAGGGCAAGCATCCCTAAACTTTTTCTGTAAAGGCCCTGAGAGTAAATTTTGGCTTTGCAGGTCATGCACTCTCTGTTGCAAGTACTCATCCTGGCAGTTATAGCATGAAAGCAGTCATCGACAGTACACAAAGGAATGAACATGGCTGGGTCCCAATAAAACTTTATTTACAAACACAAGCAGTTAGCTAGATTTGCCCTTGGACATAGTTTGCTGACTCCTGATCTCCAGGGTATTAGGAATGAAGAGAAGTGCATGGATTTAAGGGCCACTAAGGTGGGGTTAGTATAATTTGGTTATGGGTTTGTTTGAGAAGGGTGAGGAGGTGGAGTGAAGTTGGTATGCAGGCCTCAGCCATAAATAACTATATCAGTGATGGTGCCAGGGCAACATGCACAGCAAAGGTAGCTGTCTTGACAAGTGTGAGCATTCAGGAGGATGCCTGGCCATCGGCTGGACATGGGTGGGTGTAGAGGTCTGAGCTGGAGAAAGTAGTGCAGGCAGTGTCAGTGTGTCACAGAGCTTCCGTAGAGAGAGAGTGAAGAGGGCAAAAGACAGAATCCAGAGTAACTAACATCTTGAGAGGACAGGGGGAAGAGCCACAAAGGAGGAACCAAAGAGGAAGGAGAAAGAACCAAGAGAAGCATATGTAATGGCAGCGTTAAATTGGCAGAAGAGTTGGGCAAAATGAAAAGTGTCTATTGGACTTGGATATGAGGAGGTCATTTATAACTTGGGTTAAAGCAATTTCAGAGAGTAGTAGGCTTTTTCTTGTTATGACTTTGATGGTGGAACTTGTTTACAGAAAGACAAATTCAGAAATCTAGTTCTTCTTTAAGATTTTACCTCTAGGGTTGCCTGGGTGACCTAGTGGTTGAGCATCTGCCTTTGACTCAGGTCATGATCCCAAGATCCTGGGATCGAGTCCCATATTGAGCTCCCTGCACGGAGCCTGCTTCTCCCTCTGCTTATGTCTCTGCCTCTCTCTGTGCGTCTCTCATGAATAAATAAATAAAATCTTTAAAAAAAATATATTTTACATTCAGTTTACAAATGGTATTAAGTCTAGCAGATAGTAGCAATTACTTTTTAGGAGAGCCTTTGGTTAATATTTGGTCCCATTTACAAGCTTAGTTAAGCTTAACTATCTTTACTGAATTTTAAAATGCTTTATATTACATTGCAGTTTTGGTACTTTAGTTGTTGAATGCAGTGGTTAAAAAAATTTTTTTTAAACATAATGTACTTAGGTAATTCTTAATAAATCTAACAAATTAAATACCATCATGTTGGTTCTACTTAATACTAAATCTTCCTGGAGTGAATAAATGCTTACCAACAATTAAGTCAGCCAAGGATTTGGGGAATGCCTTCTTACCTTACTGAGATTTCTTGGAGTCCTGACTATGGCTGCCAAGCCAAGTGCCTTTTTATTTTATAATCACTATGCCAGACACATCAAACTGAACGAAAAAGGAACTCTCCCAGCTTTGGTTGTTTGAATTTACATGCCTCGCTACCTGACTTCCCTGTGCCTTCACTATCTATGCGCTGCCCGCCCCCCCAAGCCCCCCACCCTCCTATCCAAATGGCTGTATTCCTGGATTAGAATTTTCATTTCCTCCTCTTAAAGCTATGTCGGTTCTCATCTCATGTGGCTGTTAAGATCTTTGTACTTGACACAATTCTGCATTCTTTTCATTTACTTTGGTCTCTTCCATCTGTAGCTCTTTCACATATTAAAAATGATTATGACAACCAGTGGCGTTTCAGACTGTCTTACTGTTTTGTCACAGCTTCTAATGTCATTCTACTAATGGAAGGCAGACATAAAAACAAGTTAATTGGCTATTACTGGGTAAAGCTACTTTGAAATGAAAGACTCCTATGTTGAAACAAAGTTCAAAAAGTATAAGAAATGCCAAACTACAGTATCCTGTGTATATTTAGAACATATTTATCTCCTTATTGCCATAATAGGAATTTTCATGTTGCTCAAGGGAGAGTTTATGATTTCCATTAGAATGTAAGCTCAGTGACACATTTTTTGTCTTATTCATGTTTATTTCCAGCTGCTAGAATAATATGCAGCATTTAGCAGATAGTTCAATATTTATTAAATGAATAAATGAATGTCCTGAATAAATGATAGATTGTTCACTATGAATATGAGGTTGAACTTTTTGCCTCTTGTAAGGTTTTTTCTCCCTTTTTTTCCTTCTTTTAGGCAGAAACCACTAATACTAGCCTCTTGCAAGTACAACTGGAATGCAGTTTACGTAATAAAGTGTGTCAGCAGTTAAAGGTAAAATAAAAAATTCATTGTTTTTATCTTTCCTTTCCTACCTCTTGGCTTGGAAATAAAGAATAAGGTGACACATTCTGTTTTCAGAAATACACATGCCCTTACCATAAGTGCTTTTCTTTTTTTAAAATTTGAAGTCACAAAGTTTGGATGATTTTTTTGTTGTTGTTTTTCCTGTTTCTCCATCCCTCTAATCTCAGAGTTGTTATATGGAATCTGATGATGTTTTACGGCTACAAATGAGCATAATTGTAACCATGGAAAACTCCTCAAAAGAATTTGAAGAAAACACACAAGATTTGTTAGATCATCTTTCTATTATTTATGTAGCTACAGATAAATCTGAGACCTCAGGTAACGTGTAATCTTTTAAAATTTTTATTAAAATATGTTTTGATTAACATACATCACCATTCTCGTGGCATTTACATATTGATTGTATCATTGCAATGCAAGACAAAGAGCCTTTGATTTCATCATTAAGAGATTGAAACAGTAACTAGTTCTCAATCTGCAGCTGCTAGTAAGGCTGTATTATTTTAGAGTAAATTAAGAGTGACTGCAAACCATTCTGAGTTCCCTTAGGATTAATTTTTCTTGGGATCCTGGAGAGAAACAAGTTAAATGGGCACAACAATCTAATATAAATATCCACAAAGTATTTTAAGTCTCATATCTCTTGTTCTATTGTTACTGGTTTGCAGAAGCTCAGTTAAATCATGCTGCTTTGTGTTTTTAATAGTTGATTGGGTGCCGGTTGTTCCTGGATGCCTGCCTGACAAGTTAGGATAGTGTGAACTCTAATGTCCATTTCTATGAATTTTGTCTTTGAAAATGTGTGTCCTATGTACCAGAAATTACCTAGTTCATCAATTTAAGTTTCTTTTTTTTTTTTTTAAAGATTTATTTATTTATTCATTCACAGAGAGCGAGAGAGAGGCAGAGATACAGGCAGAGGGAGAAGCAGGCTCCATGCAGAAAGCCCGATGTGGGACTCGATCCTGGGTCTCCAGGATTACACCCCGGGCTGCAGGCGGCACTAAACCACTGCACCACCAGGGCTGCCCTCAATTTAAGTTTCTAAGAACTTTTGTAGGCAACACTTATCATATGGTCCATGACACTTATAACGTGGGGTTTGCTATTATCCATTGGTTAGCAAGACTGTTCTGGTATATATGTATATTTATATGTACACATATGTACATGAAAATGTACATATACACACTCATATATATGCATATACATACACACACACACACACACACACAGCCTATACATATTTGGAGAAAGATTTGGTAGCAAAACATAATTTTATTTGGCAGTCTTAACAGTTGGTCAGACATCATTTACTTTCCATTCCTTAGAATTGATTGTAGTAGTAATGGTTCAGCAAGAGAGCTGTCCTGTCCTTGGGTTCATAGTTTTGGTGATTCACAGAATGGCCAGGTAGACAACAATGTAGAGAAGACCTCTGTCCCACAGGGAGCTCTTTTGGTGAAGGTTAAAAGGAAGGCTATGTTTTAAGATCCCAGGGTTTTGTTTTTCCAAAAATATGATCATCTAAATAAGGAAATGAGGGGTTGTCTAGTCAACAGGAGGACACAGCTTTCTTTAAAGCTGTCCAATTGGTTAGTTTCATCCAGAAGAGTTAATAGTATGACCCTAGACTCAGAGTTTCTCCACTGGTGGTGGAGGGATCATCGCTCCCTTGAGGGATCCTATATTGGAAGGTCAATCTTTTTGTATGGATCTTTTTTCTTGTGTCTTATAAGAATATCCAACAGAAAATAGCTCCCAGCTTCAATTGTAGTGTTGAAAATCAAGTCACATTTTGTATAGAAATATGTGATGTGGTATTTTAACTACTATATTAAGGTGTGAGAATGAGATAGTTCTTTGTTTTTAATCTCATTGCTCTGATTCTTTTGGACAGATGATTCGGCAGTAAATATGTACATATTACATTCAGGAAACAGCCTTATTTGGATACAGGTAATTGTAAATGCTTACATTAAATTTTAAACTGACAAGTATGTGTTTAATTACAGAACATGAGGATTTTTCAGGAACAGATACAAGAACACTGTCTCAATTCTCTTTTGCTTTAATTTATACTCCTTTTCCCTTGCTTGAACCCATATTAGGATGAAGCGTGTCAGCACCCCCTTCATACTGTTACAGACACATATGCTGGGCAGTTGCTTGTATGCCAGTCTGAGCTATTTAGTTCCTTTAACAGAGTTGATTCAAATTGGATAAATACCCCTCTGAAAATACTAATGTGGATTTTTTTTTTTTTGGTAGGACGTACATCATTTCTCACAGAGAGATGCTCTGTCTCTGCAGTTTGAACCAGTACTCCTACCTACTTCTACAACAAACTTTACAAAAATCGCCTCTTTCACTTGCAAAGGTACAGATTTAAAAAATATTGGAGACTGTCTATTTTCGTTATCTAGTTATGATAGCAATTCCTTCTGTGAAATGCCTTAGAACTGCAGAGTCAGCAAAGTTTTCAGAAAGTGAATGGGTTTGATTGTAGTACTGCAGCCTTAGTAGTTAACTACTAAGAGACAGAATGACAAAAAAAGAGATTGTTGATGCCACTTCTACCACACGTAGGATTTTGCATTTAAAGCTTAACTGAGTTGGTGATTTGAAGGAGCAAGATGCAAATGTATTTGGTGGAGGTGCTCTCTTTTTAGAGAGTTCTGCTGCCCAGGTGGTGTTTCTTGGTGCACAATGCTATGCAGATCTCGTGAATATAAACCCAGTCCTCATTTTAGGTTCTTATTTATGGTAGAGTTCTGTAAAGAAATGCAAATGACTCTATACATATGAAAACATGACCTGCCTCACTTGTATTTCAAGAAATGTTAGTTAAAGTAACAAGTGAGATATAATTTTTTACTTAGATCAATAAGGATAAAAACATTGTTAGTATTCTGTGTTGGTAATGATTAGGAAAAAAAACCCAGATATTTTTGACAAGAGTATAAGCCAATGCAGGCTTTTTTGGAGGGAAAATTGACAATCGCTGAAAATTTAAAATGCACATATATGCTCTTTGATCCTTAATTCTATGTCAAGGACTATCTATGGATATACTCATATATGCATGCAAAAAAGAAATGTGCACTGTTGGTGATAACAGAACAATGTAAACCTCCATTGATGGGAGGAGCCTGGTTAAATTGTAGCGCATTTACAGGTGGGTGTGCCCTGCAGCTTTTTGGAGGCATATGTACAGCAGTGCGTGTGTGTATACTTGGTATTTTTATTTTGTTTTATTTGTATTATTCATGAGAGACACAGAGAGAGAGGCAGACACATAGGCAGAGGGAGAAGCAGGCTCTACGCAGGGAGCCTGATGTGGAACTTGATCCCAGGACTCGATCCCAGGACTCTAGGATCATGTCCTGAGCCGAAAGGCAGACGCTGAGCCACCCAGGCATCCCCACTTGGTATTTTTTAAAGTGTATTTATATGCTTGTGTATGTGTAGAGCACTGGATAGATGTTTAAGAATCTGCTAGCAGTTGTTTAAGATAATTGGGAATTTGGGTGAACAGTAGACTCTATTTTCACATTTTTGTTAGCATTTGAATATTTTTTGGAGCCATATATGTAGCTTAAGGGAAAAAAAAAGACTAGAAGACTCTGGGTAGCTTAGTCAGGTAACCATCTGCTTTAGGCTCCGGTCATGATCCTCAGGTCCTGGGACTGAGCTGGAGTAGGGGGTAGGGGTAGGGTCCCTGCTTAGTGGGGAGTCTGCTTCTACCACTACCCCCCCCCGCCCCCTCTCCCCGCCTGCTTTCTCTTGCCATCTCTCTCTCTCTCAAGTAAATAAATAAAATCTAAAAATTAAAAAAAAAGGCTTGAGTGTTAGTATCAGAGTTAGGAATTTAATACCAGTGCCTTAATGTTACGACCAAGCTCCAGGAAAGCTTAAAAGTGTTGTTTTGATAATTCACAGTGTTTTGGAATACATTGTGCTTTCACTGTGAAGCTCCTTCTTGCTATTTTGGATGTCTTCCTTTCTTGCTCATGCCTCCACATGCTCCTCTTCACCCCACCCAGTTGAGCGTCATTTTTCACTTTTGTCATTCCTGGCAGTACTAAAGACTTTTCCTCTTATATATGGTGAATGCAGATCTTTGTAAAGAGAAGCCATAAAATGTTCATTCTCTTTTTTCCCCCCCAAAAGAAGAAATGAGAGGGTGGTTTTAAAAAGGGGTAGATGGGGATGAGAGACTCCTGACTCTGGGAAACAAAGGGCTGCAGAGGGGAGGTGAGTGGGGGAATGGGGTAACTGGGTGACAGGAACTAAGGAGGGCACATGATGGGATGAGCGCTGGGTGTTATACTATATGTTGGCACATTGAATTTAAATAAAAAAATTTAAAAGAGGGGTGGTTGGGGGCTGGTAGACATGGTGTTCTGGGTGATTAGCAACAAGGCAGCAGAGAAAAAGATGGGAGTGTTTGAGAAAGGATTTTACCATTGATATCTGATGCACTGTTTTAACGGAGACTGAAAAGCAAAGTAATAAGACAGTTAGAAATAAAATATGTATCTTGTTTTTGTTCAGGGTAATGAAAAAAAAGATACTTATGCTTCACATTTATTTCTTTGTATCTCAAAACAGCTACATCATGTGACAGTGGAATTAAAGAGGACATGATGAAGATAAAAAGCACTTCAACACTAAATGCATGTCTCTCCTCTCCTGTGGTTCAAGGGTAGGATGATTCCACTTTCCCTTTAATCATGTTTGTTTATTTGTTTGTTTTCATCTAGCAATAACTTAAAAATATAGCTGAGAAGATGTGTATGACTCTCCCTCTCTGGGCTTGCCTTCCACACTTAACACTGCTTACCAGGCAGTGGGAGGGCTGAGTGCAGAATGGGAGCAGGGAAACAATGATTCAGTTTGTGGAACAGCTTCCTGGCCTGGGAGCCAGGTGTGGATCCTGACTTGGCCCTGGTGGCCTCTTTGAGCATCCTGGTCTTGGCCTGGTCACTCATCCTCTGGCCTTTCCGATGCTCCACTTGTGGGCGTGGAGGTTGAGGAAGGCAGTCTGAAGCTCGTTCCTAACACTAACATTCATTCTCTAACGTTTTCTGATGCTCCTCTTTTTGCATTCAGAGGCACCTTGAGTGCTGAACGTTGTCTCACACTCAGGCCTGATAGCATGCACGTCCTGTGTTCACAGGTATTTTAGAATGGACTCCTCTGCAACCCAGTTTCACATAGAGACTAACGAGAACACTTCAGGAGTTTGGTCAATGTGGTACCTCAACCATTTTGACCGTAGTGTTGTACTAAATGATGTGTTTGTTTCCAAGGAGACCAAGCACATTTTAAAGGTATCTATAGTACTTTTATCCAAGTTTTAGCCTATTTTACGATTTGTTTAAGGTCAGATGCTATGAAATCAATATTTATATTATTTAATTTTTATTTCTGATTTTTTAAAGCAAGTGTTTTTCTTTGAATATTTTCAGTTTCTAGGATCTCTTTGTTTTTTAAACTATTGTTTAGGGACCTCAAAGGGACCAAGATAAATTCTTAAATGATATTTGCTCTTAACATTATTCAAAGAGATTACAATGTATAATTTATACTAAAAAGATTGTATTTATTAAAAGTAAGCCTGAATAATGACAAATAGACTTTTTCAAAATACCACCCATGAAAATTTCGAGATTATTTTTGTGAAATTTAAAAAGAGTAGCATATGAAACATTTAAAAACTGTCATTTATATTAAAAAAATTCAATCTTTGACCTGGAAATAATTGAGTAAAATTATGTTTTTAAAAGTACAGAAGAACTTTAGTATCATACTTTATAATAGTTTTAATCATAATTAGTGTTAGGAAAAGTAATTTCTCTTGCTTTTTTTTTTCTTTTTAGATTCTGAATTTCACTGGCCCTTTATTTCTACCTCCAGGCTGTTGGAATATATTTTCTTTGAAACTTGCTGTTAAAGACATTGCCATAAATCTATTCACCAATGTATTTTTGACTACAAACATAGGTGCCATTTTTGCAATACCTCTACAGATTTACTCAGCCCCAACCAAGGTATTGTTTACAGCACTATGTGTTATAATTTTCATATAATTACTGTTTATTTTTATTCACTTCTGGTGCTTGGGTTTTGTTGACAGAGTTTAAAGGCCCTGTTCTTTAAGACTATCTGAGAAATTTGCAGGATATTGCCAGGCTAATTGTAGATGATTGGTTGTTTAGATATGGAACTCTTGATTGGGAAAGAGTTTCTATTTTTCATAAAGTAATTTGAGGTTAGTAAATAAAATATTACAAATTAATTTCATTTTCATTTATTTCCAAAATTTGAAGAGCAAGGAATATATGCTCGCAATAGAAAACACAGTTGGGCTTCTAGTGCATACTAGCAATGAATTCAAATAAATGAGATGGCTAAATGCTTTAGTTAGGCCTCTGGTAAGTGACTCTTGGTTGCTTGTAATCCTTGCATTTCTTTAGTGGGCCAAATCAAAAGCCTTAACGGGTTCTCAGTTAAAATGCTTTCTAACATCTGGGTTAGCCACATTTAATTTAGGTCTTATTAAACATGCCTCATTTTTTTCTTAATGTTTATTTATTTTTGTTTGGTTACTGTTATTGCTTCTTTTTTGATCCAAGCTATTCTGTATAACGCTGGGTTCTAATTTTTCACTATGAGACGTTCATGCAACCATCTTTATGATTTTTCTCACTTATTAGCATTGGTGTTTCATAGATAGAAATGCCTCATGCCTAGCTATAAGCTTAAAGGTAGGACCTCTAAAATTAAACTGCACAAGATGTAAGGTTAATTCCATTCATCTGTATTTCAAGCAGGGGAGATTTCTTAGAAATTTCCTTTTTCCGATCAAGAGATGCATATTAAGAAGAGCTACTTGTGGGAGGGAGTAGGCAGGTTTCACATATATATGGAAGTAGCAGGTCTGTGCTTCCCCAACCTGTAGGAAGTGGAACCTCAATTTAAGTGTCCCAGGCGGCTTAGGAGTTACTATAGATTGGTGTACTGTTTTTCAGAGGATTAGAGTACAGTTAAAAAAAAGAAACCTATCAGGAATGTCCTGAGATTAACTTCTAATTCAGAAGGCAGCTGTGTGTCTTTGGGGCCCAAGGATCATCACTATGGGCATTGATGATTGTACAGGATCCACTGGCCTGGTCCTTCTGTGAGAGACAGTTCTGAGCTCTCATTCAAGAAGGGAAGCCAAGAATTCACGTGCTTGTTTGGCTTCTGGTTAAAGAGAAATTCACCCAGGTGGAGGCCATTGTCTCCTTCACATTTGAGTGCATTAGGATTTTTATGTTTAGTGTTGTGTTTTAAGTTATTCATATATTACTTTTCAATCTAGGAAGGGAGTCTGGGTTTTGAAGTGATAGCACATTGTGGCATGCATTATTTCATGGGAAAATCAAAAACAGGTAAGTATTTTGCCCTTAGATTTTCTGTAGAACTCTAGTTTGGGATTGGGTGGGAAGTAGTGAGGAAAAATAGCATTTACAGGTGGAATAATTAATACTGTAAACACAGCTTTGTCATATTTCATTCTAAAAGAGCATGATCATTCACAGAATGACTTGAAATTGTTAAGAATCCCCCCGAAAACACCCAGCGTGCTTGTGTAATGGCCCTTAAGTAGCTGGAACTTTTCGTAAGGGATTATTTTTCAAACACTTTATTTGATGGTCACAGCAACCTCATGTCCAGGAAAAATTGGAAAACTGTGGTTCTTTTATAAAAAGGCTGACTACAAGTTAGTAAAAATAACCTAGACTTGCATTTGAAGACCTTAGTTATAGGAGCATAAACATCTTACAGGGGGCGCTAGTTGTTGAGTGTGAATGAATGCCATGGTTTTCATACAGAAGCTCTTTCTGGTCCTTTTCCTGCCTTTTGACTTATGAAAATAATAAGGAGACTGTTAACACTACAGAGATTTCTCTGGGGGAGATTCCCACTTTTTTCATCCCGGCACACTCTTTAGCACAGATAAGACAGAATGGATAAGTGGAGAGGCCAAGGTGAACAGGAGGCCAGTTTGTAAATATAAACAGGCACCTTCTCCAGGCCCAGCCCCTGGTCTGTGCTCTTCTTTGGAAGTACCTCTGTTTTGTCCGTCAGCACTGATCATAGTAACTGAAAGACTTAGTTAATGACCAGTTCTGTTTACAGGGAAGCAGTTTAGTCTGTTAGGTTGAAAGCTGTTAAAAATGTTTCAGGAATAATTTTAACTTGTTTCAGGCTATATTCATGAGCCATGTGTCTTTTATGTTATTACCTTTACATAATTCGATTTAGTTTTGTTTTATACATGTTTGTTTGATTTAATATATCATTTGCCATTGGGTTAGAGGGACTCTTAGTAAAGCAGTCAGAGGAAAGTGGGGGGTGTTTATTCACTCGGTGGTCCTCTCAGTTTGAGAAGTTTGACAGCCTGTGGCATTCTTTCCTAACTGAATTGCATTTTCTGTACACTTAAATATTAAATATGATCTAACTTTTAGAAAATCCTAATTGGGAAGGGAGTCTTTCTCTGGATCGGTCAACCTGGGACGTGGATTCAGAACTTGCCAATAAATTGTATGAAAGATGGAAGAAATTTAAAACTGGTGACGGCTGCAAGTATGTCTTCTGTGTTCACCTTCCCTTGTTTCTTTTCTTCAGCACTGGTTGAGGGGGGAGGGATCACTTACATAGTACTTCACTGAAATTGCAGGACTGAATTTTTAATAACTGGTATTTCTTTTCAGCCTTTTATTTTGACAAATTTCCAACCTCAGAAAAGTTGAAAGTGTAGTGCAGTGAATACCCAAATATTCCTCATACTGGATTCAGTAATTGTTCACATTTTACCACTCCTGCTTTCTTTCTCTCTCGACCTCTCTATCTTTGTAGACACACACATTTTGTTTTTGCTGAGTCATTTGAAAGTAAGCTGTAGATATCGTACTTCAACCCTCAATACTTTATTAGAAGATAGTTTATTTCCTCAGGAGAATATCCTCCTACATAGAACTATACTACCATCACCCACCCAACAAATTTAACATTGGTACAGTTATATTATCTAGGATACTATCTGTTTTCAGATTTCTCTCTTTGATCCACGAATATCCATTATGGCTGTCTTTTTATTTTTCCTTTTTTAAAATCCAGGATCCATTCAAGGATCATGCATTGCATTTGCTTGTCATGTTTTCTTAGTTTTCTGTAGACTGTTTATCTCCGTGCTCCACCCCCCTTCCTTTATCCTTCATCATGTTGATACTTCAGAGAGTCTTAGCCAGTTATCTTATAGAACCTTTAGCACTGTGGGTTTTTTGAATTGTTTCTTCAAGTTTACATTCACATTAAACATTTTTGGGAAGAGTGCTGACTACTTGGTTGATCTTGGGTCCTTACCATTGCATTACCTGGGAAGGGACTTAGATATCAATGTGTCCCATTGTTGGTATTGTGAAGTTGAATCATTTGACTCACCCCATTGTATGTGTGACAGATCTCCATTATAGATAAATTTTTCCTTTAATAAGTAATTAAAAATTAATAAGTAATATGTGCTACAATAATTTGAGATCATATAAATTTCCTGTTCTCTAAGAGCATGTCACCCCCATAATTCTTGCCTGAATCAGTTAGTTGTTAGATTGATGGTTGCAAAATGGTGATGTTTCTAATTATTTTGTTCATTCTACATCCTTTTTGAGCATCCCTGCAGATTCTTTGTTCATTACCATTTACTGTCATTATTATTTTTGATGCTAAATTGTCCCAGATTTGGCTATTGAGAGCCTCTTCCAGCTAGCTTGTAGGTCCCTTAAACCCACAAGGGGGTTTGTGGTTTGTGATTCTTATCATTCATTCTTTGAGCACTTCTTGCTTTCTAGTAAAACAGAATGTTTTAGGATCATCTTGTACTTTCTCTTCCCCAAACCCAGAATAAGCCATATTTCCCCCCCAAGGGTCCTTGTTCCTTTTAGTGGGAGAGATATTTAATGATTTCCTTTTTTTTAATGTCAAAATTATTTTTCCAAGTAATTTCTTTCTTTATGAATTACACAGGAGGACTGTTTTAGGAATGACTCGGTTTGGTCGCTTGAAGAAATCCAAGGAATCAGAATCCTTTGTTTTCTTTCTGCCTCGTTTGATTGCAGAGCCTGGCCTTGTGTTAAACTTCAGCGCAACTGCCCTAAGGAACAGTGTGGTGAGGATTGTGTGTCTCCTTGTCAGTGACATCCCAGCTCTAGGGTTTTTGAATTACCAGTGTCTTCCCTCCTTGAGAATACTGTTTCAGAACCAAAGAGAATTTAAATTCGTTTTAAGTGATACACATACGCCGTTAGGTGCACTTAGTAGGGAGGTGTCAGAAGAACAAAATGAGTAAAACTTCAACCAGATAAAATGCATGAAACAAATATATTTTCTGAAGTTTATTTTCAGTTAAAAATCTATGTGCCAAGAAAGTGTTCAACTATGAACAACAGAGAAAGGTTGTTTTTTTTTTTTTTTGGTAGGATTTCATTATTATTTTTTTAATTTGTTAAAGTAATCTCTACACCCAATGTGGGCCTTGAACTTATAATCCTGAGATCGAGAGTCACATGCTCTTCCAGCTGGGCCAGCGGGACGTCCCACAACAGAGAAAACCTTGACTAGCACAGGCTCACATAGGAATTAGCTTGTTGTAGAGTGAGAAGCTCAAAGCAGAGGAGTCCAAAGCTGATGCAGCAGCAGTGTGATGCCATTGAGAGCCTAGGCTCTGTCTGCCTGTTACCCTCTGTCCTTGGTGTGCTGACTCCCTCCCTGTGTGTGTGCTTCCTTCGATGAGCTAGGGAGGCCCAGAGAAAGGCACAGAAGTGATACCAGCAGGCTTCCATGTGTGTCTCAAGTCTCACTGCCGAAGAGCTGCATCACATGTGGTCTGGGGGATAATTTACACTTCATGAGGCACTCACTGGATTTCTTCGGGGTGGCATCTGAAGACTTTCCAAAAAATTTTCATTTTCAAATGATACCATCTTAAAAGTTTCAAGAGTTGTACCGAGAACTCCCAATCACCCTTCACAGAGATTCCCAGTTTTCCATGTTGGCCACATATGCTTTATCATTTCTTTTCTCTCTCTTTGCACACCCCCACCACACGCATGTTTGTGAGCCATTTGAGAGTGTCAGGTGCCATGCCCCTTCTACCTCTACTTCAGTGTGAATTTCCTAAGAACAGGAGCATTTTCTCCCATACAAGGATGTAATCCTCAAAATCAGAACATGTGACATTAATCATAATAATGTTATCTAGTTACAGTCCATATTCAAATTTTTCCAGTTCTCCCACACACATACTTTATGATAGTTTTTTTTTCTCCCCAGTTCAGGATCCAGTTCAGGATCTTCAATCGCAAGATCAAGTCTTTTTTGTCACCTGTAGTCTTCCTGAATCTTTCCTGGCCTTCATAGCAGAGACAGTGTTGAAGCAGGCAGGCTATTTATTCTCTAGAATGTCCCTCGATTTGATGTGCATTATGGTTCCTCGTGATTAGACTCAGGTTATGAATCTTTTGCAGGATTATTTCAGGGGTGACACTGTGCTTTCCTTGGGGTTTTGATTTTCCTTTCCCTGTATCTAGGTGAAGTACTTTGTGGTGAAGAACCCTTCCTCTTGGCCAGTCTCCTTGCAGCTCTTGCCTCTCTCCTTGTATCCTAAACCAGAAGCGGCAGTGCGCCTGCTCCACAAATGGTAAAGCGCCCAGTTGAAGACTTTCTGATGGGATTTGGGAAATACTCTTATGACTCAGAATTATTCAGAGTCCTTCACATTTTTCACCTGGAGCCTGTACGTGGGTGTATGCAGTATTAACCCCAGTACCTGGACACCCAGCTCCTTGGGGCATATACATATACCTTGATGGAAATTGCCACTTCCCTTTGTTAGGTGACCTCTTGAGTGCTACTGTGTTTAGTCTAGTTCCCAGCAGAATATTGTTTTTTTTTTGGCCAGGAAATCTGTACAATTGTGATTTTCCCACATGTACTCCTAAAGGTTAGAATCTAAACTGCAATGATCTCTGGGCAGCACAAGAAAATGAGTTTAGTGTTTTAGTACATTTCAGTCAAGTATTAGAAAGGATGATAATTCTCTTAGTTCATGTCTAAAAGATGTTAGACATTCACGTTTTATCTTATTTTTACAGAGCAATCACAGATTCTCTTAGAACGTTTCCTTCTTTGGCTTAGTAGAATCTACCCTGATTCCAGGGTGTCTCAACTTCAGCATTATTGACATTTTGGACAAGATGATTTTCTCTTTGGGGGAGGAGGAGCTGTTCTGTGTTTCGGAGGATGTTTATAGCAGTATCCCTGGCTTCTACCCAATAGATGCTAGTAGGTCCTCCCCAGCTGTGGTAACCAGAAATGTCTCCAGATACTATCAGATATCCACTGGAAGATAAAATTGTCCTTGGTTGAGAGTCACTTCCTGTCAGGTTCCATATGGACCATTTTGGTGGGAAAATGCTTCCTATTTAGAACTTTTGTTACCATATGCTTCTTTACATATGGTAAAGTGCTGGGCTGCCAAAGTCATTCATTCAACAGTATTGAGCACTGACAATATGCCAGGTACAGTGCAAGGGGCTGGGACACAGTAGTGACAGGATGTGACATGAATTGTGTATGCAAAAACATGTGCTCACATAATAGGTAAATGTGCACACACGTATTAGTCTTTCTTTATTGGCAATCTGAATGTTAGTTCAAACATTTTTTTTCTCTTTATAGGTTTGGCACCGATATGCAGATGATTAATTTCACAACTGGTGAATTCCAGCTCACCAAAGCTTGCCCTTACCGGGTAGGATGTCATCTTTAAATAGAAAAAGAATGCTAACAAACTATACACATAGCATATGGGCTTTGCTGATTTATGTTTCAAGTTTCTATACATAATATATGCAGCTTTCTTATTTTTATATTCTAGGCATTAAGTATACATAGCAGATTTTTCCAATTAACGAATACAGCAGGAGCTGCATGGTTCATGTTAGCCTGTAAATCATTTTAATTTGATAGTTTGGATTCATGTGAGTGAAGAAATAACAACTAAATCAGGGCTGTGTAGAAAACCATAAAACTTGAGACCCCAGAATTTATAATTTTCTTTTAGATTCCCCATCGAGTTTTTTTTTTAGGGCAACATAAGGTAAAAATGCACTTAAAAAAAGAATCTTCTCCTACCAAACTGGCTTCATGTTTTAAGCAAGTCACCCAGTTTCTTTGATGGTCGCCTCATCTGTAAAAAAGGATTTCTCTGAAATTCTTAAGCCTCTGGGCATTCATGAGGTCTTGCACAAATACTTAGGAGGAGGAGTAAACATGTCATGTGGTGAGGATGTTGTCTGGGGACTTGGCAGCCTTGTTTCTTAGTTTCCACTCAGTAGTTCTGTGGCTCTTTGTACTGAGCTGAGTGTTTTCCTCTCAAGTATCCTATGTGTGAGATCAAGTAGACTTGGAGCATCTGTTACAAATGTAAAAGCACACACGTAAGACTCATAGGCATACAACTATATTTCTCACACGCACATATTTAAATGCCTTGGGTATTTTCTCCTTTCTCCACATTTATCCCTCTGAAGATACCCTGTTGGCTCTAGATTAACTTGACTAGCGTAAAGAGAGAAACCAGGTAACCTCCAACTAAGAGTTAAAACTCATCAAAGCAAGTTAGAGACTTAAAATAGGAAACACATTACAGCAAACATTCCTTGCTCTCTGTAAGTGGTCTAAGCGGCAGCATGGTCTTGTTTTTGTTAGTGAGCCTGTCCTCATTCCCTCTCATTCCCCTTTCCACTGAGCAGGCTCCCAGGGCTGTTGGGGGATAAATGAGTCCAGAATACTAAGAGATCTTTTGCCCCAATGGTATTGAATCATATATAATTTAGAATTCCAAAAATAATGCCAAATTCCTTTTACATATAAGTGTTCTGTTCAAATTTGAGCAAATGATGTGACTCATTTGGGAAAAGACTTTCCTCTGTGATGGAAGGTTTTCCCCAAGGATATTACACCTTTTGCCATAAAGGACACTGTTACCTTCAAGAAGTTGTTACACTGACAAAAATAGTATCAGTGCCTTTGAGATACTTAAAAGTTCAATTCAAAATTCTTACTAAAACTCTGTCATGTAAAGAATGGCATGCATTTTTATGATACTGATTTGCTTTTATAAACATAATTCCTGGGGATCCCTGGGTGGCTCAGCGGTTTAGCACCTGCCTTTGGCCCAGAGCGCAATCCTGGAGTCCCGGGATCGAGTCCCACGTCGGGCTCCTGGCATGGAGTCTGCTTCTCCCTCCACCTGTGTCTCTGCCTCTCTCTCTCTCTATGTCTATCATAAATAAATTAATTAATCTTAAAAAAAAAAAGAAACATAATTCCTTTAGTTAAGAGCAGGGAAAATTGGACAGTCAGGGTTCTGAATCCAGGCTCTTCACATGTGTGCTGTGTGACCCTGGACAGCTTACTTAATCTCTCTATAGCTAGCCTCCTGTCTCCCACTTATAATAATGTGAGAAGATTTAGTAAGGTTTATGGAATGCTTAGCATCTTATGGACCTTACTATATTCTAGTGCTAGTATATAAGAACTATTTAATAAAGGGTGTTTTTATTACTAAGAGTTTTAATACTAAAAATCAGCAGCTTTTTATTCAATATTTATATTAGATATATGTAAAGCCAGGTTCTCCCCTCAAGAAGTTTAGAATTCTAATGAAAATGAATCAAATATCATCACTATTTCTTCTTTCAGATAGCATGGGGACATGCCAGCCACAGTTGGATGATAAAACAAATTTAAAAATGAAGGGCGCAGAAAAGAGAATTATTACCATGTAGATTGTATGATCATAGTGCTAAAAAATTAATAAGTTGTTTTTAGTGAGAAGGAGCTGGAAAAAGCAGTGGAAAGAGGAAAAATGATGAAGAGCTCGATTTTGAATACTAAATTTAGAACACAAGATTTAGTCAGAAAGAGTTAGAAATCTGGGGGAAGGTAAAGGAGGATGTGAATAGAGATCTTTCTCCTGAATGCAGAGACCAAATGTAATAAAGATGGTTTCTGTATAAACCATAGCTCAATATTAAAGAGAAATTTAGGGTTGTCCAGCAGTGGATGAGTGTTGGGTCAGGTCCCTGTAGCATTCATCAGAGGCTATTTGGTCTGTTTTCTGAGTGATGTTTTACAGTCGGAGCATCTTGGCAGAGAAGGCTGCTTCTGGCTGCAACTCCCATCCAAGCCAGGAAGCAAATCCCCTTTCCAGCATCCGTGGCAGGTTGTCCTGCAGCCTCTGCCTGCACTTTCTCAGCTGTGGTTTGGGAACTGTTTATTGGTGTGAGCTCTCAGGGTAAACAAGTTCAGCAGGTCGATTCGGGTAGTCCCATCTGGACCTTAAAAGAAGAGCAATCATGGTTATACACTGTCATGCACATAATGAAGACGAAAGCTTTGCTCGACAGGACTCATTTAATTGCATTTATTAAATTTGCAGGGCATGCAGTCTGAGGAATCCAAGTTTGGCATCCTCCACTTACATTTGCAGCCTCTGGAGATGAAAAGGGTCGGTGTAGTTTTCACGCCAGCCGACTACGGGAAAGTTACATCACTCATACTAATCCGGTAGGTGTGTCCCGTCATGGAGCCCGTTTCTTTCCCTCTGATGCGTCCAAGTCTCTGTCTCTGAAGAATACATAATCTCTTTTCTAAGAGCTGACATTCACCTCTCCGTCAGGCAGGTAGGGATGAGGCTGTGTTGCCTGGCAGATAGAGGAAAGGCTTACCTGAGGCTCCACACTTAAGTCCCCTGGGCTTCTGGCCTTGCAAGGTAGGGGCTGTGTGCCCTTCCCTCCAAAAAAGCTGCATCTGCTGCTGTTCCCCACCCCCATCCCCCGCTGCGGCACACACACACACACACACACACACACACACACACACACACTTCTCTGACCTTAGCTCTGAAAAGTAATTGAAACTGCTGTGTTCGTTTTCATTCCTCAGTGTTTGGATTTACTCCACTCTCATAGCTGCCTTGCTTCTGGAATTCTCTGTAGCCCCAAAGGACAGTGGACTAAGGACTCTCTTTTTTTCTTTTAAATGACAGTGGCTGCTCATTTTAAGCAGCTAAATGTTTTTCATTATTAAATCTTTTTCATCTTTAGGTAGTTTTTATTTAAAGTCTTCTTTCAAAAATGTACAGTAGATACAGATCTATGTGGAAGCTCTCTGCATTGGTGAGAAGTCTAATTTTTAATACATGACATTTTAGTTACTTTTTAAAGCTCTTCTAATATCAGACCAGCTGGTAAAGACTTTCTTATTCTGGACTTCCTTTAACATATCACATGAATTTGTTCTTCTACAAGTGAATGCTCTGAAAAAGGGAAAGGTATGAAAAGTTTTTGAAAGAGTGTGTTCTATTGAGCATTTTAACCAAGATTTCTAATGCCTTGTTGACAATGTCTTTCATTTTAAACCTATTCTCCACTGAGGAACTAAGGTCCTGGGAAGTGCAGAGATAAACTTTACCTCATCCCAGGTTAAACTGACCTTGAAAAGTCTAAATTATTTCTAGTAGTTAATTTATTTTTGATGTTTCTGTATAGATAGCACTTTTCTATAGACAGTATCAGTCATCTGACATAACTTAAAGGCTATTAAATGGTTAAGGATATTCTTAATCCTTTAGGAAAAGATGTAAAGATATTGGTATATGTTGCATAATTAGGAATGAATTCCTTCTCTGCTTTTATGGTATTTACATTAATGAGGACTGGTTTTTACTCTAGTCTGCATCATTTAAACGTCTATTCCATTTAACCTTTTTTGTCCTAGGAATCATGATTTCAGTTACTAAAAAGGTAGAAAGCTAGTCTGAATTTCTATTTGATGGCTAAGAACTTGAGTAGATATATGTTGTTGGTGGGATGACATAAATCTTTGGTTCAAAAGAAACAGTGGGATTTTATTTCTAGAATTATCCCTAAGGCAGAATTTCTTATGGTCACAATTACTATGAAAACTCCTTAACTCACCCTGCAAATGATTTTTGTCAATTAGTCTAAATTTATTAATATTTCTCTGAGGCCCCCAATTTATCTCCTCCGGTTTTTTATTTTCTATTTATTTATTTTTCACTTGGAGGTCTGATCACCACTCTGGTGGCTGGTAATTAGAAAAACACGGCTTTTGCATTCTTGGGCCAAGGTGGGAGAGTGATTGTGAGAATTCACTTGTTCTTGCGGTTGTCAGCTTGTCTGGGCTCTTCTGAGCCCATTGGCAGCCTCCATTCCCTGGAACACCTTCTCATTCCATGAGATGGCAGGAGATGCTACACTATTTAAATTGAGTTTTCGCTTTCACAACTTTTCAGATGTCCTTGCTAAGTAGGAGTGTTTAAATCCAAGTGCACGGTATCTTGTGACTCTGTTGTAATACCTTTGTATTTGTGTTGTCCCAATAGGAACAACCTGACTGTTATTGACATGGTTGGCGTGGAAGGGTTTGGAGCCAGAGAGTTACTGAAAGTGGGCGGAAGGCTTCCTGGTGCAGGAGGTTCACTCCGATTCAAAGTGCCTGAGTCCACGCTGATGGACTGCCGGCGACGTGAGTTCATCCGTGTGGCACTCAGACAGGGAAGGCTTGGTGCTCAAGCCAAGGGCAAAAGAATTCCATAAGATTCTTTTAAAAATTTACAGTAAATTCATGGCATTGATGCAAATAATTAAATCTGGCAAACATTTGAGCGTATTTAAGAGGCTGCTTAAGACAATAGCCTGAGATATTTAACCCAGCTTACGTGATACATATATAAACAGTGTAATTGTGCTAAATTATCAGTATAGTGACAGATATTTAAGATAAATAGTATGAAGCTGTCAATTTAGTTGTCAACTACATTTTCATAAAAAAGATCACACCAAAATGATGAATGCAGAGACTAAAGGTCTGCTAACAAGTAGAACTTTATGCAGTAATGGAAATATTCTCTATCTGTGTCACCCAGTGTAGCAAACACTAAGCATATGTGATTAGTGAGCACTTAGTATAGCTTGTGTGAGTTTTTAAATTTACTTAATTTAAATTTAATTTAATTTAAAGTAGTACATCTAGTGGCCACTGTATTAGACATCACAGATTTAGAAATTTACCAAAATGTTGCATTAGAAATTTTCAAACCATGCATGTATTTAAATTACATGCTTCAAAATTATTTATATTTGTTTCAAGAACTTCCTCAGGAACTAAGACAAAAATCAATAGATGTAAAATTCTGTCTTGTTTTCTTATTATTATTTCCTATTATTGAATTTCTGGAACACACTGAAAGCGTTTTAGTGTTAACACTGTGCTTCCTATGAAGAAAGCTGATTGGTGAAAATATTGGATGATTTGAGGCACTAATGCCTGACTGGAATTTTTTTTTCTTTTAAGAAAACTAAGCTAATTGAGGTTGAGAAGATTTACTGATCATTTGCATTCCAAATTCATCAGAATATTCACTTTTCCATTCATTCAGAATTGACCTTGAAAAATGGAATTAAGGAAAATTCTAAAAACTACAGAACTAGATAAAATTTTAGTCCTTATGTAGAAAAGATTGTGGGTTATAAATTTATAGGAATAATTTAAAATTGTGGTAATTCTTTCTTTTTTAAACTCCCCATATAAAATGTGCTCTCATTTTTTTGCAGGGACTTAGCCACTTACTTCCTCTGAAGGTAGTGGGTGTTTGAACTGTGTTTCTAGAGGCACACACCCTTGCTCTTTTTTTTTTAAGGATTCATTTATTTATTGTAGAGAGAGAGCACACAAACAGGGGGAGGGCACAAGGAGAGAACCTCAAGCAGGCTCTGACTACCCCCTGAGTGCACAGAGCCAGAAGTGGGGCTCAGTCTCACCACCCTGAGATCATGACCTGAGCCAAAATCCAGAGTTAGCCACTTAACCAACTGAGGCACCCAGGCGCCCACACAAATTTGATTTTATCTGGTCCCTCCCTGTTCAGTGTGAAGATCCCAGGAGCAAAGTATGCATGGTGGCTAGGAGTATTCTAAACTACTTGGCTTCTGAGAAGAAGAAACTTCTAACCTTAACTTTTAATAAGTAAAAGAACAAAGGAGAGATTTTGATTACTTTTGGTACCTAGGAAGGTCATATAACTTAAGAAAAGTCTTGACTAGCTAAATGTTTTTATTGTATCCTCGTTGTAGAAGAGAATCTGTGACTGTTCTAGAAATTAGAGCTTATATTGAATTCTTTCACATTTTAATACAGGTCATGGTTTATTGACTCAGTAAATTATTCTGAATAAGTTTTACAGTTCACACATACTAAATATCACTTTTTATCCTTACTAGAGCTGAAAGACAGCAAGCAAATTTTATCGATTACAAAGAACTTTAAAGTTGAGAATATTGGACCACTTCCTATAACTGTGACATCTCTGAAAATTAATGGGTATAATTGCCAAGGTTATGGATTCGAAGTGCTAGATTGTCGTCAGTTTTCCCTGGCCCCAAACACATCCCGAGATATCAGCATCGTGTAAGCATTGAGTTTTAACCCCACTGAGGTTTTGTGCTGCATTCAGTAATGGGGGGTGTGGGAAGAAAACCTATTTTGCATTAGTAAGACGTTGTTTTCATGTAACTATTTTAAGTAAGAAATACGGCTGCTATTGGGATTATTTTGTTTTGTGCCTAAAATTAAAACAACTAAAGTCCATAAAGTTGACTCTTTTGCTATCAGGTTTACTCCAGACTTCACCTCTTCCTGGGTCATTCGTGAGCTGACTCTGGTAACTGCAGCAGACCTCGAGTTTCGCTTCACTCTCAATGTGACCCTCCCTCATCACCTGTTGCCTTTATGTGCTGATGTGGTTCCAGGACCCAGCTGGGAGGAGTCGTTTTGGAGGCTTACCGTCTTCTTTGTCAGGTGTGCTATTGCCTTCAGGAGACTTGCATGAAAATGTATTTTGCTGGGGCATAAAAATGTATGAATAATCAAAAAACATATTCAAACCATCTGAATTGAGTGCCATTCAATAGCTACATGAAGTAGACAAAGTAGTAACCGATAAGCTTTCAGATCATAGTAAACTAATTGTAGGGAGATTGATGAGACCTAGAAGTGTGAGAGATCGCTGTGCTCCCAATTCTTTCGTGGGCAGTCACAGTGGAAAATACGGAGGTTAATCCTATTGGCTCAGTGTGGTGGCAATTTGAGATTGGAAGACTGAAATGACTCTTTTAGAGTGATTTTATCATGAAAGTGCCTTTAAAAATGGAATTGGAATGTCAAACTTACAAATGTGCACGTTTTTAGAAATGTGGATTTTTAAAAAATCTTTAACGTCAGAAATTATTATTCCACTTTATGGAATTTCTGTATCATATCTTTAGTAGACATTGTGCATCAGTCATCTACTGTTCTTCCATAAGAGAGCTAGTCTTTTTAATGCCCACCAGAACCATGCAGTAATGAACCTCATTGCTTTCTCCTTCAGTTTGTCCCTGTTGGGTGTGATTTTAATAGCCTTCCAACAAGCACAGTACATTCTTATGGAATTCATGAAAACAAGACAGAGGCAAAATGCTAGCTCATCTTCACAGCAAAACAGTAGTCCGATGGATGTAATTAGCTCCCATTCTCACAAGTAAGAATTTGTGTGTGTGGGGGGGGAGGGAGGAGCTCTCACCTTTGATACTACTCAGTTCTGATTTTATTTTAAGGTGATACAAATATTACTCTGATTCCAGATTTGTCTTCATAAAATTTTCTTGAAGTTGTGTGACAGCTATAAGAGTTCTGTTGCAATAAGATAGATTTCATATTTAAGTACTTGGTTTGTTAAACTCATGGGCCTTTGGAAGAAGTAAAGATAATACTCCTTAATACACAGTATTGATTGCTACTTCTTTCTCATGGGTTTAGAAACAGAGGGGTGGGTAGGGTTTGAATCCATTTGGCTTTGTGTTAAATGTTTTGTTTCTTCAATTCAGAAGCAATTGTAAGAACTTTCTTGATACCTACGGCCCTTCCGATAAAGGCAGAGGGAAAAGCTGTCTTCCAGTAAACACTCCACAAAGCAGGATCCAGAGCGCGCCAAAGAGGAGCCCAGCTACCTACGGTCATTCTCAGAAGAAGCATAAGTGCTCAGTCTATTACAGCAAACACAAAACCAGCCCATCTGTCACCAGCAGTGCCAACACTACTACTGAGGAGAAACAGACTCCGGCTGTGGGCAGCTCCCTATCTGCTCCTAAAGAGGACGTGTGCACTGATGTTATGGGTGAGAACTGGATCAAATATGCAAGTGGCATAAATGTCAACCTGCAAAAGAATTTAACCCTTCCCAAAAACTTACTGAATAAAGAAGAAAACACACTGAAAAACACAATTGTCAATAATACTTCTTCAGAATGTCATATGAAGGAGGCAATACAGACCTGTATGTTTCCTAAGGAAACGGACATTAAAATTTCAGAAAACATAGCTGAGCTCAAGGATCGAGAGCTCTGTCCTCTGAAGACTTCTAAGAAACTACCTGAAAATCACTTGCCAAGAAACTCACCTCAGTACCAGTCAGACTTGCCAGAGATTTCCAGGAAAAATAATGGTAATCTTTTCATCCTCCTGGATGATTCTTTTCTCCAGTTTGTCTTCAGTCTTTTTTTTAACAGAATTTGTTCTGTGACTTTAGTTTTAATCCTGGATGCTGAATTTTTAGTTCATGCACAAAGTTTAGCAAGATGTAAATGTTGAAATACAGTTTGTAAAATGAGAAGTTTAGAATGAGGCACCACATTTTTAGAATGTCGTGGCTAAGACGTTTACGTTTTAGTAACCTATGTTTAGAGGGATGTTAATGCCATATTTTGTTGTTGGGAGGATATGGACACCGTTTAAAATTATTTTCTATCCTGGATGTTCAGACTCTGTGAAAATTAATCAGTACATAAAATGTTTCTGACCGAACAGAACTTACCAGCTTTGTATATGTTAACAGCTGCTACCATCTCATGTTCCCTGGCCCTCATTCTTTTCTAAGTGTGTTCCTTGGTTAAAAGAAGATAGATGTTCCCTCACAGAAAATACAGTTAGTAAAGGCATGAGCAGGATGAGACTCAGAAAACCATCTACGTGTAAAGTTGTCATTAAGCTTTAATTGACCCCTTTGGCCTTTGGTAATAAGAGCCTGTGCTCATTTTTTTGGCCATTCTGACCATTTTAAATTGCACATTTCTGTACCTACTAAAAGTCGGATTTGGGGGGCACCTAGGTGGCTCAGTCAGTTAAGCATCTGACTCGATTTCGGCTCAAGTCATGATCTCAGGGTCGTGGGATCGAGCCCCATGACCGGTTCTGTGCTCAGTGGAGAGCCTGCTTGAGATTCTCTCCATCTCCCTCTGCCCCTCCCCCATCAAATCATCCATCAATCAGTCTGTCTTTTTTTTTTTTTTTTAAAGTCAGATTTTTAATACTTTTTAATCTGGAAAAATCAGTTACCTTTGATCTTATTTAAAACATCTAAATATAAATAACTTTGTATTTTTTACTCCCCGTTACCATAGAAAAGGAAAGAAGTGTTATGAATTGGCCAGTTCTGATGAGCTTTATGCATTTAGTTAAAAACCCAAACTGCATTTTAAGTGTTCCATCTCCAATTTAAAAGAAAGCCGGAGTCCCCTGCATGGAACATGGTTTAGGCAATTGCACATGTACTCCTTAGGTACATCTTATTCCAACCAGTTTGCACCGATTTCCGGGCGTCAGGTGACTCCTATCTGCAAGTCAGCGCCGTCCCCTGTGTTCTCCCATCTGATGTGTGATTCTCACTCTGGGTGATGCATTCAAGCAGATCTTTAAATGAAATCCTAGCATATGTTGTCTGAGGATGTTTCATGTTGGGGTGGGTGGGCTGCCTCTTGTTCTATTTTTGTAGGGCCCCTACAACAAAACCTTTGTGAAAGGGTGAAATTAGGGGTGAGCCCTACCAGGCTTTTCCTGGTTTTGTGTCGTTTAAGACCGAGTGCTGTGTTGACAGCCTTAGAATCATAGCTGTTTGAGGTGCTTCTGTGGTCCATTGCATCCATCAGATGTCTGCATAAATGTGCCTCTGAACGCAGCAGCTGTGGCATTATGAATAGGTAGATGGGAAGGACCTTCTGCTGCATCGTAGTACATTGAAGTGGTTGAAATGTAGAGGCGTGGACCCAAAGGGCAGCAGTGCCAGAGTGGGTCAGAGGATTTGAATCTGTGCTTCGGGATCTCCCTGTCCAACACTTGATATTTAATGCCCATTGTTGAGCCTGGATGACCATGTAATAACACTTCCACAAGTGTGAGTATACTTAATATGGGAGTCCAGAAACACAGGATTTGCCTGTACCATCGTAGATGGCAATTCCACCCAGAATCTTTCCCTTCTGTGCAGATCATTAGCCTAATTTGCGTTTTAAAGGGAAATGGGTATCTTGCTATAGGAAGTTTTTAAAAACTGCTCTATGGTGCGATCAGTAGCATGTGAAGTGATATCAGAATGCTTGTTAATCAGATCAAATAAGAATTGATGGAAGAACTTTGTCTTCCTACCGTATTCAGACCAACATATTCAAAGGTGCTAATTCACCAGTGCTGTATTTCTGTCCAGAATGAATAGGTCAGCGGGAAAGCCTTGCACTGACATGTATTTTGTCCTGACTGTTCTCTGTTCACGGCACTATTCTAGGAAAATATCAAAGAGGTTAAAAAAACCAAACATACTGCCTGCCATCTGTTTACAATGTAAACATTTTAAAGAATTGACAGTGTTAAAAAAGGATGGAGAACTCTAGAGGAAGAGAATTGTAGTTTGAAGGTAGGATGTGGAGGTTTTATTTAGTAATATCAAGGATCTGGAGTTCTTTTTTTTTTTTCAGATTTTAAAGGAAAGCATTGTAATAAACTGGCAGATGGTGAACAGGCATATATAATCGGCAGGGAATCCATAACGTGTGAAGAATGCTCAAGGATGAGAAAGCCATTTATACATGAGAATTTTCCCAGTTTCCGCTTCCAACTTTGAGTTTTAGTTCTTTTTTTTTTTTTATTTTGAGAAGTGTTTTACTTTGTGAGAAACATGTTTCCATCTTAAAATCATTCTAGAATCTGAGGGAAACAGCTTCAGTCTTAACTGCTGAACTCAGCCCACTCAATGGCGGGAAATCCCAAGTTCCTCGGCCTCGTTCCTCGTGTCGCCCACCAGAGCGGGGAGCTTCCCTGTGCTCAGGGGAAGCCAACCAGCGTGTTTGCCACATCCTGGCTGTTTCTCCTCAACTACACACATGTTCCTTAGAAACCAGTGTAGGGATAAGATCTCCTTTGGAAAAAGGGGAAGGGGGCAGGCGGTCTGTCTCCTAAGAGTGCTTGAAGTGGTTTTATTAACCTGACAGGTGTCCTTGAGGCACCTGAGGAATTGAGCCTTCTCCTGTTCAGAGGCTTTTTTACTTTTCCCGAGGGTAACATATTGTATGAGGAAAAAAAATATTCCAAGGTGTATATTAATGGCTCTGGCACTACATGCTCATTTTTGTCATTGAGAAACAATATTTTCTGAATAACAGAAATGTGTCTCATCCCTTTCCTGTTCTTTCTCTGGCCTTCTTCCGAGAGGCCTGTAGTAAATCATAAATTAAAATTCCCCATAGAAATGAAGTCTGCTGACAGATGCTTCAGAGCTCTGTTTCCACACACTTGCTTTTTGGCATCCACCTGTCAAACAACAGCTCAATTTTTCAGATGTTTGTTACGTGTTCCAGAATCTCTTAAGCATCTGACAAGAGTTGAGCCTTATGTGTCACATAAATGATCTTTTAAATATGCCTCTTTTCAAATGTTTAATTTTTTATTTGTACGATCAAAATTCTAGATCTGAATTATTTTCATCATAGAGTTAAAGAGTAACGGACTCTGGAATTAAGGCTAAAGATAAGCAGCTGGCCTCGGCACTACAGAAGAGGAATAGTGACTAAATTATTTTATTGCTTTCTGTTTATAATAATGTAAAGGAGAATACATTTTTAAATATAATAATACCCAAACCTTGGAATTAACAATACTTGAAAGATTTCACTGAATTCAATAGATATGTCCATTTTACTGGTCTCATTTACTTATAGATACTAATAACTTGAAGATTAGCAGTTTACTCAGCATATACTGTGATTGGATTTGATACCATAAAAGTTTAAGCAGGATTCTGGTGAATTCATGTGTTCCTTGTTTTATTTGCTTTTTATCTTTGTGGCTCAAACACTGACTCTGTGAGATGGGTGTAAGGAAGTTGTGTAACACTGTAAGTCATCATGCTCAATAAGATGACATGGATTGGCTCCATGTATTAAGTGAAGAATGTACTTATGAAATTTCTAAATTCTTAGATATTTTCATGCTAGAATTTGTCAAAGACTTAATGAAGAACTTGTTATTAGAATTCCTTTTACTATTTGTCCTGATTGCCAGCCCCACAGAAGGCATTACTGAGAGTCTGTGCTTTACTACTTTTTGGGGGTAGTTCAGCGGTGGATATTAAGTTTGGATCCTTCCTGAGAAAGTCTGATGACGGATACTTTTAGTGCTGTTCTTACCTGAAGAAAACTTAAGGGAATCCATTTTCTTGTGAATCAAGACTCTAGGAAAGTTAGTGGCACGTTTTGGGGGGAGAATGTATGCGTTCTGTTTCATACATATGGTTTCCAGAATCCAAAATGATGTCCTTATGTATGATTTCTTTTCCTGTTTTGGACCCTGCCTCTTTTGCTCTCAGCTCTTTCCTTTACCACTTCATCATGGTGGATATTTTCCTCTGTACATGTCTTAACACCCAGTCTGTGTCATAGAGGAATTAATGCTCCTTGGTGTTTTTATAGTTATGTAATATTATTTACACAATATTCCATTAACAGAATAAAAGTATGCTTGCTTGTCGGTGTTATTTGTAAAATGTGTGTATCCTGCTTTGAGTGAGATCAGCTTCAGAGTTTCAGAATCAGAGAGGATTTGACTGCTTCTTTCATTTTGTGGGCAGAGACCTTCCCTGCCCCAGGTCCCCAAGAAGGGCCAGCCAGATTGGAGCCTCTGCTGAAGGCTGGTCAGGCATGCATCTCCCCGGAGCCTGCAGCCTGCTTTGCTGTGAAATCTTTGCACTGTGGTCATCTAAACTTTCCCAGATTGCAAAGATATGGTAAGGGATTCTCTGTTAAAGAAAAAAGGAGAAAGTGTTGAAATAATTGGTTTCATATTAGGACACAGGCCAGTTATTGTGGGGTTGAAGTTGATTTGACTTTATTTTGACATAAAGGATAGAAGAAGAAATACACTTAGGAATGAAATCACTTGAAAGAAAAGTGGAAGAGTTGTGTTTTCAGGTGAGGTTTCTACCAGCACCAGCTTTTGCCACACGGTTCACCTGTTGCTCATTTTCAGCATGGAGGTGCTGGGTACTGGGGGCAGGTAGACACCAACTATGGGAGGAGGACCTGCCCTGAAACAGGTCATGTGGTTTTGGGGTGAACTTTTCCATTTATAGGTCTTCCATTTTCATCTTTTAACGGTCAGGGTAGGCAGAGAAGGTGGTGTTTGCATTTTATAAAGAAACTGAAGAAGCTTAGGCAGTTTGAGATTGACTTTGAAAGCTAATTAGTAGCTGAGTCATGACTAGAAGACAAGTCCTTAACCTCTGTCTCTCCCTTCCCCAATTTTTAAAAAGATCGTGGTAAAATAGAACATAAAGTTTACCGTTTTCATTATAAAAGCTCAGCATCGTTAAGTACATTCACACTATTGTACAGCCATCACCATCATCCATTTTCAGAACCTTTTCATCATCCCAAAAAGAAACTCTGTACCCATTGAACAGTAAGTATCTATATTCCCTCCCCTAGCCCCTGGTGACCACCATTCTACTCTTCATCTCTATGAATTTGAGGACTCTAGCTCCCTCAAACAAGTAGAATCATGCAATGTTTATCTTTTGGGGACTGGTTTATTTCATTCAGCATAATGTCTTCTGAGATCATCCGTGTTGTTACATGTATCAGAATCACCTTCATTTCCCATCTCAGTCATTTTTGAGTATACAATTCAGTAGTAGTAAGTATATTCACAGTGTTGTGCACTGATTCATTCCTCTTTGAGGCTGAGTGGTATTCCAGTATATGTATACCACGTTTTCCTTGTTTTTCTCTCCATCCGCCTGCAGACACTGGGGTTGGTTCTACCTTTTGGCTGTTATGAATGATGCTGCTATGAATAATGGGGTACCTCCTCACCTTTTTTCATTGAACTCTTTTAAAGACTGCTTGTAGAACTCTTAATGTAAACACTGGTAAACTGGTAAATGCATTTCTAGAGTATCGTGAATATCAGAAACAATCAAGACTAGATCTCACTAAATTAGATTGTTTGGTGTAGGAAAGAGATTTAACTATGGGAACATGAATGGAAATAATTAGCTAGAGATTCAATCATTTTTATTTATTCAAGGGAATAACCAGCAAGTGCCTGTCAAGAATGAAGTAGATAACTGTGAAACTTTGAAGAAGGTTGACACAAAGTCTTCCTCAGAAAAGAAGATTCACAAAGCATCTAAAGAAGACACATGTTTTGAGAAACAGGATGTTCCTCCAGTCGAGGTCTGTATTCCATTTTCTCTTGCCTATCAGTACAAAACCCATTTTTAGGGCTTAGATGGCAAATATGTGTCCAGTAACTGTACATGTGTATTTCATACCTTTCAAAGGGGGCTAGTTATCATGCATTTGAATCTGCATTTATAATTTGTGAGTTGAGGTGTTTGGAAAGTTTTATTTATCTTCTAATTATATACGAGATATTAAAATAATTTATAGTAACATCAGATAGCTCTTGTTCTCAAGGGAAGCAGTCCTTAAGCAAATGGGTTAAGGTAAAGATGGTGGAGTAGAAGCAGATCACCTGTCTCTTCTCTCCAATTGTTGTCCAACATCCATTTTAGGGTCGGTTCTTGCTGAGTTGGAACCATAAGCCAAAATCCACAGGAGAGGGATGCGTATCTAGCTTGCTTCAGTGGGCCCTCATACAACAGAACCCAGAAGAGAACACGTAGTTGCATGCTGTCCTGGCAAGCTTGCTCTCTTCCTATCAGTGTAGGCTAATGAAAATCATCTGGAGAGCACAATTGAACCCTGTAACTCATAGGTGAAAGCAGATAGGTCCACGATAAAGGCGGGAAAGGTATTTAGGAGAATTTACCTACTTTACATCAGAACAGAAGTATTCATGTGTCAATATAAGCCCAGTGAAAAAAATCAGCATTCTGACTATGCAGATACATACCATGTACTACGTGCAGGTACACACACACATGTACACACACACTAAAAGTGAATGAAAGGAATAGAACATGGAAGTCAGGTAAAAATCCTAATCTAGAAGAAAATATATCTGGAGACCAGAAGGAAACTCTTTACACTATAGATAATGAACTCAATAAAATAAGAGCTTTTTTTTAAGAAATTTTTTTTTTTTATATATTTGAGAGAGAGCAAGTGAGCTTGTAGAGGGAGAGAGAGAGAGAGAGAGAGAGAGAGAAGCAGACTCCCCACTGAGGAGGGAACCCGATGCAAGGCTCGGTCCCAGGACCCCAGGATCATGACTTGAGCTGAAGGCAGATGTTTAACTGACTGAGCCACACAGGGACCCCCAAATAAGAGCTTTTTTAAAAAAGAAAATTAATGGGATGCCTGGGTGGCGCAGTGGTTGAGTGTCTGCCTTTGGTTCAGGGCGTGATCCCAGGATCCGGGATCGAGGCCTGCATCGGGTTCCTTGCATCTTCCTTGCATCAGAGCCTGCTTCTCCCTCTGCCTGTGTCTCTGCCTGCCTCTCTCTCTCTCTCTCTCTCTCTCTCTCTGTCTCATGAATAAAAATCTTTAAAAATAAAAATATATAAGTAAATAAAGGGAAATTAATATATTTATAAAGCTAAGTCAGTGAATGAAGACCCAAATGACATTACAGAGAGAGCTGCCAAAAATAGAATTACTGATGCTGAGAAAGACTTTGAGATAATCCAAATGAGTATGAAGGAAAAAACTGAAGAGCTGGAAGCATTTAGATACGGGACAAAGGAAGACAAAGCAGCCCAATGTAAGAATAATGAGTGTTGAAGTAAATGGCCCAGCAAATGGATCTGAAAGGTACTCAGAGATGTAATAGAAGAAAATTTTCCTGATACGAGGGAAGAATTAAATTTATAGAATGAAAGAGCACACTGTATACCAGGAAAAACTGACACATAATAATGGACATAGGCACAGCCTATGATCTTAAAGCATAAAGAATGGAGAAACACCAACTCAGGCTTGCCTCAGACTTTGTAGAAACATTGAATGCCAGGGAACAGTCATATCATTAAGAGAATAAACATATGAACAAGAACATTCCAGCCAAGCTGACACTCAAGTACAAAGGCAGTGGACAGACATCCTTAAACACAGTGAACTCATCATGAATCTTTCTGAAAAAATGAAGTTAATGAAATGTAGCCAACCAAGATACAAGTAAAAACAAAGACCCAGGAGTACAGAAGCTGTGTCAACAGTCTGTTGTTGAGATTTCTATCCCTTTTATATCCAGGATTAAGACTGAACAGTTGGCAATCATAATTGCAGTACAGATTGCATCTATTAAAACTCTAATAAAGCAAAAAGGTAACATAATCTGCAAAAAACGGGAGAAGTATTGAATGGTAGGTGACAACCAGTTTTAATTTTATTTTTCTTGGTAGAGAGTCAATGCTATGTAAAACAACGTGTCATTTAATAGGGTGACAACTTAGGAAAATATCTTTCACAGTCTTTTTCTTAACCTTAGAGAGATCCTTAAGGAATTAATACATCATGTGGAGGCTAAACAATGATTTGAAAATTGGCAGTTCCCTGGGTTAAACTTCAGTTTTTTATGTCAAATTCAAATAAAACCGAACCTTTAATTTTTATATAAAAAAATACATCTTCATTGTGCTCGCTATGGCAGCACATATACTAAAAAAAAATAATACATCGTCCCAATGTTATACATTATTCCCATCATCTCTCTTGCCATCCTGATGTGTCTGTAGGTTCATAGATGGTAAAAACAAGCTTTTACAAATAATCCATGGCAGGCCGTGGTTTTTCTGCGTGGTTGAATTTGGGGTGGTTTTTTCTTCTTTATATTTCTGTATTTTTGCTTAAACTTTATAACAAACAGGATTTTTTCCTTTAAATAACGTGAAAATGATGCAAAATATATATATACTAGACATTCCATACTGGGAATTTGCAGTCTTTTAAAAGGACAGGATATTTCTAAGTAGCCAAGTGCCCTAATCAGTATACAGTGGAAGGGATTTCAGAGAGTGAGAAGTCAGTGTAGCCTGCAGCAGGCATAGGAACCACTGAGTCCCACAGCATAATGGGGAGCCGGAGGAAATCATCTCTGGGAAGAGACCAGAGACCCAGTCAGGAATGGGAAGTAATGGGAGGGAGGAGCGAGAGTCCCTCCAGGTGGTGAAGGCATGGCACACCAATTCAAAGTTTAGACTTTCTCCCCTAGATCTCAGCTAGAAGCACAAACAGGAACGAGGTGAGCACAGCAGTGAGAAAGCGATGATGCCCGTAGAGCGTGGTTGGTTGCCCACCAAGGAACTTCACAGTCAGGTTGTCAAAAGCGTATCTGTCCAAACAGAAGGTCTTTTTGGAGGATTTGGCTTGAGGATGGCCAGTTTGAGGGGACTCTGCTGCAAATGATGGGGAGCTAGGGAAGGTTTCTGAGCTGGGGGGTGAGCAGAGTGTAAATCACAAGTGGGAAACAGCCTGTAGACTGATTTTCTTGGAGGTCATTATTGAATATTTTTCAGTTCAGGTTGACAAAGATGGGTAGAAAGTCTATTACAGAGATTATAAAGTGTAGGTTAGTAAATGCTTAAATGAAGATGTGAATAATGCATTTTTGGAGGGTCAGTGTGAATGTTTTGAAGGCTGGGCTGGAGAGAGCACAAATGGACACCAGCTCTCTTCTAACAAGGAGGCTCTCACTCTCCTGGGAGGTGTGACACGAGGCTGCGTTTGGGCAGGAGCAAGGGGGAAGGACAGGGTGAGGAGGTAAGAGTTTAGAGGAAAAACTACCAGAATTTCCCTATTCCTAATTGCATAAAGGAGAGGAGCTATCTTTTCTTATATAACCATTTGTTAAAAAAAAAAAAAAAAGCTCCAAGGTCGCAATGAGAAGATGGGGAATTCTGATGTACGTGGTGAATTCATTTTTATGTTTATCAAAGCAGTGTTGCATGTTTTTTTTTAAAGATTTTATTTTTTCATGACAGAGGCAGAGCCATAGGCAGAGGGAGAAGCAGGCTCCCTGTGGGGAGCCCCATGCGGGACTCGATCCCAGGACCCCGGGATCATAGGCAGATGCTCCACCACCGAGCCACCCAGGTGCCCCTGCAGTGTTGCATATTAAGAGCATGGAGTGTGCAGCCAGACTTCTTGGGTTTGAATCCCGGTCGTCATTTATTTGCTCTATAGCATCAGGCAAGTTAGTTAAATGGCAGTTTCCTCATGTGACAAATGGGGTAGTAACAGTGGGCCTCCGTGCTGGGGCTGAGGCTGGCTGAGCCAGCACGGGAAGGGCTTAGAGGAGCGCGCTCACCAAGTGCCGACGAGTGGTTGGTACAAAGGACAGGACGGCGTGTGACCACATCTGGCAGTGGGAAGGGCCGAACTGGGGCTCATGTGATGACTCGGGCCTGGAGCTCGAGATTTGGGAGCTGTACCTGTTGGAGCTGGAGGGCGACGCTGAATTCTCGGAGGTGTGTGTGCACCCAGAAGAGCCGGGCCTGCGGGCGAGCCTGCGGTGGCGGTGCAGCTGCAGGTGGCCCGAGCGTGCGGTATAGCAGACGTGCAGAACTCGAGGCCAGAAGACTAAGCTGGGCCACGGGCCGTGCTTTCAGGAGCAGAGATGAAGTCATTGGATTTGAGGCAGGAGGGAATGGGTGAAATGAAAAATTGAGCCCTGGCAGCCTCTTGCCAAGGGCTTCAGGACTTCATGTTGCCCTGCAGCGAGACCGAAACCAACGCTGAGATGGGATGACTCAGTGGCTGCGCAGCCGGCATGCGGGCGGGGCAGCTGGAACTGCTGCCAAGTCCCGCCGTCTGAGGGCCACAGGAGGAGGTGGCTCCCAGGAGCTGTGCTGCGTGGGGCTGCTGCTGCTGGCACCCATCTGCTACATATAGGTGCCATTTCTGGATTGCAGACTGCGTGCCAGCCCCCGTGCCAGCCCCAGCCCTCTACGCTTGGCCCCTTGCTTATTTTATGGCAGTTTTCATAATTTATTCCTGTTGTTTTCTCTGTGTATCTTCACCATTCCATCTTGGAGGGCACGGGCCTTGCCTTTTTTCTCTCCATCCCGGGAGCTCAGATGTCGCTTGTGCAACAGTGCCAGGGGTCATGTAAGCTGCTCCTTCCTCTTCTGGTCTGGGAGCCTGTGTAAGAGAGACATGTGCGTCTGAGGATGGCGGCCAGCTCCACAGGAAGGCCGCAGGGAGCTGGAGAATCTGGGGGGGACCATGGTCTATTAACTTTTTTTTTTTTTTTTGCTGTCTCCGTGACTCACTCCCAGTTTTGCAAAGCTCTTCTTTAAAACCCTGCGAGTGTACTTTCCGTTTCATTGTTCGTTTGGAGAAATCGTTCTCAATAAACACATCCCCAAGGGCAGTACTCAATGTTTGTTTTTCTTGTACATTCTTAGGGCCTAACTTTGCAGCTTAGAAAATTGTATAAATCTGTCTATAGTACATGGGGAACATTCCTCTCGATTTATTGGCAAAGAAGGTTGAAGCCCAGATTTGAGAGCTGCAAACTAAATTTTAACCCTAGCCCTGCTGTGTTTTTTTTTTTTTTAGCAGACTTTTTTCCCCTTAGAAAAGGAATTCATGATTATTATAAAAAGGGAGAGAAAAGTCTATACAAAATGAACTACTTTGTACATATTTCTGTATTTTAAAAAAAACTCAGGACCATCATTATGTATATGTAGCATTGTTAATAATGTCGTAATTCCAAATTTTCTCATGTTCAGAACAAGGGGAACTTTGTTTTCAGCGGTTATATAACATTCCATCATTTAGCTATGCCCTAATCCTAAACCGTTCCCTTGCGGTTGGCCATTAAAGTTATTTACAGCTTTTTGGTTTCACAAATAGGACTATGATGAACTACATTGTTCTCAAGTCTTCCCTGTATACCTGGTATATCTTTGTTAGAGATTTCTGGAAGTAGAATTATAGAGTATCGTTATGTGTGCCCCAGATTGCTTTCCAGAAAAGTGATCCTGATTCACGTTGACATGGATGCTATAGGACAACACTGGCTTCCGCAGCTCCTGCCAGCACCATGTTTCTTGCAAAGTCTTAGCATGATAGGGAACTGTTTTGTTTTTCATTTCAATATGTGTTTTTTCCTAGGGAAAAGTGAGCACTTCCCTTCATTTCCTTTTTGGGTAAAATTCTGAAAAACAGGTAAAAAAAAAATCATCCATCCGGGACGCTTGGGTGGCTCAGTGGTTGAGGGGCTGCCTTCCGCTCAGGGCATGATCCTGGAGTTCTGCTCAGGGTGTGATCCTGGAGTTCGGGGATTGGGATTGGGATGAGTCCCGTGTTGTGTCCGTCCTCCCCCGCCCCCCATATCGGGCTCCCAGCAGGGAGCCTGCTTCTCCCTCTGCCTTTGTCTCTGCCTCTCTTTGTGTGTTTCTCACGAATGTGTAAATAAAATCTTTAAAAGTAAATAAATCATCTATCCAAAATCCTACCCCTGAAATCCATCCATCCATCCATCCTTCCTTCCTTCTTTTTTTTTTTTTTAAGTAAATTTGGAAGTGAATGACTCCCCCAGCACCACTCGTGGGGCTCAGAGACAGACGCTGTTAATGGCACTCTGCCTCCCTGTGCTCTCCCCCCAGCTCTCTCCTGGTGTCTACAGGCAGAAACAGGCAACGTAAACACACTCGTGTTTTTTAAAACCAGCAACGAAAGATGAGGTACATACTGGTCTGTAATTTGCCTTTCCTGAAAACACTTTATTAAATATTTTGGATGGAGTCTTCATGGTTTTTAGCCTCTTATGTTTCTTCTGTGAATTTGCATTTCACATGCTTTGCCCACTTTTCTGTTGCACGTGTTCTTACTTTCCTTGAGAACATATGGCACGGTATTGACTCTACCTATCAAACAATATGTTTGGTTTTTTTTTTTTCTTAGTCTGCCCTTATTTTTTATTTGCTGTTACTTTTGTACAGCAGCTTAAAGAACGTTTTGTGGAGTTAGTCTGTGATTTCTCTTCTTTGATTTCTTTGCTTTTATAAAAGTTTAGAAATCTTTTTATTTGCCTACCCTGTAATCAGTGAAATTTTCCCTTCTGTCAGGAATGTCAGAGAACTTCTCTGGTTCAAGTAATTCAATAATGTGATAATAGGCATGTCTTCTATAAAGTGCTTGCTCTGTGTCGGGTCACTGACAGATGACCTCCTCACAACAGCCTGTTGAGGATGACGCAGGAAATTGAGGCAGAGAGAAGTTAAGTAACTTGCTGAGGATCACACAGCCAGTAAAAAGCGTGGAGTGAGATTCAAATCAGGCCATTTGGCCTCAAGAGCTGTGATCTCACTTGCAACTCTACATGGACTCTTTCCCTGGTTGGCACTGCCTCCCTCTGTGTGTGACACCCTCTCCGCCAGAAAGCCAAGAGCCAGATTGTCCTTTTATTCCCCCTCTCACTTCTTGACAAGTCTGTTGCTTTGAGTGTCTGGTTTCCTCCCCTGCCCCCCACCATCTGCTGCGTCCTGTGCTGGCCTGTTCTCCCCAAGCTGGACTGGGGCCCTTCCTCTTCACGGCTGTTCTTTCCTCCCTCCCCCTTCTCTCTCTCTCTCTCTCTCTCTCTCTCTCACACACACACACACACACACACACACACACACACAGGCAGGCCATTCATTGGTTTTTCATTCCTCAATATGTCCTCTATCTCTTCCCTCTTTTGTCTACACCCTCTTTCAGTCCCTGACCCCCACCCCCACCCCACTTTGTTTGCTCATGGATGCTGCTTCTTGCTCATTTCACTCACCTGAGTCCCGCGTGCAAAGCACTCTCCTGGTCATCACTAGCCAATACTCAGAGAGAGTGACTGTGCCTCCGACCACCCACTCCCACGTCTCTGTCTCTATAGTCCCTCTTGTTTGCACAGGATGAAGCTCTGACCAGATTGAGTGGAGGGAGACAGCCAAGTGTCAGTGTGACTACTGACCAGTTCACTGTCTCTGACCCAACTTAGAGACAGATCCCTTCTTTGTTTGTGACTCTGGAGGGGCAGAAAGACTAGCTGTGTTGAGAAACCTTTCTTGGCCCAAGGAGAGGGGAATTCTTTTCTCCTCCGAAGCTAGAAATAAGCAGGGAACAGTACATGAATAAATACGGTATATAGCTAATGTTTAACTTTGGATAATATCTGATCTTATGTTGTTAATGTGTTTGTTTAGCATCAAACATAAGCAGTTAGCATTAAGATCCTGTGAGGTAGGGCTTTGTGTGTTTAACTTGTGTTTTTAAAATGCCTTCAGAATCAGAAAAAAAAAGTTAATACATATTTATTGGGGGAGAAACTAAAGGTTATCAAGAAAAAAACACAAAAATCCCATTATCCCACCACATATATAGTTATGATTTCATTTTATTTCTAGTATTAGTTTATTATAGTAAGCCTGCGGCTTTAATAGATACATGAGGCTTTCAGTACCCCAGATGTGTAACATGTAGGCATTTAAAACCTTTTATCTTTCTTCTTCCAAGTCCTGTGTGTCAGTCAAGTGTATGCTAGAAACTCATGATTTCCTTCTCTGATTTCTGGACCAGGCTTCTCAAAAAAAGAAAGTAAAATGAGCCAGTGTTCATTCTTTATGAATTGTGAATCCTAAAGGTCAACAGGAAGAGGACTCTCTGAGCGAGGGAGGGGATTTGCCTCTGTGAAGTCTCTGAAGGATGCATTTTTCAAGCCCTAGGGTCTCCATTTGTGAGCTCTATACCACCTCCCACATGCATGCAGATAGTCCCTCTGCTTTAAAGAGGCAGAGTGTTAGAAGGAAGAGAAAGAGTGTAAGGGACTTTGAAGGCAGGAGCTACTGCAGAATGTTAACAGGCAGGGGAATCCCCTCCCCTTGGGCAGATTAACAGATTTAGCCTAATATACAAAAGGAAAAGACCCAAATTAAAAAATGATTACATATGTATATATGTAATATATATTATAAATATTAAATATATATAATTTATAGATATGTATTTCGTGCTAAATTAAGTTTTTTGAAACCACATTTAAAACATCAAGCATATTCTTATTTACAAAAGCTTAAACTATGTGGCACACTCAGTGGAGACTGGCTGTCCTCCTAAAGGTTTTCTGTAAACAAATAGAAACATAAATACACAAATTATTCCTACATTGAGTTTTTACATGATTTTTCTTCAGTAGTAATTCATGTGAATTGCACATACCAAATTAACAGGTGAACGTTGGAGAATTTATTGCTGCTGAAGTTAACAGCAAGCTGACCCTAAATTGCTAACAGATGTTTTTCCTTTTTAGCCCCTTTGGAATTTTATAGGCAACAATTGTTTCTTCTTTTTGCAGAGATTGAGGGAGGTAGAGCAAAAGGGAAATGAAAACAGGAGATTGAGAAATGCATGTCTCCATTTTCACCAGTGTTGGAGCATTCTGAATTCATATGGAGTTGATCTTCAAAAGCTGGGGGGAAAAAAAGTCTTTTAAATGTATATTTAGTCACTTTAAAGCTTCATTTCAGATTTCTCTTTTCTCTTTAGCAAGAAGATCCTTATAAGAAGAAGAAGCTTCAGGAGAAAAAGGAAGGAAATTTACAAAATTTAAGTTGGAATAAAAATCGAACATGTAGAAAAAACAAGAAACGGGGTGCTGCTCAGGTCTTGAGGTGTGTAATTTTTACAACCCCTTTAAAATGTTCATCTGTTTTTACCCTCTAATTTTATACTTAGCTATTATCTTTAAATCTTCTTTTTGTTATGTTGGATACCAAGAATAGAATATTGACATAAAAGCATGTTATTAAAATTGATATATATTCTGGTTATGTTTTCATTTATTTTGTTAAAATACCTTAAAGTGAATAGATTTTTTGTGTGTGTTCTTACTTTAAAAGGTGTTCAAAGCTATGGCAAGTTTTAAAGAAAAAGCGTAAAACATCCCCTGTGCCAGGCCCTTCTTTTCTGTGAAGTGCAGAAGCATTTGTGGGCAGGTGACAGAACAGCTGGGTGCTGGCAGGCCCCCCAGCTTTCCCCTCCCCCACGTGGGGTCCTATAGTGAAAGAGAATAGTCATCATTCACGGAACGAAGATTCAGTCCTGCAGAAGCTAGGTTCTTACGTGTCTGGAAAGTGAGGTGTCTAGACACTGTGTGTCTTGCTGAAAGCCCCAGAATTTAAGTGGCAGGCCCAGAACTGGTATTCTCCTTTGGAAACCTTGCTTCCTGAGGTCACTTTAATCTCTCTGAGCTTTCATTTTGTTATCAGTAAAATGAAGGCACTGGATAGTGTTTTTGTGGAAATCCCATGTTTTTTCAACAGGTCAGTAGTGTGTACATTTTTTTTTAAGATTTTATTTATTAGAGAGAGAGCATGAGAGAGGGGAGGGGCAGCGGGAGAGGGAGAAGCAGCCCCCCCACCCCCCCTAGCAGTCTCAGTCCCAGGACCCTGAGGTCATGAAGGCAGCCTCTTGCTGGACTGAGCTACCCTGGTGCCCCAGTAGTGCATGCGTTCTGACTCCAGATCCACACGGTGACCTAGTCTCTGAATTATGTATATGTGCTGCCGAGCAAGCACTAGTCTCTGAATTTTGATTGCTTGGGTTAGACTTCTAAACACCCAACATGTGCCCAAGCTGAGAGCCTCCAGTAGAGATGCTTTCTCCTGCCTTTTCCTCCCTAAGTCCATGGATGGAGCTTTTCAGGTGTCCCTCGCACTAACAGTGCCTCCGTCAAGGACCCCAGTTGTACTTAGGAACCAATTCCGGCTCCCTGACTCCTATTTGTGACTGTCTTTGAGCGGGAGAGGGTGGGGTATAATTAAACCCTACCCCCTGGGCTTTAAAGCCTGTTTCCTCCTGAGTAATCCCTGCATCTTCACCCACTCTGGCTTTTCCTTCTTTTGAGTGCTGGCATCTGGGGATTTCTTTCTTGTGAGCTCAGCTAGGTATTTGTATGTTTTTCTGCCAGATTGTTCTCTAGTGGCTCCAAATCTTCGTGTGGAAGGGGCTCCACCTTGCTGCGGTTCTGCTTGTTGTTGGAAGGGGGCTCGGCCTACATTGAGGCCAGGGCCTCGGGACGGGAAGCACACACGTTGCAGTTTACGGTGTGTGTCCCTAGGTCCCTGAGGGCTTGCAATCTGGAGCTCAGAGCCGGTGATTCAGCGTCGTAGCAGCTCCCCGGCATTGTCACATGTACTCCGCTGGAGAAGGCTCAGGCAGTTCCAAGGTCCCTAGCTCTCACACTGAGCAAACCGCAAAATACAAACATGAAAAAAGAACAGACTTGTGGTTTGTTTGCTAATACCAAATACTAATTGTTGGTAATTCTTTTTATTTAGGCTAAATTATTTAAAAACTGCATTGTGGCATCTTGTAGAAAGGAAAGTTACACCTCATATTCCTTTTACATGTATTTTAAAAAAAATTGACTTAGATTACTCTAAAGTATTGTATTTTCCTAATATGAACATACAGGAAGATAGAAAATTTGAGTAGAATTTCACCAACTAAAAGTGTCATGGTATACTTCTACAAGCAGATTTCTGACATGCTAAAAAAGTTGTTAAAATAGAACTTTAGCTTGTAGCTATTCAGAATGTTTTGATCACATGATGCTTAAGAAGTAGGTGGTTGTCAGATTGTTTCCTTGGCTCTTCCTTCTGTTGTACTCTTTACCTTGAGTAGTCAGAAACCAGTGGAATCATGTGCTGCAGGTCACATATTTTGTCATCTTAACGGGCATCCTACAAACCTGCATGAAGTATTGAAACTGGACCATGTGACTAGCCATCTGCGGACTCCTGTGGCGTTCTGTTTCGCCATTTCTGTTTCGCCACTTACAAAACCATTACCGTTCTTTCCCCAAGGAGTTCTAGTAGATGTTATCTACTAGAACTCCTTGGGAAAAGAACCTTAAATACATGGCACATCGTAGTCACTCAGCAAATGTTTGCTGAATGAATGGATGAGAAAAGATGTAACATTCAGTACCTTCCCTCAGACACCAAGGAGTAGGTTCATCTATTGAGAATCCTATATCATGCTAAATCCAAGGAAGATGAGCCAAGAATCTTGGGTTCTGGTTCTGAATTTGCCACTTAGGAGATGATGGAGGGACTCATTTAACCTTGTGGAGTTTTATTCCTATCACTGTGAACTAGGAAGTAGGTTAAATGAGCTCCAAATTGACTGTAGTTCTAAAACAGCAAAATCTTTGTCTTTTTGACATCCCTCTCTTGGTGTCTTCTCCCCCAAAACCCCAAGAACAGAGGTCTCAAGTTGTCTCAGGTTCATGTTTTCACCTTTAATAAGTCTCATGGAAAGCAAGAATGGATGATGGATGATAACGTCCGGATGTGATTTTGTGTGTGTGTGTCTGGTTCTTCTAGGCCTTCTGAACAGAGTGAATTAAAACTTGTGTGCAATGAATTTGAAAGGTCTGAGTTGAACAGTGGCATCGATGTAAGAAACTGGTGTGTACAAGAAAGTCCTGGAGAAATTTGTAAAACAGATGGCGGCATAGGAGGCAGCTTACCTGCTGCACAGGGAGAGGCAGGTATGTAACCACATTGGGCTATGACTCGTGCTTCTCTTGGAATCTTTGGTTCCTCCAGGAAGTATCCAGGGTAAAGAAATGGGGTCGTAATGAGATTATCACTTGACAGGCAACTTTGCTTCCTACAGTCCGAGTGGAAAGCTATCAGGATGAGACTGGAAACCTGAGATTCTTTTGAACCTGGGCAGGCTTCTGGTGTTGCTCGCTCATCCCTCCCCTTAGAACCTGGCCATTCTCAGCTCTCCCCACGTGGAGTGCTGAAGGAACAGGGGTTGCTTACTCTGGGGGATAGCCAGGTGAGAAGAGTGTTCTCCTCCCACGCCTGAGCCAGGGAGTTCCTGCAGAGCCAGGCGGTTGTCCCAGCTGCTGGGTAGTGTCTCAGGGAGTGGGGGGTGGAGGGCACCCAAAGCTAGGTCCAGGTGGGGCAGAGGATAGCGGGAGGCTCATGGGCCATTGAAGTTGGCTGTACATGAGGGGGATGGGGTGTGGGAGTTGTAATCCTCCCACCGGCCAACACCCGTGTTCGCAGACACTCATCGGCATCCGTGTGCACAAACTAGCAGAGTTAATGAGCTTCTCTCTCCACCCTCTCATGCGTTCCCTTAATGCACATGTTGCTTTTTGGTCATATTGGAGATTTGTTCCATTCACACATAAATAATACTTTGAAGCTCCTAGAGGATATCTTAATAAAAGAGGGGAGGACATTACCTATAACTTTCCAGCTGTTGGAGTAGCCTGTTTTCTTCCCAGGACTGTTTATTTCCAGAACCATTGGCAGATTGCGGTAATCAGTGGTCTTGACTGACTGAGCCCCGGACGAGTGTCAGGTCCATCCCGTAGGCAGAGTAGACGTAGCTCATCTCCTGTTTCTTCAAGTCCCATCGTTGGTTTCAGTTCGCTTCTTTCTTCTCCCTGGATGAGCAGAGGTAGCCGACCCTGAAGCTGAACCCGGCCTTCTTCATAATTTCACCTCTCTCCTTTGATGAGACATAGCATCAGGTTGAAAATCATTCAGATGAAATGCGACTTGTCTCTCTGCCCTGCAGAGGGTTACTGCCAGAAGCCTGGGAAGAAGTGCGTGGAGAAGTCTTGCTCCGATTCCAGCTCAGACTGCGGCAGCTCGTCAGGCAGTGTGCGGGCCAGCCGGGGCAGCTGGGGCAGCTGGAGCAGCAGCAGCAGCAGCTCCGACGGGGACAAGAAGCCTGTGGTGGGCCCTCAGCACTTCCTGCCAGCCGGTGAGTCCTGGGGGAACACCCCAGCCCTGGAGAGCGTCCCTCCCTCCCAGCCTGCCTCCTGCCCCACCGTGGCCACCACCACCACTGCCACTGCCACCGTCGTGCCCAGTACAAGGCCTGGATGTGCCATCCAGTGCCTGGAGCACACGCAGGACTGCCAACGGGAGTGTTTACTTAGCTTTGGGTTTCATTCACTCTCTTGATTTTTTTTTTCCTTCCTTTTTCTTCCCTCTCCACCCTACCCTGTCATCATCATCATCATCATCATCATCATCATCATCATTGTAATGTCTGTCTTTGAAGCAGTTTAAAGACTTCCACATTTATTTTATTACTTGCACATTTTTATTATGGTAAAATATATATAACAGGATTTACTTTTTTTTTTTTTTTTGGATTTACCATTTTTAAGTGTGTACCGTTCAGTGGCCTTAAGAACACTACTCTTGTGTAACCATAACCATCACCCATTCCCCAAATCTTCTCATCAGCCCAAACAGGCTCCATACCTTTAAACAACAGCTGTCCATTCTCCACTCCCCCAGCCCCTGGAAGCCTCTCCTCTACTTCCCATCTTGATCAATTTTACTACACTAGCATCTGAGTGGAGTCACGTGAACTGTCATTTTGTGTCTGGCTTATTTTGCTTAGCGTAACTTCTTCAGGGTTCACCTTTTTCACCTTTTTAAGGCCAAATAATATTCCATTGCGCACACACACACACACACACACAACTGCATTTTGATTATCCATTCATCTGTTGGTGACCACTTGGGTTGTTTCCACCTTCTGGCTCTTGTGAATAATACTACTAATGAACACTGTGGCCCTCTCTTGTTTTTGAGAGATTTGAAGATTTGGGAAAGGTTGAAGAATTAACTTACTTTTGTTATATTTACTCTCGTTTTTTTTTTTTTTTTTTTTTTTGGTTTTTTTTTTTTAATAATGCCTTAGAGTCCGTCCTACTTTTGCCGCCTAAAGAGAATCACCGTCCACTGTTGTGAACTTGGTGTGCATCCTTTTAGTCCATGTTTTATTTTACATTCATATGTCCATCAACAAAGTGTAGAATGTTTGTTTCTAACTTACGTAAAGGAAATCATACTTCAGTATATCATTCTGCATCCTGCTGCTTTCAGTAGGTGGTTTTTTAAGCTGCATGCCTATGTAAAGATGGAGTTCATTCCTTTTCACTGTTATTGTTAACATAGTAAACTCAGTCTTTATGTAAGGAAACTGTGGTGAGATTGAGGTGCTCACACATGTGAGGCCTTTGTTCACCGGTCACACTCCATCCACTCCCCCACAGCCTTGAGAGAAAAGGCCAGTGTCCCTGGGCCCATCTGAAGGGTTAGGCCCCGGGCTCAGAGAAGTTGGCAGCTTGTTCCACACCCCAGTTTGCTCACCAGGGGCTCGGGCTTGAACCCCGTCTCCTCCCTGAGACAGGCTGCTTCAGGCCAGACCCCTTCAGCGGCCTCCAGGCTGTCCTCTTCTCTGTCTCCTGTCAGCCGTGAGACCTATAAAAAAAGGCCCTTTCTGAGAGACCAGAGCACCAGTAGCCATAAAAACCTACACAAAGCATCGTGTGTCTTCAGACTGTTTCATTATCAGCCCCCTGCCAAGGAGCCTTTGAGACACTGTTTTCTTAATGACCGCTATAAAATTTTAATATCACTGATATGCACTGTTTATTACTGTGTACTGAGCTTCGGGCCTAAGAAGATAAGATCTTCTCAAGTCCCGACAAACACAGCCGTCCTGCTCCCTCTGGGGGACACTGTCGCCTGCATAGAGACGCACACAAGCTCACATGAAGGCAGGCAGGCCCCTGTGCTTTGACAGCGGGGATGCATTTGGCCCGAGGAGGCTTGGTTTTCGCAGCCTCCATCCACCGCTGAAGACAAAGTTTGCCTGACAATGTTAATTCAAGATTTTGAAAAATCAGTACTTAGTAACAAAAAAAATAGAAGTGCAGCTTTTGCCGACAGGAGCAAGATGATAAAAATGGTTGACGGTGCTGCTAGACAGTGGCGTGTATGTAGTTTATAAGTTGTTGGAGGGTTATGGACTTCCAGGAAAAAGTCCCCAGTATAATTAATGGTGTAACAGACCATAAAGGCAAAGTACCTATGAATTTTACACATATGCGTACACATAAAAGAGATTATAAGGAAACATATCTAACGTTGAATGGCAGTGTAATTGTAGGTACCTCCTGTTTTTCTTCTCTAATGTTTATAGTCACAATTTCCTACAATGTTACTTTTATAAACTGCGGGGGTCTATTTATATAGCAAGATTTCTTTTATCAGAAAAATCCCTGTGAGAAAGTTACATAATATTAATGGTTTCAGCTTTTTTCCCCCGTAATTGAAACACTGTTAATCCAAAATTCGTAAATTTAAATGTTGGGTTTTAGTAAGTTTTTGATGAAAAGATAAATATAATAAGAGATTTTTTTAAGAATAAAATTACTGAATGTGAAAATCAGTTACAAGTGAGAACTGAATTGCTAATTGGGCCTTAGTGATATTAGCAATCTGTACTTTAAGTACACGGTACAGTTGAATTACCCTCTAAAACCTTGTGATACTTTTTTTGCTTTTATGTAGGAGACAGTGTTTCACAAAATGACTTTCCTTCAGAAGCTCCCATCTCCTTGAATCTTTCTCATAACATCTGCAATCCCACGTAAGTTTAACTTCCTAACTTTGGCAGTGTTTAAGGTACTGCTTTTTCTGTTGCTGTGCTGCAGGTGATTTGCACTTTGCACTTGATTCTGCAGGTGGAAGTAGGAAGACTTTTTAAGGATGAGAGAAAAGAAAATCCAATTTTGCTAATAATTTAGAAAGTAGAATCCTTCCCAGTAAACATGTTTCAGGTGGGCACGTCTCTGGGGTCCCCATCGGTGCCTGTGGTATAGCCACATTAGAACACACCCCATTTCTGGGGCAGCTGGGTGGGGGGGGCTCAGTCGGGTAAGCATCTATCTGCCTTTGACTCGTCATGGTCCTGGGGTCCTGGGATTGAGCCCTGCATCAGCTCCATTGGGCTCCATGCAGTAGGAGCCTGCGGTTTGCCTCAGTTAAACTTATTTTGTTGTTTACTAAAAAAAAAAAAAAAAAAGAAAGAAGAAGGAAAGAAGGAAGGAAAGAAAGGAAAGAAAAGAAAAGAAAAAGAAGGAAGGAAGAAAAGAAAAGAGAAAAGAAAGAAAAGAAAAGAAAAGAAAAGAAAAAAAAGAAGGCTTTGCTGGGTCCTGGAAATTTGATATGCCTCAACCAACCCCTTTCTGGCTGTGTGCCTTTGTGTCTCTAGTATTTATGTGTCTTGGGGGGAGGACTCGTGCAAAACTCAGACATGACTGAACAAACATGGTGTGTCCTTGTACAGAAGGTGTCAGCAGATCTTCATTTTCTCCCTTTCTCCACAGGAACATGAATAATCTCCCACAATATGCAGAACCTCCCTGTCCCAGCCTTCCTGCCGGGCCTGCGGGTGTTGAGGAAGATAAAGGTGAGGTGCAGACTCTTGGTCCAGGCAGGGGGTTCCTACACATCGCAGGCCAGGGAGCTTACAAAGATGAGCAGGTTGGGTGGGGCTGGGTCCTGCCAGGGCCCTCTTGTCCGAGCCACGTCACTGGGCTTCTGTGCATTCAGAAGGCACCTGCCCTCTGCACCAGTGTCATCAGGGGCCTCTGACTCAGGCTACCCCCTCCTCGTAGCCAAGCCACAGGTGTGCAGGGGGCTGCTGCTGTGTTTAGTCCACTTTTTCCTCCTGCGGTGACAGAAAAGTAGAGGAGGCAGTAGCGAGCCCTGGTTGGAGAGCATGCCATGGGTGAGGTTCCAAGGCCTTAGCCCACTTCCCCTGCCCTCTCCGCATCCTTCGTACCTCCCACGTCTTAGAAGCCCCTTAACCTGGCCTGGCAGCCTCGGTGACCAGCCTGGCTCCTGGACCAGGCCTGAGACCAGGTGGGGAGGATGGCGGCCCAAGGGCATGGAAATGGGGTGGGTGGGAAGGAAACCCAAACCCGCTGCCACCCAGTGTCTCCCTGTAGGAGGTTAATTCCAGTCTCCCTCATATTTCTTCTCCAGTTCTCTTTGTTACCCCTTATTGTCCTTGTCTTGTGTTCTTGTCCTGTTTTCTTCTAGTGTTTGCTCCCCACATGGCTAGCGAGGGCCAGGGATTGTGGCAAGATAAGCCTGATGTTCACTCCCCATGGCATCACTGAGCTCTAATAGGAGTACTGCTTTTGCTTATATGAATTATGCTAGATTTGAAAACTGCTCTGTACTTGGGGGCCAACTTTGAAAGCACAGACTTCTGTGCTGTTCTTTGGATATGTTTTGGATTTGCTCTTGTTGAGCTGTCAGTGGAACAATGGCATTCTCCTTAGACCCCGCCTTTCTGCTTTATATCCTGAAAGTATATCCCAAAAGGAGTTGCCGAAGGCAGAAGCAGTCAGCATGTGTGGGTGACTTTCCAGGAGTGTTTTCTAGAAAGAGACAAGGGAAGTTGAGCTGGTCCTGCAGGAAGGGAGGGCTGAGGGGGGCAAACGGTAGACTGAAAAGCCTTGTTCTTGTCCTTAGGTCTTTACCCACCTGGAGACCTCTGGCCCACGCAGCCCGTGTGTGTGACGAGCAACTTCAACTGCGCCGTGGAGAACAGCATGCCTGGCGTGATGCAGGGCCCGGCCCCCGTGCATAATAGGTATGGAGTCTCTTCTCTGATCACTGCCTTGTTCAGCCTAAGAGCTTGCAGTGGGGAATTTGAGTTCAGTCTGTGAGGCAGGCCTTCCAAAACTGGGGGCCAGCCTACCTTCCCCAGTGCACCTTAGCTGGATGTTTCCAGTTGCCTTTTGGAGTTGCATTGTGAGGTCTTAGAAACCAACAAAGCATGGGTAGGAGAAACATGAAGGGAAATAAAAGTAACATAGCTGGGACCCCAGCATTATTTTCCTCCTTAAGTTGAAGAGATGATCTGTTAAAGGGGCCCATTTGGAAAGACAGTCACTCATAGTTCCCACCACCTACCAGAGCAGAGATTTCCATTTTCCTGTGGCAGTCATCACGAACACATTAAAATATTAAGAAAGGGGGCACCTGGGTGACTCCTGGGTGGTGGTTGAGCATCTGCCTTTTGCTCAGGTTGTGATCCCGAGGTTCTGGGATCCAGTCTTGGATCACGCTCCCCTCAGGGAGCCTGCTTCTCTCTCTGCCTGTGTCTCTGCCTCTGTGTGTCTCTCATGAATAAATAAATAAAATCTTAAAAAAAAAATACAATGTTAAGAAAGATCAGATAGTTTGAGTATTAAAAAAATAGTTACACTATAACAGTTTCTTGAATTTGCTCCTGGATGTTACTGTCATTCAGGAATGGAAACATGAGAAGATGTTGGCATCTCTGTTTAATCACAGAATCCATTTGAAGTTTTCTAGTTTGGTTCAGTGTATTATGGTGCTGTTTACTTTCTTCCCTGTATAACGAGAATTCAGTTTGTAATTGTGATCGATGTATCTGTTGCGAATCAGTCTCAACACTTGTGGTCCCTGAGATGAATGCTGTCCCTGCTCCAGCTGAGGGGGCAGGTGTCATAGCAGCGCCTCCGCCTCCGGGGGTTGGCTCAGACCCCCAGACTCTTCCGGAGTGCTCCTAACCCCCGCCCTGGACTCTGTCTCGGATTAGACTCTCGCTGGCCAGGTTGTGAAGGTCGGCCTTGCAGGACAAGGCCGTGTCTTGGTAGAGAGCATTCACTTGGAGGTCTTTGATCCCAAGACTTGAGAAAGTACATCTTTTCTTTCCCAAAAGGAGGGTGGAGTTGGGGGGGGATTCACAGTGATTAGGATGCTGGGCAATAACATCGTTTTCCTCTTTCTGTACTTGATCTTTTGACCTCCTGTTTCTGAAACCAGACCTCTTGTTTTTTTGTAGCAGTTTCATTGATTGGAGCGCGACCTGTGAAGGCCAGTTCCCCAGTGTGTACTGTCCATTGGAACTGAACGATTATAATGCCTTTCCGGAAGGTAAAAGCTGTTCGAGCAATCCCAGTGCCATTCTTTTACTCTCATGAAAGTCAAAGCAGGAAGTCTGTGGACCTGAGGCATGAACTGCAGAAGAACGTACCTTGTAAAAGACAACTTGGATATAATTGACAAACATTAGTTTCAGGTGCAGGGCATAACACGGGACGGGACGTGATGGCTCCAGTAAGTCTAGTTACCAGCCATCCCCGTACATTGTTACAGGTGTTCTCTCTTTTGAGGGTACCTTTTAACATCTCTTAGCAAGGTACAAAACAAGAACACAACATGATGCTGTTAACTCTAGCCCCCAGGACCTCACATGCTGTCTCCAGGCTTGATTCGTCTTATCACAGGGAACTTATAGCTCTCGAGCAGCTTCACCCAACTTGCATACACCACATTCCCCTCCACCCGACCCCTGCCTCTGACGACCACCTGTCTGTTCTCTGTATACATGGGCTTGGTTTTTTGTTGTCTTTTGTTTGTTTGTTAAGGATGTGCCTTTAAAAACAAAACAGATGAACACAGAGGAAGGGAAGGGAAAATAAGACAAAAATCAGGGAGACAAACCATAAGAGACTCTTAACCATAGACTGAGGGTTGCTGGAGGGGAGGTGGGTGGGGGATGACTGAGTGATGGGCATGAAGGAGGGCAGGTGATGGAATGAGCAACTGATGAATCACTAAATTCCACCTCTGAAGCTAATAATAAATGTTAATTAAATTGAAATCCTTTTAAAAAAAAAGATTGCACCTTTAACAACGAGAACCTGTGAGAGTGGTTCCCGTTGTGCTTGCCTGCCGCGGATAATTGTACGTGGCCTCAAAAAGCCCTCTCCACCCGGCTGACGGGGGCCTTCTGCACATAACGCTCGCCTACGTAGTCCTTCACACGTGGTAGACCCGGGGCGTTTGGATGTCTGTGGCCCTAAGATCCTAGATTATCCTGGGAGGCCGAGGTGTTAGGTGTTTGCTGTGCTTCTTAGGGCAGCCAAGTCCCCTGTGAAGCTTGCCCCTACCAGGACCCGACTGCTGCCTGGGGCCGTGTCACGGAAGGACAGTCGCAGCAGAGCTGGGAGGGGAAATAGCGGACGCCTGGGCGCGGGCAGTGGTAAGGACGGTGGTAGGAGCTGCGAGGTCTGACAGGCCGCAGAGTGTTCTTACCCATTCCAGTCTGATCCTGATTTCTCGCAGTGGCCTCCCTTCTGGGGCAGACGCCAGGGGTCTAAGCAGATGTACTTAAGGGGACTTGGGCCACGCCTTGCTCCGCGCCAGCCACAGGGGGGTGCTGTGGTGACTTTCTCCTGGCCTTGCGAGGCTGTGTCTATTACAGGGCACCCCGATGTCCGGATGTCCGGGCTGCGCTTTACAGGCCGATGACACCGCCCCCCCCCCAACTATTGTCAGATAGTAGCCTCTCACTATGTCACAGTGTCGCTCCTTCACCTCAGCTCATCTCCGCTCATCTCCTCACCGAGGCTGTTTATTACCTCACAGGATCACAGGATATTTTGAGAGGGAAATAAAAAGAGGGCAGGTTTGCATAACTTCTATTACAGTACGTTATGGTTTCTCCATTTTATGAGTTCTTTATAACTAATCATAAATTTATAAATTAAACTTCATTTCTAACTTACAAATTAAACTTCAGCTTGATTTATACATGAAACTTGAGCACAGGTGTTTATGCATAGGAAGGAAACCTAACGTACGTAGGGTTCACTAGTAGCCGTGGCTTCAGGCATCCACTGGGGTCTTGGGACATACCTCCCGTGGACAAGGCGGGGGACAGCTGTACCTTCCTACTTAGCTAAGAAGCGCTGGTTTCCTATTGCTTTTGTCAGTCCACGTGGAATGTGTGCAGGAAGCTGAGGTGGGCGTGACGGGTAATAAAGGCAAACGTTGAGGACTGCTAAGAATCTGGACACAATTGGAATCTATAGTAGTGCTTATTGGAAAGCTTCCCATCAAATTGTCAAATACAGAAAAGTCAAGGCCAGAGGAAGACCTTCGTCACTGAGGGCTTCCTAGGTAGTGTGTCTGATAAATAGTTTTAACCTTGAGAACAACAGCGTAACGGCCCGCCTGGTCCCCACGGGGTGAGCGTGTACACCTGTCTTTAACTCGTCGGTATAGCTTAAGCCTTGAAAGCTTTGGGCCTGTGAGTGAGAATTCAGGTCTCGCCCGCCGTAAAAACGTTTACCTATGTCGTTGTTTTCCCTTCTTTGTAGAAAACATGAATTACCCCAATGGCTTCCCTTGTCCTGCCGAAATTCAGACAGACTTTTTGGATCACACCTCTCCATCTACCTGGAGCCCCCCACCCAACATGCCTACTGCCTGGGGACATGCCGGTCTCCTCAATTCTCCGGTCAGTGACCTCGGGCAGTTCCGAGTTCTTTCTGGTGCTTGTTTCCTGGTCTCACTTAACTTTAGCGTTGGGTTCAGATCGGCCAAGGCCAGTTTCCTTGAGGTCTCAGAAGCCAGGCTAACCACCCTCTGGGGGAACCTAACCCATAGTCAGACAGATGGGGGCTTGCAGACATTGGCAGGCTAGTCACCCTGAATGAGAGACGCCCCAGATGACACTGAGGAGCGATGGTGTGTAGATAAGAGCGAATCTGGACCAGGAAACCTTCCGTGTTTATGTGGCCCTGCTGATCTTTTCATCTGTGCTCAGAGATGAACACGGGTCCCAGGAAGGTCGGTCAGTGGTCAGTGACTGGGTCCCGAGGGCTTCCTGCCTGTCAGCACCCTTCTGAGCCTGAAAGCCCCGTGCCTTCTCCCTCTCACATCCACTCAAGGCACTTCTTACAGATCGAGGGCGTTTGGCCTAGGGGTCCTTCCTTGGGTTGAAAATGAGTTTATCCAGCTAGGTGAGGATTTCACAACCCTCTGTTTGAGAAAAGTGGCATTGAGGCAACCCAGAGGATTGAGAATAGTTTACTGACTTCCAGGTGACTTGAATTGGCATCACTGTGGTGTCCACTGGTGTGCATTCAACCTTGATGTTGCCTTTCCAAGAAGGTTTCTGGTTTGGTTTGTTTTTGTTTTTGAAGGCTTCTGTTTTTAAAAAAATTTTCTTTTTTTTCCCCTTCCTCATGTACACTTCAGCCCTACCTCACGAGCACCCGAAGCTTGTCTCCAATGTCTGGACTTTTTGGTTCCATCTGGGCCCCGCAAAGTGATGTATATGAAAATTGCTGCCCCATTAATCCCGCCACGGAACATTCAACTCACATGGAAAACCAGGCTGTCATGTGCAAGGAATACTACCCAGGGTTTAACCCGTTTCGTGCCTATATGAACCTGGACATATGGACTACCACGGCAAATAGGAATGCAAGCTTCCCACTATCCAGAGACTCGAGCTACTGTGGGAATGTGTGAAAAGGAATTTGATTTTTAAATAATGTGAATAAAGAGGTTTGTGTTTTCATTACTAGCGTACTGGTTGTTGAGATAGAGTATGACATTGGTGGATATTTTGGCACTTTTATATGAAAATAAATTTTTTTAATGAAATCTGGGTGCTCTATTTTTTCTTAACCCACTACAAATCATCGGTAGAAACTTAAGCATCCCTATGTCATAACCTCATAACTTGTGTATCAGCCTTGCTAAATGCTTTAAATTGGAACAAGGGGAATTTCTAAGAAGGTAAGAGTTGAGAAAGAAGTGGCTGCTTTGGTTCTCCTCCTTGGGCATCAGACTCCCTTCCTCCTCCCATCCCCCAGGAACTTTGGAAATGACCTTTTTCTGGCGACATTGCCAGAAATTCTGATTGAACTGCCCCTTGGCTCAGGCAGGCAGGATTTTGCTTCAAGCTCTGCGTTGATGGTGCAGCACAGCCCGTGTTGAGAGCTGCTGGCCGGGAACCCTGCTGAGCAGCTTGCCCACTTGCCCGGATGGAGCCTGCTCAGGGTGGAGGGTGGCTCTTTCCCGTCCTGGTGGCCACGGCTGCTGGGTGAAGCAGAGAGCCTAGAGCTCTTCTGCTGGTTCGGGAGAGCTGGAGTGTTCCTGCCCCCATCGTGCCAGTGTGAGGGCAACAAGGGCAGCGGGGACGTCCTGGTAAGTGTTGGTCTCCCCCTGAGCGGGCAGGCTTACTCCAAGTATAAAAACCCAGGGGAGTTTGGTAGCCGAAGCATGTTTGCCAGACCGGTCTGTATCTGCTTGTCAGTGGTTTTAGAGATCCCTGATGGTGGAATTATCTGTGTGCATGTGTAAACTTTGGGAACATTTTTAACTTTTAATAAAAGTGTCATAGTTTTCCATTTTGTCTTGTCTTTATTGGAAATTCAGTAGGAGAGAGGTTTGAGTGGAGTGCTGGGTATGCCTGCTGCGAATTTCCCTTTGCCGTGGCTGTCGGGGGGCCTGGGGCGAGGAGGGCAGGTGTACCGGAATCCTGGGGCCGCCTTTCTGTAAGGAGTGCCTCCAAGCATGCACAGCTGCTAGAAACTACTCAGGTTGCCCCAGTTAGGCTCCTTCACCATGTTAGAAACCTGGGTGGCTCAGTGGTTGAGCGTCTGCCTTCGGCCCAGGGCGTGATGCCCCTTCCGATGCCACCAAATCATAATTTTAGAGACTCTATGCCCCAGTGGACTCTCCCCTCATGCACCAGAGATGGTTTGGTACTTCCTCCTTTATGTCTACCTCACCAGCCTCCCTCCTGACTTGGCCCTTTTCCCTCTACTCCTATCTGCAGATTTCTACTTACACTTTTATTTCAGGGCTTTATTCCCTAGCCTGTTCTCACCCTTTCCTTGCCTATCCAGAAGGATGCTGGGTCTAGCATCTTGCTGTAAATGTTTTTTTTTTTTTTTTTTTTGCTGTAAATATTGAACAGTGATTCTGTGTAAATGGCTGTGGCCATGCCCATGATGAAGAGCAAGCCTTCCAGGTCAGCACATTAAAGATCAGTTTGCTCATCGAAAAAAAAAAACAAAAACGGGATTGAGTTCTGCATCGGGCTCCCTGCATGGAGCCTGCTTCTCCCTCTGCCTGTGTCTCTGCCTCTCTCTGTTTTTCTCTCATGAATAAGTAAATAAAATCTTTAAAAAAAAAAATCCTGATTTGGGTAAAGCAGACCTCCCGCCCCCAGTGTTGTGAGTCATGCTGAAATAGTTTAGGTCTCGGTATATACCCTGAAGAATTGAAAGCAGGGATTTCAATGTTTGCACACCCATGTTCATAGCATCATCACTGAGAATAGCTCAAAGGTGAGAACAACCTAGTTGCCCACTGACAGATGAATGGATAATCAAAACACGGTTCTACATAGAATGGGATGTTTAGCCTCAAAAAGGAAGACATTTCTGACCTATGCCACAACACGGAGGGCCCATGAAAACCTGATGCTAAGTGAACTAATAGGCCAGTCAAAGGGCAGTTACCATATGATGCTACAGGTATGAGGTACCTCGAAGAGTCCCTGGGAGGCAGGTGGGGCGTGTCTAACGTGTACGGTTTTCGTTGGGGAGGATGAAAGCGTTCTGGGATGGATGGTGGTGATGGTTGCACAGCAGTGTGAATGTACTTCGTGCACACTTCAAAATGATGAAAATGGGAAGTTTTGCATTACGTATATTTTTTTACCACACACAAAAATTATTTAGGTTGGCATAAAAGCCCCCAAAGTGTTCAGAATCAAATCTAAAACTCCCAGTGGAGAGAGTGTGAGGTGCTAGATGTAGATTCTGTTGAGTAGGATTGTTGATTTTTCCACTTTCATTGATCCCCCAATTTTCCATCAGGAAAACGTGAGAAGCCAAAGTTAAGTTTTTATTCCACTGTGTAAAAAAAAAAAAAAAAAAAGAAAGTAAAACTCTTCACTTTGACTAGAAGATGATCTTTAGCCCTAAGACTAAAATCAATGGCTGTGTGGTATGTGAGCAGATGGGTGAGATGCCAACTTTGGGTTGTGTTCCTAGTGGAAGGAGCGTGGCTGTCTCTTCCGTTTTCCTCCCACTGGCCTTGTGGCCTGGACTCCTGACTCTGCTAAGGGTCCACGTGTGACCCTGGCATCAGACCTGATCCAGCCTTCCGCACTTGCCCGGCTCGCTGTCGTCTCCAGTGCCTAGCGTGGTATCTGATACACGGTGGGGAGGGTAAGGAATGCGAGGCGCTGGGGCTACAATTATCTGGCAGTCGAAGGGAGTCTTCATTATTAGAGAATACTCCAGATCTTCTGTGGTTGGGAGACAAGAAAAGGGCCACCAGCAAGGCAGCAGAGGGAGGGGAAAAATGTCACCACAATTCTTTACGTATGAGTGAACTTTGAGACGTCAGCCTCTGTGCATGGAGCTCGTCATGACCACTGTTGTCACTGTTGGATTGACACTGTTGGACTGTTGTCACGATGGATTACAGTAACACGGGAAAATCTGAGAATCACTGGAGTAAAGGAGATAGAGGAGAACACTCCTCCTGCCTTCCAGGACCTTCGAGTTGAATGGAGAACTCATGCTCTTTGGGACCAGATTTCCTGGGGTCTAACTCCTAGGAATCGACTCCTACAAAAAATAGTAAGATCTTTAGTAAAAATTTTAAAAAGTAATTTTTTAAAAAGAAAAAACATACTACTTTTCTCTTGCTGCCATCGAAAATTCCCACAAAATATCAGAAAGGGAGACAGAACATAAAGACTCCTAACTCTGGGAAATGAACTAGGGGTGGAGGAAGGGGAGGAGGGCGGGGGTTGGGGGTGAATGGGTGACGGGCACTGAGGGGGGCACTTGATGGGATGAGCACTGGGTGTTATTCTGTATGTTGGCAAATTGAACACCAATAAAAAAAATTTATTTTTTTAAAAAAAGAAAATTCCCACAAACTTAGTGGCTTAAAACATCACAAATTTATTATCTTACAGGCTTGTGGGTCAGAAATCCAACACAAGTCTCACCGGGCTAAAATCATGTCACGGTATTTACTCCCGTGTAGAAGCACTGGGGGGGATCCCTTCACCTTTGCTTCCCCCAGCTTCTCGAGGCCACCGTGTTCCTCCGCTCGCGGTCCCCTTTCTGCATCTTCAAAGCCAGCAACGGAGCATTGGGCTGGTAACTGCTCCCACTGTCACATCTTTTCAGATGATCTCAGCCGAGAAAGGTTCTCCTAGTCTGCGAACCCATGTGCCTAGATTGGGCCACCCAGAGAATCTCCCATCTCAAGGTCCTTCTTTTATCCCGTCTTCAAAATCCTTTTTGCTGTTTGTACAGGTTCCAGGGTTTAGGATGTGGACTCCGTTGGTGCAGAGTCATTTTTCTGCCTCCCACAGATGATGTGTGAGCACGTTCACTACAGCGCTTAGAGCAGTGATGAGGGGATCCCTGGGTGGCTCAGCCATTTAGCACCCGCCTTCGGCCCAGGGCGTGATCTTGGAGTCCCAGGATCGAGTCCCACGTCGGGCTCCCTGCATGGAGCCTGCTTCTCCCTCTGCCTGTGTCTCTGCCTCTCTCTCTCTCTCTCTCTGTATCTCTCATGAATAAATAAAATCTTAAAAAAAATAACAGTGGTGAGTTGAAAACAAATGTTCTTCTATAAGAGGAATGTTTAAGTTCTCCCACGTACAGATGTTCAAATTCTGGGAAGCCTCTGAAAATTGCAATACAATGATCTAGGCAGTGAAAGAAGTAGGATACAAGGTTATACGCAGCACGAACATGGATAGTTGTTCACATATAAATATGGATATTTTATATGGCACGAATTCGATAGGTGTAAATAGCAGGTCATGGTGTTGGAGGGAGTGACGTACCATCTGGTGGGGGGGTTGCAAGTAATTTTTATTTTCTTTTTTGTGTCTTTTTTTTTTCCCCTAGGGTCTATTACAAGTGTGTATCACTATTACTCTATCTCCTCCCAAAATTTTAATTAAATCTGAAGGGAAAACATTTTCTTTAACAATGGGGAAAAGTAAGCATGTTAAAAAAAAAAAAAAAAAAAAACAAGTACTGAAGTCCTAACAAAAGTCACATCATATGCTATAAAGGGACATAGTTTTAAGGCAAAGGCAAAGTGTAGCTTTCCCTAAGCCTTCCCTAATAAAAATCCTATAAAATGAGGTATGTGGTAATTACGTGGATTGGGATTACAGGCGCATCAGGATGTCTGTAAATACTGGTACAGCCAGCATGCGAAACGCAAGGCCATCGGATTATGATTAATCGAAATACGAGACAAGCATTATAAAAGTCGCCTTAAAAATGCAACTTTGTTAAAATGCAGGTAACATTGATGCCAACTCAAATCAACATTCAAAATAGTAATTTCTGGGCGGCCCGGGTGGCTCAGCGGTTAGCGCCGCCTGCAGCCCGGGGCCTGCTCCTGGGGTCCCTGCCTGGCGCCTGCTTCTCCCTCTGCCCGGGTCTCTGTCTCTCATGAATGAACAATCTTAAAGAATAAAGGAAAAAAAGGAACCCGTGCCGCCCCCGAGGTGGCCAGCACCCCCCCCCCCCCCCGGGGGCTGACGCGGCTCCGCACCCACCGCGCGCTCCGGGCCTTTCCTTTCTCCCGGGGCGTGTCCCGGCCCGAGCGCGGGTGCGCGGTTCCCTGCGGCAGCAGCCGGGCCGGCGCTCGGGGCCTGAGGGGCCGCGGGGGGACCTCGACGCTGGGGTGACAGGGCGCGGGAACCGCCGCGGGCCCACCCTCCAGCTGCGGCAGGGAGGCAGCCTGGGCCGGAGGCGGGAAGCCGCCCCTGAGGAGGAGGGCGAGGCCGGGGACAGGCGGGGATCTGAGAGGCCGCGGGGGGACCTGAGAGGCAGCGGGGATCTGAGAGGCCGCGGGGGATCTGAGAGGACGCGGGGGATCTGAGAGGCCGCAGGGGGACCTGAGAGGCAGCGGGGATCTGAGAGGCCGCGGGGGATCTGAGAGGCCGCGGGGGATCTGAGAGGCCGCAGGGGGATCTGAGAGGCAGCGGGGGGATCTGAGAGGCAGCGGGGATCTGAGAAGACGTGGGGGATCTGAGAGGGCGCGGGGGATCTGAGAGGAGGCAGGGGGATCTGAGAGGGCGCGGGGGATCTGAGAGGAGGCAGGGGGATCTGAGAGGGCGCGGGGGATCTGAGAGGAGGCACCGGGATCTGAGAGGACGCGGGGGATCTGAGAGGACGCGGGGGGGATCTGAGAGGCAGCGGGGATCTGAGAGGCCGCGGGGGATCTGAGAGGCCGCGGGGGATCTGAGAGGCCGCAGGGGGATCTGAGAGGCAGCGGGGGGATCTGAGAGGCAGCGGGGATCTGAGAAGACGTGGGGGATCTGAGAGGGCGCGGGGGATCTGAGAGGAGGCAGGGGGATCTGAGAGGGCGCGGGGGATCTGAGAGGAGGCAGGGGGATCTGAGAGGGCGCGGGGGATCTGAGAGGCCGCAGGGGGATCTGAGAGGGCGCGGGGGATCTGAGAGGAGGCACCGGGATCTGAGAGGACGCGGGGGATCTGAGAGGACGCGGGGGATCTGAGAGGCCGCAGGGGGATCTGAGAGGAGGCAGGGGGATCTGAGAGGACGCGGGGGGATCTGAGAGGACCTAGGGGGATCTGAGAGGACGCGGGGGATCTGAGAGGGCGCGGGGGATCTGAGAGGAGGCAGGGGGATCTGAGAGGACGCGGGGGGATCTGAGAGGACGCGGGGGATCTGAGAGGACCTAGGGGGATCTGAGAGGACGCAGGGGGATCTGAGAGGACCTAGGGGGATCTGAGAGGCCGCGGGGGGGATCTGAGAGGACCTAGGGGGATCTGAGAGGCCGCAGGGGATCTGAGAGGACCTAGGGGGATCTGAGAGGCGCTAGAGGGATCTCAGAGGCGGCCGGGGATGGGAGAGGCGGCAGGGGGATGTGAGAGGTGTTGGGGGTTCTGAGAGGCGGTAGGGGGATCTGAGCGGCTGCAGAGGGATGTGAGTGGCGATGGGGGATCTGAGAGGCGTCGAGCGATCTGAGAGGCGGCACGAGATCTGAGACGGGGCAGAGGGATCTGAGAGGGGCTGCGGGGCAGGCCGGGGCTTGGCGCTGGGGACGTGCTGCACCACGGCACCTGCAGGCTGTACCCTACCCAGCCAGAAAGTGGCTTTAAAAAAAAAAAAAAAAGATTTTATTTATTCCTGAGAGACGCACAGAGACCGCAGAGACACAGGCAGAGGGAGACGCAGGCTCCTCGCGGGGAGCCCCACACGGGACTCGATCCGGGTCCCCGAGGTCACGCCCTGGGCCCAAGGTAGACGCTCACCCCTGAGCCCCCCAGGCGCCCGGGCAGAAATACCTTTATTGTTTGTCCTTTCTGTAGAAAATATGGATAACCCACAGGGAAAAAAAAAAAAAAAAAAAAGGACAATCATTCTAACCCGACCCCCGTCCAGAAGCGCTGGCCGGTCCGGGCGCTCCATCTGAGCTGGTCCCTCGTGCGCGTTTAGGAAAAGGCGGATACGGCCCGTGTGGCCTGTTGTCCTGAGTCTGAGCGGCAGGGGACGGCCTTCCCCTTCGAGGGCCCGGGGGACGCGGCGCCGGGGGTCCCCAACCTCACTCGCGGCCAGGCCCACTCGGGGCCCGCGCTTGATAGAGAGGCGTCGCCTGGAGGCCGCCTCCTCCCACTAGTCACCACATCACTCATTCGTTCGACAAATTTTTCTGAGGGGGCACTTGATGGGAGGAGCGCTGGCTGTTACATGTTGGCAAATTGAATTCAAATTCTTAAAAAATGTAAAAAAAAAAAAAAAAAAAAAAACAGGCCAATAAAACCCCCCACAGATTTTTACTTCATTAGTCCCCGCGGGCTCTGCAGGTGGCCCGTGACCTGGCGGGGGCTCATTCAATGCAGTGGAGCACCTGTCACTGCCGGGTTTGGGTTTTTGCTCTGGGCCTACGGGAGTGAGGGACACAGGCGTGACCCCTTGGCCTTGGGGCCAGCGCCCCAGAGGAGGCCACAGTATACCCATGCATCAGCTTTTTTTTTTAAATATATATATTTTTAATTTTTCATTTATTTAAGATAGTCACAGAGAGAGAGAGAGAGGCAGAGACACAGGCAGAGGGAGAAGCAGGCTCCATGCACCAGGAGCCCGACGTGGGATTCGATCCCGGGTCTCCAGGATCGCGCCCTGGGCCAAAGGCAGGCGCCAAACCTCTGCGCCACCCAGGGATCCCCATGCATCAGCTTTATGTCACCTGGCAAATCACCCCAGAACTTAGTGACTTAAAATGACAACACTCACTACCTCTCAGTTTCTGTGGGTCAGGAGTCCAGGAAGGCCTCACTTGGGACTTCTGCCCCAAAGAGGGGGTTGACTGGGCCTAAAGCTGCCTTAAGGCTCCACTGAGGGCCTACGAGCTTCCGAGCTCATGCGTGTGGCTTCTCGCTGGTTGTCGGCCACAGGCTGCCTCAGGTTTTGGCCGCATCCGCCTCTCCATTTGGGCAGCTTCATCAGCGTGAGCAAGGAGAGAGAGAGGGAGAGAAGTTACGGTCTTTGAGAACATTAGCTCAGAAGTGGCAGCCCATCGTTTCGCCATATTCCACTGGCTAGAAGCAAGTCCCTAAGTCCTGCTCACACTCGGGGGACGGATGACACACAGACTCGAATATCAGCAAATGGGGATCTGGGAAAGCCATTTTAGAAGGCCGCCAGCCATAGTCATCAATAAATAAGGCAATTCCGGATCATGTTCAGCACCGGGAAGGAAGTCAAATAGGGAGGAGGCTGGGAGCCCCTGAAGCCCTGGGGAGGTCCTCCAGTGTGAGTGGTCAAGGGAGACCTCGGGAGGAGGCGCCAGGCAAGCAGAGACCAAATGACAAGAAAGACCCCATCTGAGGGCAGCCCCGGTGGCTCAGCGGTTAGCGCTGCCTTCAGCCCAGGGTGTGACCCTGGAGACCCGGGATCGAGTCCCACGTCCAGCTCCCTGCATGGAGCCTGCTTCTCCCTCTGCCTGTGTCTCTGCCTCTCAATCTGTGTGTCTCTCATGAATAAATAAAATCTTAAAAAAATAAAAAAGAAAGAGCCCATCTGAGAATATGCTTTCCAGATAGAGGGAACAGAAAATGCAAAGTGAGAGGATGGGCTCTGGGTCAGGGTAGGCCAGTGACATGGAGCCACGTAAGGTGAGAGCCTTATAACAAACCCATGAGGTAAATAGAATCGGCATTTTAAGATAATGAATAACTTCTCTAAGATCGCACAGCTTGGAGGTCACATAGCACACCCATGGGTTTGAGATTGGGCCTACCTGATGCTAAAATCCATGTTTTTGCCACACCAGTACCTTGTGGTTCATTGCAGAATCCACTAGAAAGGATGATGGAGGGTAATCAGCCACCCCAGTGGCCCAGACAGGACACCAAAGCAGTCCCGAGGAAGCTGGGGTAGTAGGTCATGGTAAAGGGAAAACCTGGCCAGCAGGCTCTTTAATGTGGCATGAAACCCAGGTTGAGCAGCAGCCCTGAGTCACCTGAGACTCAGCTGCTGCGTCTTTTGTAGCTAAGTGAATAAACGGAGTTTTGCAAATAACCCCACCTCGTTGCTAAAATCCAATGTTTACATACTGTTGCTTTGTTTCCTTCTGGTTTTCTCCAGTCATTCCTGTGAGAGAGCTGGCCCAAGGTGCAGGTGCAATCCAGGCACCTTCAAGCTGGGAGAGGTGGAGGCTGGTTTGCACCAGTCCTCAGCCACCAGGCAGGACGTCGGGCCCGGGGCAGGGCTCCATGCTCCCTCAGACATCTTTCCCACTGGGCCTTCTGCTTGGGCACAGCTCTTGATAACTTGTGTCCCTTCCTGCATTACACCTCTCTCCCTCCCCCCACCAAGATGCTCAGTCCGGTGTCCGGCATGCAGAAGGTACTTCGTGAAAGTTCAACCCCTGAATGACAGGACACCTACCTGTACACAGCAGACTGGGATGTGTGCGAAAACGCTACAGCAGCGGAAGACAGAAGCTGAGCTGCAGCTATTATTTAGCATTTATTTATTTAATTTATTATTTTTTAAAAGATGTGTTTATTTTATTTTTTTTAATTTTTTAATTTTTGTTTATTTATTTTAGAGAGCACAAGAGCTGAGGGGGAGAGAGAGAGAGAGAGAGAGAGAGAGAGAGAGAGAGAGAGAAAGGCAAACTTCCTGCTGAGCAGGGAGCCCAATGCAGGGCTCGATCTCATGACCCCGAGATCACGATCTGAGCCAAAATCAAGAGTTGGATGCCCAACCAACTAAGCCCCTCAGGGGCCCCTGGGTCGTAGCCATTTCTTTGCTTTGTTTGCTTTGCCATATCCTGATGACATAAACCAGGAAGTCAGTGACTCTTAAGTGTGACGAAACCCAGTGACTCAACCTGGGTTTTGTGCCACATTAAAGAGCCTTGTCTCTAAGATATCCCCAGTGGGAACTGGCATCTCTCCTCAAGGCAGTGGCCCTCCACTTCTCCGTGAGATCTGACCCTACACGCCCGCCCTCCTTTTTAACCTCTCCTATTGTAAATTCTCCCACCTGAGGTGCTCCTCTGCTCCCAGTTACTTCTCCTTTCCTGACTGCTCTCCTGGCCTCCCTATACCCTGTGAGTGAATGACAGTACGACTGGGCCCTAGGCCGCCTTCTCTCCCTCCTCGGAGAACTCCACACTCAGCTGTAATCTTCACTCTCTGCTGAGGACCACTGTTCCAGATGTTTTGTTTTTAAAGATTTTATTTATTCATGAAAGACAGAGAGAGAGAGAGAGAGAGAGAGAGAGAGGCAGAGACACAGGCAGAGGGAGAAGCAGGCTCCATGCAGGGAGCCCGACGTGGGACTCGATCCCGGGACCCCAGGATCACGCCCTGGGCCAAAGGCGGCGCTAAACCGCTGAGCCACCCGGGTTGCCCTGTTCCAGATGTTTGATCACAGGATGATGCAGCCTGAATTACTGAGTACCTAGAGCAAATTTCCCTGGAGACTTGCCTGGATCCACAGTGGGTTCTGTATGTTTGTTACAGCAGCATCACCTGTTCTGATTGATACACATTCCCACATGCCATCAATCCTTTCCCATTTACACTATTATATGTGTATGCATATACATATATATTTACCTTATATATACGTATATATACTTAAGCATTTAAGATTACTTGACATATTGTATATTTATTTACTTGTTTGTGGAGGCCATCAGTGCCACTCATCAAATATTTTCACCTCTCTGCCTCTGGATATGTGGTAAGATTGTGGTCGGGTGAGGCCGTGTTCTAGAGTTTTCCTTATGCACAACGACTGGCCCCTTGAACTTATTCTGGGTCCTAGAATGTGGCAAATAGACCCGAAGCTGGTCTCCATGATTTCTAAAACCTGGTGTTTATACCTTTGTATAATAGCCTCCTGCCCAGTGTGAGGAGACCTGTGACTTACTTGTAACCCATAGAATACAGTGAAGGTGATGGGATGTCACTCTCATAATTATGTTACCTTGTATAGGACTGTATCTTGCTAACAAACTAATTCTCTCTCTCTCTCTCTCTCTCTCTCTCTCTCTCTCTCTCTCTCTCTCTCCCCCTGTTGCTGTCTTTGAAGATGAAAGCTGTTCATGAAGTAAGTAGCCACGTTGGAGAAGCCCAAGTAGCAACAAACTGCAGGTGGCCTAGTCTAGGAGCCAACAATGACCCCAAGTAAGAAACTGAAACTCAGGAAATGAAATTGGTCAACCTCAACCTAAACCTAAAACATCAGGAAATGAATTTGGCCGAAACCATGAGGGTGCTTGGAAGTGAATTTTTTCCCAGTTTAGCCTGTGATGAGAGCCCCAGTCAAAACCTGGACTTCATCTGGATGAGAGCCTGAGCAGACGACCCAGCGAAGCCGCGTCTGCCATGGTGGCCTCCCTTTCTACCTGACAAACTTCACGAGGGTAGAGAGTTTGTTTTGTTCACTTGTATTTCTCCAGCGTTGCTTAGCACGTAGTGGGCGTGCAATAAGTATTTACTGGATGAATGAATAAATGAGAAAGAAATTTGCTTAACTTAAAAGAGAGATAGTTGCCCATAATAAATTCATTACATTTAAGTTGTACACATATTAAATGCATTATGTATACATATAACATGTATTGAAAGATCTGCAGCAGTTAAACTTTGCCATTATTATTATTATATAATAATATAATATATTGCATAATAATATATTATATTATTATTATTGAATTCCAAGTCTTATTATGCACAAAGCTCATATGATTCGATCCGTGGTAGAATGAACTTTATTCTAAAGCAAAACATAGGGTCATATAAAATGACTGTTTCTTAATCCATATAAATAAGACCAAATTTCCACTGGTTATGAAAAATTGGCTGTCAGTATTTTCACCAAACTTGGAGAACACGTCTGGAATAGTCTGACTTACAACATAGGCTATGTCATGTACAAGAAGTCACTTAGTGGGATCCAGTGGTTTAAATGCGAACCTCAAAATGCAAGGCATGAGGACGAGCCTCAGTTTGGCATAGAGCCATTTCTCACATGGACAACTTCATAAACGTACTCTAAATATTTATTATGTAACGACAGTTAAAATTCTCCTGAGCAATAGAAGAGATGAAGAGTCAGCCAGAAATCAAATATGTGGATGTTTGTGGTAAATGTTATATCGTGAAGCGGCCTCCATCTGCCAACTCTCAAGCTTCTGGACTCTTTTGGGTACAACTTGCGCAGAATCATGGCCCCCCAAAGGTATCCACATCTTAATCCCTGCAACCTGTGAACATGCCACGGTAGAGGGCAAAGAGGGACTGAGGTTGCCCATGGAATTAAGGGTGTCTTTCAGCTGGCTCTGAGATGGGGAGATTATTCTGGATTATCTGGGTAGGCCCAATGTCGCCACAAGTGTCCCTGTAGGTGAGAGAGGGAGCCCAGGAGTTATAGTCCGAGACAGAGCTGGAGCTGCAACGCAGCCAGCTTTGAAGACAGAGGAAGAAGGCGCAAAACTGACCCATCCCGTTTCCCTGGACGCTGCTAGAACACAGGCAGCCATGGGCCCGGAGAGCAAGGGCAGCCTCTCACGACCTGAGCCCAGATTGCCACAGGGCAAGGTTAGGAGGGCCAGGTGGCACCTGCACACAGGAGCGTGTGTGACGGGAGCTGAACCCTGACGCTAGGGAACGCAAATCACTCAAGGTGGGCAGCAAGCAGCCCTGCCCTCTGCTCCCAAGGGAGGCACCTGATCCGCCCAAGCCGAGAAGCGGAGTCATAGCATGAGAGCAATGGCTCCAGTGTACAGGCCACTTTTTACCTCTACCCTCTACCATAACCTTTCTTATTTATTTTTTTTAAGGATTTTATTGACTTAATTTGAGAGAGAGAGAGAGAGAGAGAGAGAGAACAAGCAGGGGGAGCAGCAGAGGGAGAAGGAGAAGCAGAGTCCTGGCTGAGCTGGGAGCCTGACTGGGATCATGACCTGAGCCAAAGGCAGACTCTTGGTTGAGTGAGCCACCCTGGCGCCCCTCGTCTAACCTTTTAACAACCCCTTAAAGAGGTAACATTCCCAAGAACCTGAGGCCCTGAAACCTTGAATGACACACTCGAGGCCGCCCACCCAGTAAGGCCCCCCCCCCCCCCATGTTTCCTGTGGCTTCCCATTCTCATACTATCGGTCAATAGGTCCATTTGTGCAGCTCCTCACCTTTGAGGGTATGAAAGTCTTGTAAAAGAGTAGATTGTTATTCAGGCTCTCCCCCTGGTGATCTGCAAACGGCAGATACTAAATTCAGCCAATAGAAAGAACATGGGCTGTGGGATTAGATGTGGGTGGTTCAAATCCTGACTATGCGTCCCTAAGGAGCCTCAGGCTACCCATCTGCAAAACGGGGTCATAATTCTTTCATAGGGATGCGAAGAGACTTGTGCCTCATGGGTCATGTCGTTCAGGCTGTCCCTCATGGAACTAGTTGCCCAGACTAGTGAGCTTCCCACAACTGTGAGCTTCTTGAGGAAGCCCACAGGCCGGTCGGCTTCTGGGCTGCTCCCCCCAGCAACTAGCACCATGCCTGACAAAAAGACATGCTGAATAAACATCTGTTGACAGAAAGAGAACATCTGGCACCTCGGAGGTGCTTGATGCTTGTTGTCTTTCCCACTTCCCTTCACCAGCCCTGCCTTTCTGGATCGGCTTCCCGGACGGAGGGCTCTGTGCCAGGCAAGGGGCGGTTTCAGCACTAAAGGAAGTCTGGGCTCTCCACGGTCACTGTCATCTCCTAGAACTGAAATGTCATTGCGCAAGAGCAAATAATGCAGTCGTTCATGGACAGCCTGGCGCAGAACAGGCACCCGTCTCCGCTGCTGGCATAGCCCGCGCCGGCCCAGTTGTGCAAGTCTCTGAAGCTTGAAGCAAAGCGATTCTTCTTGTGTTTCTGTGAGCACCAGGGAAAACCCTCCTGGCAGAGCCATCCCTCGTTCTTGGGAGAGAGAACAATGCCCCTTTCCTTCCCACGGCCAAGTCCCACGTCCTCTCCTGTGAGAGAGGGGACTCAGTTACCTAGGACGAGGCCTCTAGCCCTCCCCTGACACAGAGGCAAAATGCTTCCACAAGTGCAGGTTCCACTAAGTGGGTTCCTCACCCCCTCCTTCCTCTGTCGCCTCTGTTTTCCTGGACTTGATTCTCTACTTCTGGGGGGGCCTCCCCCTGTTTCCCAGATACCGTCCCTTTCCTGTCCCAGCTGAACCGGCGTGAGCTGATGCTCTCTGCCTCCAAACTGGGCCTCTGCTCGTTCAACCAAGACCCTGGCCCTCAGGGAAATTGAGCTCATCCCCTCGCACTACGGAAACAATATTCACGTCAAAGTGAAAAACCCAATAATATTAACATTCCTTTTTTTTAAGGATTGCATTTATTTATTCATTAGACACACAGAGAGAGAGGCAGAGGGAGAAGCAGGCTCCATGCAAGGAGCCCAATGTGGGACTCGATCCCGGGACCCCAGGATCACATCCTGAGCCAAAGGCAGATGCCCAACCACCAAGCCACCCAGGTGCCCTAATATTTACATTTCTCAGTGTACGTGCCTTTTATCAAAGAGGCTTATTAATCCAAGTGAACGCTGTCTATAGCACAGTTTCCATAGAGAATTGTCGGCCAGCCCTTTGGAGAGGAAGGTGATGGGGATCGTCAGTGGTCTCCACTGGATCAGGTCTGTCCCGGCCCTCTGGGTATCATGCCTCAGTGGGCCAGAGACTAGACAGGTTTGGGAGCTGATTATTTGAACAGTACTCGTTTATCTGAAAACTTCCCCAACAATCCGCAGTGATCAGAATTTGATCAGAAACAAATGCTTTTTAGGAAAAACAGTGGAGAAAAAAAAATCTACCCAGAAGTCCACACCTATTCAGGTTGTTTAATTTCCTCTTCAAATTTTTGTTCTTTGCCAGCACAGCTTTGAAGCTGTGATTTCATGTCTAAAAAGTTCCTTGGTTGGGGTAGTGGAAAGGGACGTGGGCGGGGGGTTGGGGTGACTGGGTGACGGGCACTGAGGGGGGCACTCGGGATGAGCACTGGGTGTTATGCTATATGTTGGCATACTGAACTCCAATAAAAACAATTAAATTAAAATTAAAAATAAATAAAAGTTCCTTGGTCGACCAACCTGCAATCCCCCCTCTTCTCGTTCCCCTCCTTACCTACTTTTGCCCAATGTTTTTGCCTGTATGTTGACAGACAGGTGTGTTTCTCCAGTTGCTTTTCCATGAAACAAAGATCTTTATTCATTTGGCTCTCCCCACAGAGCAAGCCACATCTAGCACATACAGACGCAGGCATCGCTCGCGTCCTGCCCAGGGCACCTTGCCTGGTGTCCACAACTCTGCTCACTGCACAGGGACCAGGCCTTGGTCAAGACGGCGCAGTCAGCAAGAGGGCCCACCGTCTCCGTGGGCAGCTGCCACACTACACTGCCCTCTTGCTCTAGCTTCATGTTGTCAGAAATGTTTTAAAATCACTCTGAAATAATATTTCTCACAAAGGACAAGAGCTATAGCATCTGAACCTTCTAGAAGAGTGCCCGGACCGTTTGACAAATGAACAGTTAAGGTAGGACTCAACCTCACTGTACCCATAGCAAGCAGGTGTTCCTGCTGTTCCCTCCTTACCTGGCGATGCCATCACGAAGCTCAACAGGTTCTGGGGGGGGGGGAGGGGTAGGGGCCACTGGAATCAGGAAATCAAGGGGACTAGGACCAGAGGAAGTGACTCTGCGATATTCTTTTCCCCCAGGACAGATAGATGTTCTCATTAGTTGCAGTTTGCTTTGATGGGCCGAACCTACAGCAAACTAGAGAGGACTAGGTTCCCATAGTTTAAGTCCCAGGGCCTGTCCTGAAATTCTGGGCGCTGTCTTCTGGGTAAGAACCGTCACCCCCACTTAACACACGTGAAAACTAGGTCGTGTGATCCACTCGGGTGTAAAGCTAACTCGTGGAAGAGACAAAGCGCTGGCCCTCGACAGGCCACGTCCCCTTAATGCTGTGGAAGTGGGGCGCCACCGGGCGCGCCAAGCCCTGGAAATCAGGCTTTGGATCTCTGCTGCGTGGGCCACGTTTGGGGGCTGCCCCGAGTCACTCCAGAAGCTGATTTATGGCAGAGACTCAGAGTGGGTCTCTGAGGGCCGGCGTCGCATATTTTTAAGAACTTGTTTATTTTTGTAGGAGAGAAAGTGAAAGGCTGCAGTGACAATGATGACAATAACAGCTAATAGTTACTGACCTCTTGCCGCAGGCCAAGCCTTCTGTGAGTATCTGTGACCTCGCACAGGACAGAAAATCACCTGGGATTTGAGAGTCCCTCTCTCAAGCCCTTATTCGATGATCATTGAACTTTCTTCTTGGGCTTTCAAGAGCAAATGACATCATTTTAGGCAATGTTTGTTCCGCTCAAGATGCTTACATGTGGCAATCATCCTTGAATTGTGCAATGCATTTGGGCCACATTTGGGTAAAGAAATCTCACAACAAAATGGGCACACGGACACACAGTGCATAAAAAATTCAGTTTTCTGTGATTTGAGTGTTCACTTCACAGTCCCACTGAATATGTGTAGCAAGATTATGCAGCACGGGGAGTGGTCTACGGAGAGCTAGTGAAATGCACGGTGCGTGGGCTTTGAAACCAGCCACATTGTGGCTCCAATCCCAGTTATGTTACTTAGCAAGTTCCTGAGCCCTCCTGAGTCTCCTTGAGTTTAAAATACAGATAGTTGCATAAAATGCACCTGCCTCATTGACTTGCTATAGGAGTAAACAAACACGCATAATGCAAGGAGCAGAGATCTTAGCACAAGCCAGGGTCTCAACAGGAGCAGTCACCTCCCACCCCTCCACCCCCACTGCGGATTCTACTTGCCAAACTTGGCAGTGTTCCCTGACTTCTCCTTTCTGCAAGCTCTATTCTGTGCCCTGATTTATAGTTCCTTATTTCCTGGTTATCTTGATTTGTTCATTTGTTTATTCAAAAGTTTTCTATCTGGGTTCCCTGTGTGGCTCAGCGGTTTGGCGCCTGCCTTTGGCCCAGGACGTGATCCTGGAGTCCCGGGATTGAGTCCCACGTCGAGCTTCCTGCCTGGAGCCTGCTTCTCCCTCTGCCTGTCTCTCTCTCTCTCTCTCTCCCCCCCCCTCTCTCTCTCTGTGTCTTTCATGAGTAGATAAATAAAATCTTTTTTTATGGGTTTCATTTTTTTTTATTTTATTTATTTATTCATGAGAGACACACAGATTGAGAGGCAGAGACACAGGCAGAGGGAGAAGCAGGCTCCATGCAGGGAGCCCGATGTGGGACTCGATCCCGGGTCTCCAGGATCATGCCCTGGGCCGAAGGTGGTGCTAAACCACTGAGCCACCAGGGCTGCCCGATAAATAAAATCTTTAAAAAAAAAAAAGGTTTTCTTTTTATCAAATACCTAACATGTGCAAGTTTTACTGGGTAACCCTTGAGGATACAATGATGAACTAAATTAAAAAAAAATCCTTTTCCCGTCCTGGTGAGAGAGTCAGATGTCAATCACACAAGTGGGTGGGTAGTTACAAAGTGAGATGAATGCTATGAAGGAAAGGAACACACACTTAGGCTTTGGTGTAACGGAAGTGAAGGTGAGTCGAGATCAGAAAGAGAAGTGAGAGTGTCTACGGCAGGTGGTGATGGTACTAGCGGAGTTGGTGACAATCAGTGGTGGAGTTGATAGTGATGGTAAAGGGTGTGTGGTAAAGGACAGCATTCACAAAAGGAATATGCAAAGGATTTGTGGGGGTGGGGGTGGAAACTCTGTGTGTCTGGAAATCTGAAAGACCAATGTGGCTGGCACATAGATGGTAAGGGGAAGAAGGCACAGACACCAGAAGTTTCAGCAGAAGCCATACCACAGACCCTGCAGGGAAGGCCATGCAGCCTCCCTGGATTAGGATCCTCATCCTAAGAACAATTTAGAAGTCAGAGAAGAATTTTTAATAGGAGAGTAGTGTGAAATGATCAGATTTTGCACTGTAAAAAGAACATTCTAGATCTGTACTATCCAATAATGGTAGCTACTAGCTGCACACAGCTCTTAAACACTTGAAATGTTGTTCGTCTTAGTTGAGATTTAATGTCCATGTAAGACATGCACTGGATTTCATAGTATGAAGAAAGACTGTGCAATATCTCATTCATTTTAAACTATTGATTCCATAATGAAATGATATTTTGGGTGAAATAAAATGTAATTAAAATCAATCTTACCTGTGTCTTACTAACTTTTAAAAACATAGCTACTAGAAAATTCAAATTGACCCTTGTAGCTTGCATCCGTGGCTCCCACTCTATTTTCATTAAACGGAGTTGCTCTAGATGCAGTGTGACCAAGGGGTCCGGAGAAGGTGGAGCGGATCTGGAGGTTGTTGCTGTAGTCCAGGCGAGAGGCAGGCAGCTGGAACCCGGATCATGGGAGTGGCGGTAACAGGAGTTGGGTGGGTTCCTGGTAAAATCAGTAGAACAAAGTCCTTTTGCAGAAGCATCTGGATGAGTGGTGGGTGCCAAGTATTGGCATTAAAGACCACTAGAAGAGGACTGGCCCCAGCGAGAAATACCATAAGCTCAGCGGTGGCTGTGTTGAGAGGTTGTACTCTGGGACACCCAAGTAAGACAAATGTCTCAATGAGGCTTGGAGGACATGTCTGGGCAGGGGACTTACCTTTGAAAGGGGGACTGGCACGTGGATGGGCACGAATGAGGTTCCTTAGGAAGGGAGGAGTGCCCTCGCCAGTGATGACGGGCCTGGGCCCTAGATTTGGGATACGGGCTGGGGAAGGATAAGTGTGAAAAGGAGAGTTGAAGAGGAAAACTAAGTGTCATGGAAGCAAAGGGGGAGAGAATGTTCTGATAAGGCAGGAGCGGTCAGTAATGCCTCTGCCAGGACAGGTCAGGCAACTCTAAAAGTAAAAAATATTGGGAGTTAGCAACCTGGTGGTCATTGATAACACTTGTGAGGGCTGTTTGGGGTGATGGGGGTGGAAGCCGGGCTGGAGAAGAGTGCAGACTGGGCAAGAGGTGAGGAAACAGGGCCAGTGAATATAGAGTTCTTTTCAGATTTTGGACCATGAAGGAGGGGAGAGAGAAAGAGAAGCTTGAGGGAGATGATTTTTTTGTTGTTTGTTTTGTAAATAACTGGAAGAGACTTGAGCAGGTGTAAATTTGGGTAGGAAGGGTCTAGTTGAGCTGGAGTGGCAGGGAGGCCGAGGGGGAGATGGGATAATAAGCCGCCGTGGCTCCTGAGGACGCAGGGAGGGATAATGTTCCCTACTGGACAGGACCAGAGGGGGCCAACCCACCTCGCTGGGGTAGGAGGGAGCAGGATGGGTGTGGATGGAAGTTCAGAAGGGGGAAGTGGAGGGGATTTCTTCAGATGGCTTTAACGTGCTCTGTGAAGAAGTAAAGTCATCCCTGAGAGGATATGAGGAGCCAACGATGGTCCGTGACGGGAGGCCTGCGCTGAAAGTGTCAAATATGGTGGAGAGTGCAGGTGACTCAGGAGACACAGGAGAGAAATGGAGAAAGAAAGAATGCCTGCTATCCCCTAAGAAAGCAGGCAGGAGGGGACACTTAGGTTTGGGACTGTGTTATATAGGAGATACATGAGAAGACACAGTGGTAGCTCTAGAATTTCTATCTGGCAGAGCAATCTGACTCAGGGGACGGAGGGCTGGAAGCTCTTTGTGTAGTATTTTACAGGCTATCATAGTGAGAAAACACAAATTGCTCATACTGAAGAACAGGGAAGCCTTGTGGAGACTGGGGAGGGAGTAAGGCCCTGATCTTCAACCCCGTGTCTGGTAACACCAAACGGAGGTGTTACGAAGATTGTGAACAAGAGGGGCTGTGCCCGAGGCCTCCTGCTGGCACCCCACCCCAGCTGGCATGAATGTTCCCACTATCAGGTGGCCACACCCAGGTGGGGTTTTTTCCCCCTATTAAAAGAAGGAAGGAGCTCTTTCCTGGTGAATCCAGAAGTTTCTGGGCCAAGTACGGTTCTCCATATGGTGCTGAGAGAATGGGAACCCCAGGGGCTGCTGACCCTTCCATCTGTGAACGCCAGCTTGCACCATATGTGTGTCTCAATCTGCCCCAAATGAGCAAGGAAGAGGAGGAAGGAGATGACAAATGGATTTGGGAAAGAGGAAGGAAATCAGTGAACTCTGAGCAAGATGCAGGAGGCCTCAGTTAGAGCTTGGACGACTGTATGGCCAAGGTCAGGGAGTGGCGGGGGTAGTGCAGAGGGGAAGCTTCTGGGAGGAGGAAGTAAAGGGACCCAGAGGCTTTGGGAACAATGAAGCCAGCTGGGTGGCTGCTGGAAGATCTTGGGAAGAAGTCGTTGAGCCCGTGTCAAAGTCTTCAACAAGTGACAAGAAGGGACCAGGCGCTCAGCAGATGGTGACAGATGCAGGAGGCCAGAGGTCAAATGGCGTGACAGGAGCTCAGAGCCCCAGAAACTGGTTTTCTTACAGAGGACTGGGGAGGGAACAGACCGCGATTCCCAGACGTGGCCGGGGAACAGGCCCACGAAACGACAGACTAGTCTCATCATCTGAACCGGGTTCAGCACAGATCTTTTCAGCGATCTGGGGGGGCTAGAACCGTGGCGTGGCAGATAATGCACACACGTGCACACATGTGCACACCCGCTTGGCTCTGTACCTGTGACACAGGCAGGACGCCCCTGAGCTGCTGAGTGTCCAACAGGGCACTGACTCGGGGGACAGGAGGGGAGGAGCGCAGTGAGCCTGGGCAGGAAGGAAGGATTTGGGGGTGGGTTTGGGTTTTCTTTTCTTTTCTTTTCTTTTCTTTTCTTTTCTTTTCTTTTCTTTTCTTGTCTTGTCTTGTCTTGTCTTGTCTTGTCTTGTCTTTTCTTTTTTTCTTTTCTTTTTTCTTTTCTTTTCTTTTCTTTTTTCTCTTTTTCCTTCCTTTCTTTTTCTTTTTTTTTTTTTTTAGTGACTTTAATTTTATTAACGTTGGCTTTTTAAAATGTCCTTGAGAATTTTTGTCTGTGGAGAGAATTCAGAAATTTGCTTTGGCTTTGTGGTTAATACCTAGATTACTAAATTTACAACGTGAAAAACCTTGTCTTTCTTTAAGGTTTTAGGTTTGACCAGCTATTTATAAACCTACCAAAATTTATGTATCACTTTTTTAAAAAAAGATTTTATTTATTTGAGAGAAAGAGAGACAGAGAGACAGAGAGAGCACAAGCCAGAGGGAGGGGGAGAGGGAGAGGGAGAGGCTGACTCTGCTGAGCAGGGAGCCAAACACGGGGCTCAATCCCAGGACCTGGGATCACGACCTGAGCCTAAGGCAGATGCTTAACTGACTGAGCCACCTAGGAGCCCCTATATATCACTTTATTTATTTATTTAGATTTTTAAAATTTATTCATGAGAGACACGCAGAGAGAGGCAGAGGGAGAAGCAGGCTCCCTGCAGGGAGCCCGATGCGGGACTCTATCCCAGGACCCGGGGATCAGGACCTGAGCCCAAGGCAGATGCTCAACCGCTGAGCCACCCAGGCGTCCCTATATATCACTTTAATAGAGACTTTGGCTTATGTTTGTCCTATTTACAAACATAGCTAATCTCTAAAATAGTTCAAGCTAATCAAAATAAATAAATAGCTCAAGTTGGATTCATAAATGTAATATATTTCATCTCCTCTTTAAATGTCTCTGTTGACTTAACAAAACTTCCCTGAGTTCTTCAAGAACTCTTACATAACTAATACACTTATGGCGAACTTTCAATCTTTCTTAAATGTTTCCATATATAACAAGTGATCGATCCGCGTTTCTACAAAAATTTCAACTTAAAATTCACAAGTATAAATGAAGAATACATTTTATTTTTTACTGAGGTGTAATCGACATCCAACACGATATTAGTCTCAGGTATACAACACAGCAATTCCACACTCGGATCCATGGTCACACAGTAAGTCTAGTTACCATGGAAAGTCACCTTACAAAGTTAATAAAGTATCGTTGACTATATTCCCCACGCTGTACCTTTACATCCTCATGGCTCACCTATTTTATAGCTGAAAGTTTGTATTTCTTAATCCATTTCAACCCTGCCTCCAGTCCTCCCTCTCCTTTGGCAACCACCAATCTGTTCTCTATATCTGAGTCTGGATTTTTTTTTTCTTTTTGGATTCCACATAGAAGTGAAATCATGCAGTATTTGTCTTTCTCCGTCTGACTTATTTTACCTAGCATAATATCCTGAAGGTCCATCCATGTTGTCACAAATAGCAAGATTTCGTTCTTTTTTATGGCTGAGGAGTATGTCATTATACACACATATGCCACATCTTCTTTATCTGTTCACCCATTGATGGACATTTAGACTGTGTCCAAGTCTTGGCTATTGTAAATGATACTGCAATGAAATGAACGTCAGGGTGCACATATTTTTTTGAAATAATGTTTTCATTTTCTTTGGGGAGATACCCAGTAATAAAATTTCTGGATCATATGGTATTTCTATTTTTAGTTTTTTTGAGGAAGCTCCATACTGTTTTCCACAGTGGCTGCACCCACTTACAGTCCCACTGACAATACATGAAGGTTCCCCTTTCTCCACATTCTTGTCAACATTTGTTTTTGGGTTTTTTTTTTTTTTTTGTCTTTTTAGTAAGTCATTCTGACAGATGTGAGGTGATAACTCATCATAGTGTTGAACCACATTATGCTTTATAACAGGACTGAGCCTAGGAAGGCAGTGGTCACATAGCTCACATCTGTGGGTTTGAGTCATATCATGAGTTCACTTTTTCATCTACTGGAAGTCTGCAACCTCTACCCATATTGCCACACAACATGGTTGGATTGAGCAGTTACTTAATTTCAATGAATTTTCCAAGGAGTTTCAAAGAAGTAGGAACTTGATAAAAATCCTGCCTTCTTTTCATACCCTTTCTGCCCAGTGAGACCATGTAACCCTTACAAACAGCAAAGTACTACCAGTTGTTCACCCACGATTTTCTTCAACTATATGTTCGGAAGTCAAGCACTAAATTTCTTCATTCCCATCTTTAAAAGAGGTCAGCTGTTGTGTGCCATGTCTAGGAAGTCAGGGCGAGGAGCCCCTGGTCAGACTTCTCTCCCCTGCAGTCCCACTGTGTGTCTGCAATGGCCACTTCAGGTGTTTCTACTCCATTTCTCCAGACCTAACTGATGTTCTAAAAAGGCAGGTCAATTCAACACTTGACAACTAGTAGTTGATTCATGCCGTTATGTTGTGGGGGCTGGAGATACTTCACTGCAGAGGGAGAATAACATTTGCACCCTCAAGAAATTTACAGCCAGCCTACATTCAGCCTAGGTGTGTAAATTTGGAGTCTCCTTTACTATCGCCTAATGGAATTCTTACAAGAGACGAAAATCTTTGGCCTGGTCTTTGACAGTCTTGTGTCTTTGGCCCTATCCTGTAACAACTTACTTTGTATATGATCCTCATGGTTTGGCCCTTTGCTTCTAGGATAGTCCACCAAAGAACTTGGAGGGGAAGTCTCTTTCTCTCTTCTTCTTCTTCCATATCCCAAATATTCCCCAAAATATTTATAAATTCTCTACATTAAAGAAATAACAGGACTTCTATGGACTTTCTGTTCTGAGTTAACTTAACATTGATGCTTCTAATCCTGAGATACATACCAAGAAGCCTGGAGTCAATGTACAAGATCAGCAGATTGGGCCAACATATGAGACAGGCAATTTTATTTGGAGAGGTTTTCATTAATTTCCCTCCCTCCTTCCCTCTTTCCATCCAGAATGAACATTTAAATAATTCTGCCAAGAATATCTTATTTTCTGGCATCACTACAGTATGACGAGTTTAGTCCTTGAACAGACTTTGTGGAAGTTGGGTGTTGAACTGCTCTGAACAAGCCTGGAGTGATGTTAGGAAGATGGCAAGAATGAAAATGAGCGTTACAGAAGGGATAAAACTATCTGAATACAATATGAGAAGATTCTATGATACTATGTTTTATGATATTATATTATTTCTGAGTTACTTAAAAGATTTAGTTTTCTTTCCATCAATAAATACGTTAGTTAGAGCTGTTTTGGTTGTGAGGGAAATCAGGATCGACGTATTAAGGTAAAGGGAGATATTTTATAAGTGAGTGTATTTATTTTGCTTGATTTGCAGGAGAAGTTAGATTTTTCTCCTTCCTTCTCTCAAAGGGCTAGCAAAAAGGCAGCTCCTCTATTCTGGAGGCTTGATGGGTCTATCCTTTGCTCTAGGAAAGTTAAAAAAAAAGGATCTTAAGAAGTTAGTTATTGAGATAATTTATGTCCAATAGAGTTTATCAATCTAAAGATAAAATTTGATGGGCATTGGCAAAGACATGCAGGGCGTAACCACTACCACTGTCATGATGTAGAACATCTCCATCATTGCCAAAGTTCTCAGATGCTCTTTGTGGTCAGGCCCCTCCTACCACCTGGCTCCCTGGCACCTCCTGGATGACCTTTTGTCATGGTTTTGCTTTGTGTGGCATTTCCTGTAAATGCACTCTGTGGCATCTGTTTGTGTCTGACTTCTTCCACTTAGCATTGTGCTTTTGAGATCCACCCATATTCTTGCATATATCCGCTCTTCCTTCTCGTTGCTGAATAGAATTCTATTGTAGAGCTATGCAACAATTGTTTAAATTTGTTCACCAGCAGATAGATATTTGGGTTGTTTCTAGCTTTGAGCATAGTACATGACTTTGTGTGGCCTTACATTTTCACATCTAGAAGGTAGATACCCAAGAAGACGACTGCTGAGTCACAAATTAAGTGCATATTTAATTTTAGAAGAAGCTGTCAAACTTTCCCAAAGTGGGTGTACCATTTTGCATCCCCCCAGCAATGTATGAGAGTTTCAATTGCTGTACATCCTTACCAACACTAGGTACTGTCAGTCTTTAATTCTTGTGAGCTCATAGGGGTATCTCAGTGTGGTGTCTTCCCCAGTTTTATTGAGCTATATTTCATTCATATCTTTGTATTAAATGTGTATAACATAATTTGATAAATGTCCATACTATGAAATGATTACCACAATGTCTAGTTACCATCCATCACCTCACATAGTTGTGTTTTTTCTTTTCTTTTCTTTTTTTTTTAGTTGTGTTTTTTCTTATGATGAGAACTTTCAAGAGCTATTCTCTTAGCAACTTTCAAATATACAATAAAGTATTTATTAACTATAGTCATCATGTTGCACATGACATCCCTGAACTTATTTATCTTATAACTGGAAGTTTGTAGCTTTTGATGCATATGAAGCACTTTTACCCTGAGAGGTTTTGGTTGATCTTTCAAGGTTCCAAAATGTTGAGAAGTAAATAACAGAAAAGAACCCTACAGTCAAGCCCATAGAGGGGAAAAAAACAAAAAAAAACAAAAAACAAAAAACCCCCAAAAAACCAACCAAACAACTAGTATTACAATGAGTTAAAGTAATAAAATAAAATTAGAAAATTAGTTATTGGAAGTAGAACTGGAAGACTGTGTACCTCAGGAAAATTATGAGAATTTTTTGAGATGATGGAGCTTTAAAGACATGCTTTTATATTAACTAAAGATATTCACAGTTGAAATTGCCAAAGTCGGCTTGATACCGTAACTTCTGTCACAGTGTTTTAAATCCCCAGGGTAATTGGATCTCAGTGAAAACTTGATAGTTGAAGAATAACTGAAACATTCAGTTTATAAGGATATCTGACACTCCCTGCATATCTTGAATTTTAGATAAAATAACCTATAAATTGTGGAAAATGTTACTTTAGAAAAACCCAACTAATCTTAATCTTGGTAAATGTACACTTGGTTCTTAACACTTACCAGTGGCCAGAAAAGTGGAATACTCAAATTTATCCAACAAAAATTCTACAATTTAACCCACAGTGTCTCCCAGACACTAGGCATAGGAGATGTTAGCAGTATCTTTTCATTTTGCCGCAATCTAAAGAACTTGGCCTTTTCAGGAATGTGTTGATACACTACCAGATATTTCCTTCTTCTTTGAGAGTAAGCAGGCAAAGAACACTTTCTCGAAGGAGCAACTGGATTCCTTTCACAGGCTGCAGACCCTGGAGGCCGGTGGCAACAACTTCCTTTGCTCCTGTGAATTCCTGTCTTTCACTCAGGAGCAGCAGGCCCTGGCCAGGCTCCTGGTCAGCTGGCCAGAGGACTACCTGTGTGACTCCCCCTCCTACGTGCGGGGCCGGCAGGTCGGCAGGTCGGGGCCACCTGGCTCCTGGCTTCTGAGAGGCACTGGGCGGCTCTGGTGGCCCCTGTGCTGTGTCCTGCTCCTGCTGGCCCAGGGGGCTTCCCTCCCCCCCCCCCCAGAGATGTCTGTTATGATGCCTTTGTCTTACAGTGAGCACGATGCCTACTGGGTGGAGCACCTTCTGGTCCAGGAGCTGGAGCAATTCCACCCCCAGACTTTATTCCTGGCAAATGGATTATTGACAATATCACTGACTCCATCGAGAAGAGCCACAAAACCATCTCTGTGATTTCTGAAAACTTCATCCCTTTGACGAGAACAGTGAATGATGCTGCCATTCTCATTCTTCTGGAGCCCAAGGAGAAAAAGGCCGCCCCCCAACAGGAAGTGTTGGGGCTGAAGAACATTATTCTAGTCTTTTTTTTTTTTTTTTAATTCTAGTTTTATAAATGAAATATTCTCAGTTTTCAAAGCCTGGTTCTATGTGGATTTAGGGTTTTGCTATTATTTCACACAGGCAGTATTAAGTACATTCTTCAAAAATTGCAGATGATTCACAAATCCGTTCAGAATAGACAAATTTTGAAGAATGGGCATATGTGTTTACAAAGCTCTATAAAATAGTTCTGGGATTATGTTAGATTTTCAGTAAGTGATTTTTGACAGGTGTACTTGCTATTATTTTATTTAACTATTGCAAGTCACTTTATATGAAAAGGAGACTGTGAATTTTGATAACTTCATTTTAGAATTTCAGCCACATGCTCAAAAATATAAATATCTACCAGAAGTTATCTTTTCCCAAACACCTTTTCATATTCTGCACTCATTTTCTGACCTCAACAAATCAGTTTTGTAGTAAGTTGTAGAAAATCTTATGGGAAACAAAAAGCAGACTGACTAAAGAGTCTCAGAGTCTAATCTGGGTTTGTCACCGAGCTGTGAGCCGTGCAACTTGAGACAAGTTCTCCAATCACTTGAGCTGAAGGTGTAATAATATCAGAGCCATTTATTTCACATGTTATTATGAGATTCAGATGAAAAGACGTATTTGAAAGTGCTTTGGAAATGTTTATGAAGCTTTATGGTATACAGATAACACTGGCAATAACTTGTGGGTAAATAAATGAGTTCCACCTGACTTTGCCAGAACATTCTAATTGGCTTTGGGATTGCAAAGCAATAATATCAATCGAGGCAGTTAGATTAAAGGCATATGGGGAAAGAACAGAGGTTTTTTTAGATTTGGCGGGGGCGGTATTGGAAAGAAGTTTTCTTAGGTACACGCCTAAGAACTCATGAGGAAGAGAGGTGGGGATTTTGTAGTTACTTGAAAGTCATTTCAGAGAGCGATATTCACACAGTCACCTGTGGGGACAATCAGGCCCCACCCTCTGAAGTTCACCTTCCTGCCTACGGATGAAGTTTGCCTGGATGCTGGAGCTGATAAAGAGGATTAGGGATGGGGACTAGGGCAAGACAGAGCACCCTGGATTTAGGGTAAAATTCTCATCTCAAATCTCAGTACTGCCCCATTTGCATGGCATTTCCTCCGTGTGAGAGGAGCAAGAGTGCTTCCTCGGCCTCAATTTGTAAGGATCAGGTGTCCTTATGAATAGAAGAAGCACCCTGCGAAGACTACTAAGGCACTTTGATTCTTCTTCTTCTTTTTTTTTTTTTTTAAGATTTTATTTATTTATTCATGAGACACACAGAGAGAGGCGGAGACCCAGGCAGAGGGAGACGCAGGCTCCATGCGGGGAGCCCGAAGCGGGGCTCGACCCCGGGGCCCCAGGATCGCGCCCTGGCCCCGGGCTGCCCGAGGCAGTTTGATTCTTAAAAGGTGGGTTGTCCCCCTTGTAAACATTCTTCACTAGTTTCTGTGACACCGAAGAAAAGCCAACCCGAGGCTTTTGGGAATGACGTGGAAAGACCGGGATGGAGCCGACGCAAGGTGGGGACCCGGACTCAGAGTGTGCGCTGCGGGCGGGAGCCCCCGGCGGCGGGACGGGGCTGCGCGGGCGCCGCTCGGCACCTCGGGGCGCTCCCCTCCCTGCCCCCTTACCCTCCCCCTCCTCCCCATCCCTCCCCTCCTCCCCCGTCCCCCTCCTCCCCTCTCCCCCTCCCTCCTCCCCTCTCCCCCTCCCTCCTCCTTCCCTCCCTCCTCCTTCCCTCCCTCCTCCTTCCCTCCCTCCCCCCTTACCCTCCCCTCCCTCCCCCCTCTTCCTCCCTCCCTCCTCCCCTCTCCCCCTCCCTCCTCCTTCCCTCCCTCCCCCCTTACCCTCCCCTCCCTCCCCCCTTACCCTCCCCTCCCTCTCCCCTCTTCCTCCCTCCCTCCTCCCCTCTCCCCCTCCCTCCTCCCCCCTCCCCCTCCCTCCTCCTTCCCTCCCTACCCCTCCCGGCCGCGGGCAGGCGTCCTCACCCGCCGCTCGGGCCCAGCTCGGGTCCGTGGGTGCGGGCGGCGGCGGATCTGGGCCCCAGGCCGCGCCCCAACCGAGGGGGCCTCGCCGCCGCCGCCGGGAACTCGCTCCGGGGGCGCCTGGGGAACTCGCTCCGCCCGCCGGACGCCCGCCCGCCCGCCCTCGGGGTCCCCGCCCCCGCCCCCGCCGGGAGGCGCCCTGCGCTCTGCGCCCTGCGCCCTGCGCCCAACCCGCCGGGTGCGCCGCGTCCGGAGGCCGCGCGTCACCTCCCGGGTACGTCGGGCCGCTCGCCCCCCGCGGGGCCTCCCCGCGCCGCCCCCCGCCCGGGTGCGCTGGCGTCCAGGCGGGCGGGGCTTCCCCGCGGCGCCGCGGGGGGCGGGGGCGGAGGGGGCGCGGGGGGGGGGCGGCAGGGCAGGGGCCACGGGCCCCGAAGGACCGACGCTCTCGTAACCCCGAGCGCCCCCCGGCTCCCAGCGGCCCCCCCCAGCGCCCCCAGGGTCGGGTGAGGACTTTGGGGGGCGCGCTCGGGGCGGGCGCGGGCGCGGGGGCGTGTCTGCGCTCCGGGGTCACCTCGGGGACCGCACGGCGCGAACCGGGTATGGTCACTGCGGCTGAGAAGTGGGGAAGGGTCGGGATCGGGGTGTGCCCAGGAGCCTCGCACCGTAACCCCAGCCCGGCCTCTGCGCGGCGGGGGCGGGTGTGAGCGGGTGTGAGCGGGCGTGAGCGGGCGTGAGCGCGAGAGCCCCCCCCCCCCCCCCCGCGTTCCTCCACCCTCGAAACGCCCGAGCGGTCTCCGCTGAGAAAGTAACTTAGAGCACCACGTGAGCGCAGACGAGCTCTCTAAGTAAGAATGCCCTGAAGGTCCCCCTCAACTTCCCCAATCCCTTTAAGTGAGAACTGTTGAGAACCTAGATGCAGCCAGCGAGTGTTCTGACTGTTTTGTGTTTTGGGGGGAGAGACAGAGAGATGGACTGATTGATGAGGCGGGAACAGCTCCGCTGGCTGGGATGGCGCTAATCTTGCGGAAGGTCTTGTCTGCGCTGTTACTGACTTTACCAATCTTTACCAACTTTACTAATCTTTACCAAAAAGCAACTGGTAGATTTGAAAGTAGAGACCAAAAAAAAAAAAAAAGGGAAATGACATCCTATTTGAAAATGACTTATTCACCGATATTTTAAGTTTCTTCCTGTTCTAAGCAGAGAACATTTACATTTTTAAACTTCTTTTTTTTTTCATCTTTAAACTTCTTACGATGCACTTATTTTACAAAAATTGCCAGAAGGTTACAGCATGATGTGTACGTTTCTAAGCTATCAGTTAATTTTTTGCATTATTTTCTTTAAGAATTTGGCTCGGGTGGTTAGATATCTTGTTTTGATTTTCGTGATTGAGTAGAATTTATGATTAAAACAGAGTTGTGGGTATGATCTTTTTATAAAGATTTCCTAATAGATGTAAGTTGTACTTACTCCTCATCAAAAGACTTGCTTGGGGGATCCCTGGGGGGCGCAGCGGTTTGGTGCCTGCCTTTGGCCCAGGGCGTGATTCTGGAGTCCTGGGATCGAGTCCCCCGTCCGGCTCTGCGCATGGAGCCTGCTTCTCCCTCTGCCTGTGTCTCTACCACTCTCTCTCCTTCTCTCTCTGTATCTCACGAATAAATGAATAGAATCTTTAAAAAAGGAAAGACAAATTTTGACTTGCTTGTCAAAATTCTGTTTACTCCCACATCATATAAAATTTATATTCCTTTTTCCTCATACTGAAAAGAAATGCCTGAGCCTTTGAATGCTGTCTTCTTTCTTATTAATTATTAAAATTAACAAATGCAATCATTGCTTCTTGCTGCCTACTCTTACCAGGTTTATTCTGCAAATTGCTGAAGAATATATGTTTTGGGGTACTTCTTTCAGTGATAGACTAGGGCTAAAAATTCTTTTTTTTGTTTTTGTTTTTGAGTGTCTGAAAATGCCTACCTCACTTTTACTCTTGAATAATAATTTCAATGGGTATTGCCATCTAGATTGGCAGGTGTGCCTTCTTTGCCCTTGGAGAATACTATTACATTATTTTTTTGGCAAAGTGAGGAATTTTTTTCTTTTTTTGCTGGAGATTCAATATTCATTTAAATTTAGCACCTTATTTTTTTCCCAATTTAAAAAAACTTTGAGTTACTCTGTCTTTTGATAGTTGGACCCGTAGCAGCATACAAGATAGGCCTGGAGTTTTCATTTCTTATGGGGGATTTCTAGTAGGTTGGCTTTCAGCCAGGGCCAGAGGGCAGAGATTTTTTTTTAGATCCTTATTCACATTAGGGGCAGCTTTTTCCCTGCCTGTGTACTTTCAGTTCCTGACTGCGCATCGGGCCCTGAGTCCCTTCTCCACTCCTGTTTCACCCAACCATCACAGCCCCAGCCCTGATGTGGGTATCTGGTCGTGGTTTTGCTGGGGGCCACAGGGCTTCAACTTCCTGTCAGTTCTCAATCAGTAGATGTGCACAGCACAATGCCAGGCTTACCGGTCAGACTGCTGTCTTTTGCTGTCTTTTCCTGGATCTCAGACCAGTAATGCCTCAGCATTTTGTTACTTTTCTGAATTCTTTTTTTTTTTTTTTAAGATTTTATTTATTTACTTACAAGAGACACAGAGAGGCAGAAGGAGAAGCAGGCGGCTCCTTGCAGGGAGCCCAATGCGGGACTTGATCCCAGGACCCTGAAATCATACCCTGAGCTGAAGGCAGACACTCAACCACTGAGCCCCAAGGTGCCCCAATTTTCTGAATCTTTAAGCAGATGATTTTATATTTTGTCTAGACCTACCACCCTCATTAGGTATGACTCCATTCAGTCTAACTGGAGCCATTGCTCTTCTGTTTCTCAGTGCCATGCCATTGCATAGAGGGGAAATGGCAGGAGAGAGATAAGACTCTCATCTTCAGTGTCAGATTGGTAGTGGTAGTTTTAATATCATTAATAATTAATATTTACTGAAAAGTTACCATGCAGTAGGTACCATGTAATATGTGGATGAACATAGCCCAAGATCCCTGCTCTGATTAATTTTACAGCTTAAAGACAAAAGGCTAGGAAAAATTTAAAAATAGATTTATCTGACCTTTAAATATTAGCTGGAAGCTTGTATAGATTTCTTAAGATTTGTGCTATTTATTACAAAATGATCAAGTAAATTTTGGTTGCCCAGTACAGTAATACTAAGATGATTTTTTTTTCAATAATGGATTCAGCAGAAAGACAGTGGGATAAATATAGTACCAAACAGTATTCTTATCTCATCTTACCCCTGTCACTTTTAGAGGTGGGGACAATGTTGGATCTATGTTCTTTATGGGTTAGTTTCCATTGCTTGCTATTTTTTGCTCTTCTCCTGGTCATTATTTTGCTTCCTTGGTTGTTTTTTTTTTATGGTGTACTGGACATTCACTTTGAAACATTTTTTGTAGGAAGAAATTTGAAGCCTCAAATAGTAGTATTCTCTTCTAGAGAAAATTTCCCTTTGTTTCTGCAGGTATCTGAGCACTAGAATTCCAGAAATCATCCTAATCCCTTTTCAGAGCCTGAGACTGCCTGAGCCATCCAGATAAGTCAGAACTGTGCTACAATCTGTGTAAGGGCTCGGTTTCCCTTGGTTCAGTTCTGCCTTTCCATCTGTGATTGCCCCAGACCTTAACCTTACATATACTCTGTGTCCTTCAGCCTGTCAGAGTGTTGTATGGCCTATTGGATGAGGCTTACTATATTCAAGGTGGTGGAAGACAAGATTGAAAATATTGGCTGAGAACTGGAAACTATAAAAAATGACATACAGATGGAGAAAAGAACCAAATAGAAGTTAAATAGGTGAGAATGGCAGTAACTGCAAAATATAAATGCTGTGGCTGGATCTAACAGTAGATTAAACACAGCTGAAGAGAGGAGAATAAACTGGAAAGTAGATCAGAAGGAAATATTGAGACTGAAACTTGAAGAGGTGAAATATAGAAAGAACAGAAGAGAAGGAGGCCTGGAAAATAGAGCTAAACTAGAGCTTAGATGAAAATTTATGACCTTAAATGTATATATTAGATATGAAGAATGGCTGATGATTAATGAGCAGGTGTCTACCTTAAGAAATTAGAATAGGAACAATAAAATAAATCTAGAGGAAGCAGAAGGAAGGCAATAGTAATTTAAGAATAGAAATTCATGGAATAGAAAGAAAATAGAGGATCTATAAAATGAGAAGCTGGTTTTTGAAAATGCTAGTAAAAAATGATAAACTGCTGACACTGAAGACAATCATAAGGCACAAAAAACTCATCTAAGTTACAAGATAGAACATTAAAATAGTAAGATGAAATAAAATAAAATAAAATAAAATAGTAAGATTATATTCTAAGTAACTATGTCAGTAAATTTGCAAGTTTAAAAGAAAATGTTCAATCCCTTGAAAAACACAATTTACCAAAGCTGACAGATGATGAAGAAGAAAATATGAATAGTTTCATAGCTGTTAAGTATATTTAATGTATTTTATAAAAACAAGATAAATATACAAATAATAGCAATAAATCTTGCAGGTTCAGAAAGTGGCATTGGTGAATTCTACCCACAGAAAAGAAAGGTAATGTATAGGGCAATTTTACTCTGAATATAGATGCAAATGTTCTAAAGGAAATATTAGTAAACAAATATACCCAGTAAAATATAAAAAAGGAATAATATGTCCAGACTAACTTGGGTTTCTTCTAAACAATTCAACATTGTCTCAACACTAAATTGATTAATGTGAGGAAACCTGTGTTATCTCAATAGATATAGGAAGACAAAAAAATTTAATAAAGGTCAACATTCAGTAATCAAGAAAACAAAATAAAGGTATACGGATTGGAAAAATAATAAAGAGAATAGCTTCATGATAATATAAAAAAAGGCTTTTAAAACAGACCACAAAATCACTACTAAGAAACAAAATAGAAAATGTTTAAGAACATCTGTTCATCAAAAGATTCCACCAAGAAAGTGAAAAGGAAAGCCACACAGTGGAAGAAGAGAGAGGCATACCTTTTTTTATTGCATGTGGCAGATACTGTGGTTTTTTGTTTTTTGTTTTTTGTACAAATTCAAGGCATGTGGCGACCCTGTGTTGAGCAAGTCTGTTGCTGTCATTTTTCCAACAGCACTTGCTCACTTTGTATCTCTGTGTCACGTTTTGGTAATTCTGGCCGCATTTCTAACTTTAGTATATTCATTATGATGATCTGTGATCAGTGATAATGACTCACTGAAAGCTCAGATGATGGTTAGCATTCATTAGCAATAAATCCTTTTTAAATGAAGGCGTGTACTTGTTTTTGGATGTTGCACATTTAACAGACTACTGTGTAGTACAAACATAGCTTGTGTGTGCACTGGGAAACTAGAAAATTCATTTGACTCTCTGTACTGTAATAGCCATTTTATTGTGGTGGAGCCAGACTCACAATATCTCTCAGCAATGCCTGTATTTGTAACACATGTATCTTCCGTTTTGAGAGTATACATTTTTATTTTCATATGTATGTAATATTTATAATAATTATTATGTTATAATAGCGACAACCCAATAGAAAACAGTAGGCCAAAAACTGAAAGAGGCACATTACTACTGAGAATTCCAAATGATCATACGCAATATGATCCTATGTGCAGATGTTCAGGCTCATTGTCCAGGAAATGAAATTTAGACAACAGAGAGATTACACTACCTACCTACCAAAATCACTAAAATTAAAAAGACTGGCAGTACTAAGTGGTAGCAAGATAGAAAGCAGTTGGAACTCTCATACAGTGCTGATGGGAATGCAAACTATGGTTTATCCATACTAGGAAACACTGTGATCCATTGGGAAAGAATCAGAAAAGTCTCTATATGTGAACGTAGAAAGATGTCAAGTTACATTGTTAGGTAAGAAGTGAAAGTCTAGAATAATTATGCATGGTAGGTATGGCCCCATTTATCTAAAAGAGACAGGAGGGGGTGCAAAGCAGTTGCATTGGTGTGGCCATAAAGATTCTGGCTGCAAGAGCTATTAAATTTCCAAACCAAGTATGTATTAATATTATTTGTGTTTTAATATCTGTTCCTACAAATTATACAGCCTAGGCCTTTATAACCTCAGATTCTGTGGGTGTGGGAAATTAATTTTACCCATAAAAAGTTTTGTTCTTGGGGTTACATTTTTTTAAAAAAAACTTGTACAGTTTATGTAGTGAGCAAATACAGACAAAGGAGTACAAAGCATAAGGAATGAGAGAGCTGAATAGAGCCAAAGAGGGATACAGGGCCCAGAAAGAGGGCAGAGTGAGCGAGCGAGTGAGCAAGAGAGCTGGATTCATGACTGGAAGGAAACCAGCAGTGGTGGAGAGCGTGCAAACAGCTTTATTTCCCCCTCATTCATCTGAATAGCCCATCCAGACCGGGGCACTGCTTTCTGCACTTCTCTGCAGGAAGAGAAGGTTCTGATGGTTGGTCTGATTGTCCCTCGGCCCAGCAAACCACCTTGCTCTCTCTGGAGTTCCCAGCATCCCTCCTGCCTGCTAGTAGTTAAGTGTCAGACAAGTTGGAGGAGCACGGGAACTTTTTCTTTTGCCACTGGAGCTGTGTTCAGTGAATAGTTGTCCTGCAAAAGCTGTGGTTGGGCTCTGTGACATCTCTAACTCATGGGGGCACCAAGGCAGGGAAAGAGTATGCTTATATCCAAGAAGGCTTGAAGCGCAGGAGTAGGTGATTGTAAATCCATACGGTTAAGCCTAGCTCATTTTTTTTTTTAGATTTATTTATTTATTTGGGAGAGGGAGGGAGAACATGAGCATGAGTGGGAGGTGGGGCGAGGCAGAGGAAGAGGGAGAGAAGCAGACTCCCTGTAAACCTGGAGCCCAGTGCAGGGCCTGATCTCAAGACCCTGAGATCATGACCTGAGCCAAAGCCAAGAGTTGGATGCTGAACTGATTGAGCCACTCAGATGGTATAGGGCTTCTAGGTCTTGGCACAGGGGCAAGATCTCTGTGCTCATGTTGCTGGATGCACCAGGGAATCCATTTTTTAATCCCCATGCATACATTCCATTTGCCTTTCTGTTATTTCCTGGTAGGTAGGTGTGTGTGTGTGTGTGTGTGTGTGTGTGTGTGTGTGTGTGTGATGCCTTACAGAACATTTCTCAGGAACTGGAATCATGATAAACTGTCAAACACAATCACTCATTTGAACCTCTTTTATTTGTAGGTTGGATCACTGGACAATGTCACGCGTTTTGTGGACAGTGTGGGTTTTGGGGGCTGTAACCAACCTCTCCAAGGAAGAGGCCCCTGACCAGTCTTCTTCTCTGTCCTGTGACCCCACTGGTGTCTGCGATGGCCGCTCCAGATCTTTGAACTCCATGCCCTCAGGGCTCACGGCAGCTGTGAGAAGCCTTGACCTCTCCAACAATGAGATCACCTACATTGGCAACAGTGACCTTCGGGGCTGTGTGAACCTCAAGGCTCTGAGGCTGGAGTCTAATAGAATTAACACAATAGAGGAAGATTCTTTTTTTTCCCTGTGGAGTCTTGAACATTTGGACTTATCTTATAACCTCTTATCTAACTTATCATCCTCCTGGTTCAGGCCCCTTTCTTCCTTGAAGTTCTTAAACCTATTGGGAAATCCTTACAAATCACTTGGGGAAACACCTCTTTTTTCTCAGCTCACAAATCTAAGAATTCTGAAAGTAGGAAATATCTACAGCTTCACTGAGATTCAGGATAAGGATTTTGCTGGGCTAACCTTTCTTGAGGAACTGGAGATCGATGCTTCAAATCTCCAGAGGTATGAGCCAAAGAGTTTGAAATCGATTCAGAACATCAGCTATCTGGCCCTCCGTATGAAGCAGCCTGTTTTACTGGTGGAGATTTTTGTAGATCTTTCCAGTTCCTTGAAACATTTAGAACTGAGAGATACTCATTTGGACACTTTCCACTTTTCAGAGGCATCCATCAATGAAACACATACGTTGGTTAAAAAGTGGACATTTAGAAATGTGAAAGTCACCGATAGAAGTTTTACTGAGGTTGTGAGACTGTTGAATTATGTTTCTGGAGTGTTAGAAGTAGAGTTTGAGGACTGTACCCTTTATGGGCTCGGTGATTTTGACATACCTGATGTGGACAAAATTAAAAATATAGGTCAGATAGAGACACTAACAGTACGGAGGTTGCATATTCCAGACTTTTACTCATTTTACGATATGAGTAGTATATATTCACTTACAGAAGATGTTAAAAGAATCACAATAGAAAGCAGTAAGGTCTTTCTGGTTCCTTGCTCACTTTCACAACATTTAAAATCACTAGAATATTTGGATCTCAGCGACAATTTAATGGTTGAAGAATACTTGAGAAACTCAGCCTGTCAGCATGCTTGGCCCCTCCTGCAAACCTTAATTTTAAGGCAAAATCGTTTGAAATCCTTAGAGAAAACTGGAGAAACTTTGCTTACTTTGAAAAACCTGGTGAACCTTGATATTAGTAAGAATAATTATCTTTCTATGCCTGAAACTTGTCAGTGGCCAGAAAAGCTGAAATGTTTGAACTTATCCGACACAAGAATGCAAAGCATAACCCGTTGCATCCCCCGGACACTGGAAATTTTAGATGTTAGCAATAATAATCTCGAGTCATTTTCCCTGATTTTGCCACAACTTAAAGAACTTTCTATTTCCAGAAATAAGTTGAAGACTCTACCAGATGCCTCCTTCTTACCCACCTTACAAATTATGAGAATCAGCAGAAACACAATAAACGCTTTCTCGAAAGAGCAACTGGATTCCTTTCACAGGCTGCAGACCCTGGAGGCCGGTGGCAACAACTTCCTTTGCTCCTGTGAATTCCTGTCTTTCATCCAGGAGCAGCAGGCCCTGGCCAGGCTCCTGGTCGGCTGGCCAGAGGACTACCTGTGTGACTCCCCGTCCTACGTGCGGGGCCAGCGGGTCGGGACCGCCCGGCTCCCGGCTTCTGAGTGCCACCGGACAGCTCTGGTGGCCGCCGTGTGCTGTGTCCTGCTCCTGCTGGTCCTGCTCACGGCTGGGGCGTGCCACCGTTTCCACGGGCTGTGGTACCTGAGAATGCTGTGGGCCTGGCTCCAGGCCAAAAGGAAGCCCAGGAAAGCCCCCTCCAGGGACGTCTGTTATGACGCCTTTGTGTCTTACAGTGAGCATGATTCCTACTGGGTGGAGAACCTTCTGGTCCAGAAGCTGGAGCACTTCAACCCCCCGTTCAAGTTGTGCCTTCACAAGCGGGACTTTATTCCCGGCAAATGGATTATTGACAATATCATTGACTCCATCGAGAAGAGCCACAAAACCATCTTTGTGCTTTCTGAAAACTTCGTGAAGAGCGAGTGGTGCAAGTACGAGCTGGACTTCTCCCATTTTCGCCTCTTTGATGAGAACAACGATGCTGCCATCCTCATTCTTCTGGAGCCCATTGAGAAAAAGGCCATCCCCCAGCGATTCTGTAAGCTGCGGAAGATAATGAACACCAAGACGTACCTGGAGTGGCCCACGGATGATGCTCAGCAGGAAGGGTTTTGGTTAAATTTGAGAACAGCAATAAAATCCTAGATTCCTTCATGAAAGGCTAGTCTGGGCCTGGCCTTCATATCACTGGTTGTAGCTAAGTCCACTCTGACACAGTTGTCTCTCAACTACATGAGCGCACTGTCCTTTACAGACTTGCTTACTAAAGCCACTACTGCTGTTCATATTTTGTCTAGAGTGCTGTTTTATAAAAACTACCAGATGGGAAAGAAGAGGTTCTTGGTTTTATCCTTATCCTATGAGATAATCATGATCCAAGTCCACTGTTGACATCAGAATTATCTGTAGTCATTGGCTTAGTTCATCAGGAAATAGCACCAATCAGCAGCCTTGCTGATAAGATAAACAGCCGATTAACACACATTTTGTATATGATTATATATGGTATTCTTATTTAGTCAGCTAGAGAAAAGAAAATATCATTAAGAAAATCATAAATCTGGGGATCCCTGGGTGGCTCAGCGGTTTAGCACCTGCCATTGGCTCGGGAAGTGATCCTGGAGTCCCAGGATCGAGTCCAGGGATTGAGTCCCACATAGGGTGCCCTGCATAGAGCCTGCTCCTGTTTCTCCCTCTGCCTGTGTCTCTGCCCCTCTCTCTCTCTCTGTCTCCCATGAATGAATAAAATCTTAAAAAAAAAAAAATCAAATCTGCATAAATGGGCCCATGCGGTTGAAACCAGTGTTGTTCAAGGGCCAAGTGTAAATAAAATACTCAATTTAAAGGATTTCCAAAGAAGCTCCCACATCCCTGAGCCTGATCTTCCATCAGCATTTAACTCCATGTGAAGTTCTGATTAGTTTTGTTACCCCGTCTTCTAATCTATTTCCTCTGAAGCATCATGCTTTCTTCTTCAAAAAAGTCTTATTTGATTCTAAAAAAGGCTCCTTTTCTCCCTCTGAACATTTACAAAAGCGCATGTGGGCTAAATAAATTTTTGGACGAATATATACCCAGTGATTCCTCAAAATGACCCAAAAAATAGTGGATACACAATAATTTAAAGATAGTACTTCCACGTGTTAATCTTTATGATCTAGAGTTAAAACTACATTATATTTAATGCAATTAATTAGGCTAGAGCTATTTCCTGATTCAACGCAAATTTCTTCTTAAGCTGGGAGCCACCAGCGACAGGACTGGAACTTCCTCTGACCTGCTCAGTTTGTAGACAGAACTGGGTCTGTGTGGTTGATTGGCCTCTCAGGTCAGAAAAATCCGGGTCAGTAGAAGCATATCTCTGGGCAAGTCACTTAACTGACCCCAAATATTTTTCTGCCCTTACAGCAGGAACACTAATATCTACATCATGTGGGTGTGAATGTACAGTTGTGTAGGCTAACCACTGAGTGCGTGCCCCTCACTTACCATTCCCTCTGGATGGGTGGGGAGGGCGGAGGGACCAAGCCTCTGAGAATAAGAACCATGGATGATGCTCACATGGGGTAACAGCAATGCCTGTAGTAGGTGTTTGCTATTATTTTTTTTCCTGAGATGCAATTCATCTTTTTATAGATCATAGTCTGTGAATGTAGAAATTCCTATTAGAGGTACAAGCTTTGCCACAGGGACCCTGTTTTTCACAGAAAAATATCCCAGGGAAATAAGCGCATAGTTTCTGGGGAAAGTCAAAGAGTGTTTCTTCTCTCTCATACCAACTCCTGGGAGAGTGTTATGGAGGAAATAGTAGCCAGCCTAAGAAAAACAGTGGACGAGTTCAGGGGAAGGAAATGAGGTGCTACAGAAGCAAACGACAATAATGGACTTTTTGCTTTATTTCTCTATATCCTACATTTAAGCACAATGTTAATTACCGTGAGAACCAGACAAATTTAACATGAATTTGGTCCGTAGATTTAATTTAAATAATTTAGACAGCAAGAGAAAGAGCTCTGTAGTTGGTTGGTAGATTGAAAGTAATGTTATAAAAATAATCTTTTTCTCATCACAGATGTTTTCTTTTTAAAAGATTTATTTATTCATGATAGAGAGAGGCAGAGAGAGAAGCAGGCTCCATGCCGGGAGTCTGATACGGGACTCGATCCCGGGTCTCCAGGGTCACGCCCTGGGCCAAAGGCAGGCACTAAACCGCTGAGCCACCCAGGGATCCCCTCATCACAGATGTTAAACACATTCACTGTAGACATTTTGGGAAAGAGATAAGAGCCTATAAAGAAAGAATTATTCTTATCCCTTCACCTTGGGATAACCACTGGTAACTGTAGTATATAGCTCGCCATAATTTTTCTATATATATATATATATATATATATATATATATAAAACTTCACGAAATTGGGATTAGATTTTAAATACCTAAACTATAAAGAACGTAGCATCTTTATTTTGCGTGTTTGAAGTTGTTTAGGGATTATCCAACATTTCTGAACTCCAAGGGTCGTTCAGAACTCCATGCAGATACATACTGGTTTACCTGCCCAGAGTTCTAAAGGGTTCTAAAGGCTACCCTCATGCAGTTGCCATCCATAAAAGATAAATGGGAGGGGTGTCTGGATGGCTCTGTTGGATAAGCACCCAACTCTCGATTTTGGCTCAGGTCATGGTCTCAGGGTCATGAGATTGAGCCCCATGTTGGGCTCCATGCTCACTGCAGTCTGCTCGAGATCCTCTCTCTCTGTCTCCTTCTACTCCTCCACCCACTCTCTCTCTTAGAAAAATAAAGATAACTGGGAAATACATCAGAGATCAATTTAAGGGCTCCTTCTTTTATAGAAGAAAAAACATGTTAGCTAATACTTTAGCCAACAATGAGGTCTTTTGTCAGTAAACTATAAGCTCAGGGATCTTGTTTTATCTCCTTAAACCAGGGTTAAATCTAATAATCTAGATCGTGAACCAATCATAATACTGATGCATTGAGCAGTTTCAGGAAGGCAAATTACCAACAGGTAAAGATCTTAGCATGAGTTTTCTTCATTACAACTGTGATAAGGCTTTGAATAGCATTAAGTGCATTGCCTGTGTTTTTGACAATAGGTGTGCTTCCTTGTCTACTTCCTGTAAGTGTAATGTCTCCAGGTAACGAGAACAGATGTCTGATATTAGGCATACAGTGGTGGCTGTTTAGTAACTCGCCAGCAATTAAAAACAAATACTTTTGGGGAGGCCAATGTATTGTTCTTAATTCTTTCTGACTGTTCTTTCCTATTTTATTAATTTTGTCCCTTCCTGCTGGATTAATTAATCAATCCATTCTCTTTTTTAAAAAGATTTTATTTATTTATTCATGGGAGACATACAGAGAGAGGCAGAGACACAGGCAGAGGGAGAAGCAGGCTCCATGTGGGAAGACCGATGCGGGACTCGATCCCAGGACCCCTGGATCACAATCTGAGCCAAAGACAGATGCTCAACCCCTGAGCCAACCAGGCGCCCCTAATTCATTCTTTCAACAAATATTTATTGAGTGCCTATTAGGTAACAGGCACTACTCTGAGTGCTGGACATAAAATAGGGAACTAAATAGATCAAATCCTCTGCCTTCATGGAGGGGAAGACAAATAAAAAAATAAATGTATGATATGATTTCAGGTAATGATAAGTGCTATGAAGAAAATAAAAGCAGAGTACAGCAAGAGAGTGATGTCACGCATGTGTGTGTGTGTGTGTGTGTGAACGGAGTGTCACAGAAGAAGAGAGTGGTTCTCCCCTTCTTTAGTGCAGCCCTTGGATGGGTCAGGTGCACTTGGCAGGCCCAGCAAATGCAGTGCACGTCTGGCTCATTGAATGGGCTGTGGCACCTAATGCCAGACATTTCCAGAATAACACCCTCCATGCCAAAGGGCTTTATGTCACCAAAGCTGCCACGTGGTGACAAGCAGAGAGCAGAGAAGACCTTATCCTTAAACTGTAGTTTACATAACAACTCTGCCTACTTCTTTGAAGACTTTGAATTGATCAGAAGATCCTAGTTATAGCTAAATGCTGTAGTAAGAAGTACCTTATCAGCCACATTAGAGATAGCAGGTCCATGGTGGGTTTAACAAATGGGCTGCACCCCTGGATTAGAAAACGATCACAATGGGAAAGATGCAAAGGATGCTGTGTTTGTTTATGCTGTTGCTCCTGTTAAAATCAAACACAGAGACCAGACTTAGAAGTCCCAGAGCAGACAAAACCAGTTTTTAGTCTCACAGGCAAAGCTTGATTTAGCTTACTCTGCAAGACAAGTGAGGGTAACTTGCCCCGGGTGCTTTTTGCTTACGCCTCTGAAAATCATAAGCAAAACTTAAATTGTTTCCCCAAAATTGATATGAGGTGATCACTAATCAATTCCCTTTCCTTTAAGAAAATTCCAATATTGTAACCAATCACTGTGAAGAATAAACAGTCACTGCCTCCAAACTAGATAAGCGGTTGTGTAACCTAGACCTCTGAGCTTCCTTCTGTGTTTTGGTCTGAGTGCTCCTGGTTTGCAAACTATCTTTTTGATGTGTGCATAACAAACTTTTACTAATTACTACTTTGCTGATTCATTGGTTTTCTGTTTTTTTTTTTTTTCTGAACTTTTGACATTCAACTTCTCTTTTAAATTCTTTCCACATAGGCAGATTGCCTTTTTTGTAGGGTCCTGAGTTTTATCCAGTTCTCAAAACTCTTGCGCTTATCTCTGAAATTAAAAAAAAAAAAAGAATATCAATAATAAATGTAGGATCAAGGATTTAAAACTATTTCAACATGCAACTCGTTGCTTCTGGAGTAGGTCTGCTGTACTACTCCAGCCCTAGTGAATAATTAATGCCTTGAACTATTCCAATCACCACGGGTTGCCAGGCCACCAAATAACGAAGCCAGTCAAGGATTTGTCCATACAGAAAGTGTGTGCGCTCCCAGCTAAATCTCAGTTAAGGAGGTTGTTCTACGTACAGTCAAGTAGCAGACATATTCACAAATCTCATTTGCAAATACAATAAGCAACGCCATGAGAGGGTATTTCCTTTCTCGTTAATTCTACGTGCTCATTTAAAAGCCCCTTATGTGATTGTTATAGCATTTCGTTATCAGTGTTAGTTACACTACACCAAATTTCCAAAAATAAATCAAAACAGTTTACAGTAAAATCCCGAACTATAAAACAAGAGCTAAAGGCAAGGGTCAATACTAAAAGACAGTGGGAAGGGGAAATGACTGCTCTGAAAAACCAAGGCCCATGGAGGCTTTTGTAAGTGAGCCAAGACAGCCTTGGGCTCTCGCGTAGTTGACTCAGCAGAGGGAGCGTGTTGTGTATTAAAATGAAAAACATCACAGATAAGATATACTTTTCCTGATTCCTTTGATAAATTGTGCTAAAGGGACATAATTAATACCTAATATCTCTGATAGCAATGTTACACACATAAAGGCAAATACTCCCCAAGTAGCTTGCTTTTCTGAGTCTCCAGAGTACATGTAATAATATTCAAAAGTTACAAGAGTACATGTAATACTTAAGAGTTTCTTCTCTCAAGACTGTATAGAGTAACCCATTGCCCTTTGTTATTTACACGATCATTTAAGGCGATATTTATGATCATATTACCACCAATTTTTATAACAAAGATGTATATCCTTTAGCTTCATAAGGTATTAACCAGAAGTGGTTCTCGACTCGGTCGGCCCATATTAGAAGGGACTTCAGGGCAGGTGCGTGAAGAGGAGGGAGGGAGAAGCTGCACACACCTTTAGCCTCGGTTGTGCTTCAGTTACGCTGACTCACTGAGAAAGGCCAGGCCCGTAGATGGAGCTGGTGGCTGCACAGGTGCTCTGCTGCTGTGGCCCTAAGACACAGCCAGCCACGGTGCTGCATCCCCTGCTACCCTAACAGCAAATCTTCCCTTGATTGGCAATTCTCAGAGATGGACGCATTGCTGCCAACAGCCATCGTTAAATCCATGTATAGGGTTGGGGAAGAGTAGGGGAGCAGGGAACAAGGGCGGTATCTCCGTTAGCACTGTAAAATTTAGGTGACTGGTACCTAGAAAGTGTAGTGGCTCTTAGGCGAAGAGAGAGTACTTGGCAGGTTGATGCTGACCTCTCAGTGTTTTCTGCTTAGGGTTGGGATATGTTTTAATCCCATGTCCTAGAGGACATTAAACCTAGAGGTTTAATAGAATATAAACCTAAATAGAATATAAACCTTTTACCCTCCTAGAGGACATATACCATGGTCTTGGGCCAGTGGGGTTGAGGACTAAGTCTTTATAGTCCGCTCTGGATGGGGCCATTGAGGCTTCCTGTGGCCTTAGTTGGAGAAGCATGGTGTCTATAAAAATCCTAGTTGTTGCCATAAGCTGTCTGTAGGTCCTCATTTTCTTTCTTTTTTTAAATTTATTTTTATTTTTTATTATTTTATTTTATTTTTTTTCTCATTTTCTTTCAATATTATTATCCCTCGGGTTTAGCCTAAAACAAGATGAGGATGGTAAGGAATTTAAAAGGCCAAAATACAGGGGGTAAACAACTCTACTCATTTCTGGAAATAATAAAATTTAGTACACCTTCAAAATTCTTTTCCATATTCTAGTTCACATTTGAAGCTTTTGAAATTTCAATTCCAGGGGCACCTGGGTGGCCCAGTCAATTAAGTGTCTGTCTTGGGCTCAGGTCATGATCTTGGGGTCCTGGGAGGGAGGCCTGCCTCAAATCCCACATGAGCTCCCCGCTCAGCAGGGAGTCTGCTTCTCCCTCTACTTCTACTCCTCCTCCTCCACCCCTGCTCCACTCCCTCTCATGCTCTCCCAAATAAATAAATAAACAAAATCTTTTAAAGAAATTTCAATTCCAGTCTACATATTTATCTACCCACCTACTCATTCCATCCACCCATTACCTGTCATCCATCTATCTGCCCATCCATCTATCCATCCATCCATCCATCATCTATTTATATATCTATTATCTATCTATCTATCTATCCATCTATCTATCATCTATCTATCATTTATCAATCACTATCAATCATCTATCATCTATCTATCTATCATCTATCTATCTATCTATCTATTATCTATCTATCTATATCTATCTATCTATCTATCTATCTATCTATCTATCTATCTATCATCTATCTAATCCTTCCATATATTTACCTATCTCTTGCAATATCCCATCACATTTTCACTAAAGCCCTTAGGGTGGAACATATGGAATATGGAGAGCAGAATGTATCTTTTTTGGCACTTAAGTTCCTAGCCAGAGTATTAACATAGGCAGAGGGGAGAAGAGAGCAGTAAGTCATTTTGAAATAAATGGCTAGGGAAAACAAACTTTTTCTGCTAAAACTTTCATGAAGGTAATGAAAATTTTGATTGAAGAATGCATTACCACAAATATTTAAGATAATACTTCACAACTTTTTAAAAAAAGGATACGGGTTACTGATCATCCTCTTCAAATCAACCTTCTCTTTGCAGTAAGGGCAAGTTTGCTTTTTACCAACTATACACCAACCGCGGATGCAGAATTCATGAAAGCTTAGGTATCTCGTTAGGGAAGTTTCTAGATATTAAAGGGCAAGGTCTGCTTCATGATGGCATAATGGAAATGACCCCATCTGCGGGAGGTGGAGGGGGGGAATAGAGGATGAGAATGGCTGTCAGTCATGACTTGATTGTGTGCATCACTATTTAAGGAAGATTCGGCAGGACCACGGAACCCCCAGGGACTGGGAGCTTGCATCAGAGCTGCTATAGCTTTAGGACCCTTCAGAGTTTACATGGCTCCTTGGTTTTGTTCTTGCTTCACTTGATTCTTCCAGGATTTAAAGTAGATAAAGAATATGAAAGTGCCTTTCTACAGTAATACTTTATGTAAATGTATCATGGTGTTTCCCTGCCTCGCTCATCGTGTGTTTCTCATGCATTTACCATAGCACCTCCCTATCCTACTTTTTGGGCATTACTCATTACCTACTGTACTGTGGAATCAGCCTTATCTTAAGGACTTAGGCAAGCTTAGGGAATTTGAAGTCATAAACCGCAAACTTACAGATATTTCTATTAGCTTCATAGTCCTATCTCAAGTTATTTGTTACTGATAAGGAGCCACTTACTTTTAATAGAATATAAACCTAATAAAATTCTGAAACCGTAGGCATTTACAAACTCATTTGCATATATCTCCCTGTCTAGAGAGTTTGGCCCTTTTCCCCTAAAGTTGAGAGCACATCCTATGTTTTCCCACAGCATCAGGGGACCGCTCCTATTAAAGCTCCTATCACATTGTATCATGACATTCAATGAGCATACACGTCTCTCCTGGACTGCATGCTACTTGTGGGACCAGGTCTCATTCTTTTGTTTCCTCAGCACCGTAAACAGTGCCTGAGGGCCTATTTATTAAATAAATGTTTGAATGGATCACTCAAAACCAATTGCTTTTGCAAATACATTTTCTCAGGTTTGACAACATTGTAGATTTGAGCAAAGTGATTAACAGTAGTGAGATCCGTCCTATTGATCCATCCTAGTGGTTTATTTTTTTCTACAGTTGTTGATCTCACTGTGGCTCTCTGGATCCAGATCACAGGACTTTCTGACTAGTCCGCTGTCACCCATGTGAACAGCAATGATGTGGAGGTCTCCTCTCTAACAAGTGGAGGACTGTGAAGTGTAGACAAGTGGAGGCCGTGTACGTAGTTCCTCAATATTAGATCTTCATGCAGCTAAGAGGTTCCACTATTTTATGTTCTTGGAGTTGGGTCACCTTTGCAATAGGCTTGGGTTTATATAAAGTGGTGTACAACAACAAAGATTTTAAACCAAAACCCTTATAGTTCTATATTCAAAAGGGCTGGAGGATGGCCCCATTTTTAGAGAGATACAGAGTTCAGGGGTCCTAGAGACAGCAGTGAAATGTCCACCTCCTCTTTAATAATCTTGGTCTCATCTTCAAAATCTCGATGCTGTAAAGTCTCCAAGCTGTCAGAATTGCTGCAGAGCAATATTCTGATTCTTTCTCCTGCCTCACGTTATTAATATAACTCACATTTGCCTGCTCCTTGCTAACGTGACTCATGCCAAAGTGGGCCATTAGTAATACTCCCTGCAAAGCAAATTCAAAGGTGACTACATTTTAGAGTACATACGCACACATGTACAACAATCCCTAAGTGCTTTTAAAGGTGGAGAGAGAAAATATTTCCACTTGCAAATGGCAGAAGGGGCTCTGTTCCAACATTTGAAAAGTAATCACATTTAAAACTAAGGCCAGATTTGGAAAATTTCTACCAAAGAAGGATAGTTTTTTGGGCAAGTGGTCACACTGAAAAACCACCACAGAATTCTATATGGGTTGTCTTTGTATTTTTTAATCTTAAAATAGTAAGGCTTAAATGTTGGAGTGAGGGCTCCGAGTACGTTTCAGATGCATTTAGTCCACTTTTTAACTCTCGGGATTGAAAAATTGGAATCTGTCCAGATGAAATAGAACGGGATCAGGGGCACTGCACGTCTAGAGTATTAGCGAGCTCGGTGGGCTTCAGAGGCAAAAGATAGATGGTTTAACCACCTGATAATGCCAGAGGTCTGAACTGGGTGTAGAGCAATATTATCAAATTGATATTGTAGCATAAAATAAAGAAAAATGATACCCCGCCCCCCCCCCCGTATTTAGAAAAGAATTAAAATACCGACTGTCGGCCAACCCACACACGACTTTAGTGTCCAGAGTTCCATGCTTAGGCAGCATAAGCTGCTTCGCTCAGGGATCTTGAGCCCAGTGTGTTTCTGCATACTGAGGGCTTCCTCAACAGTCACTGGAATCCCCAAAGAATGCTAGTTTCCAGCCCCAGGCTTGTCTGGTTCCTAACACCTAAAGATCTGTCAGCCACTTGCGGTGGAATTCACAGGCAGAGGAGCCAAGTGGTCCAAGAACTGGGTGTGCAAGTGTTGGTCCCTCTTTCCTACTGCCTGTGGCACTAGCCTCTTTCTACGACCAAAGCTGACACCTGGTTGCCCGCCCGCCCCCCCCCCCCCCCCCCCCCCCCCCCGCCAACTGTTGACACAAGCAGGTTTCTAGGATTATTTCTAAGCAAAGCACACTTTGTTGCATTCAGTCCTGTGAGACTCAGACGCAGACTCCACCTGGATAGTCCTGAGTTCTTCCCTGAACCTGAAACTCCACTTTTTCTCATCCCCAAACCTTTCCCTCCCTGGGCCTTGACGGCTATCTGTCCGCTTACGGTTTGCAAACTTTCCCAGCCAGCATCCGGGCAGAGGATGCAGTTTTCCTGTCCATGTGGCATTAAGATTCATTTTTATAAAGGAAATTACTGGGAGAACTTCACCTCAGTTAGCATTCATTATTCAGCAGGGATTATCAGAAAGTCTCAACAAGACAGGTGGCAGAGGATAAAGGCCTGGGGTTTGAGGATGGCAGTTGAGCAAGCAGAGGAGATGGTGAGCGGGGAGGAGAGGAGGGAGGAGGAAGGGATGAGACGAGCTCCCTGACTTGCCATCTGCCATGACCAACACAGATTCTTTGAAAGTGGCCTCCCATCACTGGCTTGATGAAGCCCATACGGTTTCCTGTGAAAAGGATACACATGATTGCATGAGAGCTGGTAGGTGTTTTCAATGAGTCCTTCCTCATCGAGCTCCACAATGATCTTCTGCCCACAGACGGCGCAGACGTTATCCCCCAAGCTCCTCGTGGGCATCCCACTCATGCTGTAGAACTGTTGGGGGACATGCACAGAGCGCTGTTGGAAAGGCGAGCACGTGCCATGCATACTCCGAACACAGGGAAGCCACTGCCAGGTTTTGGGACAGAGTCTTTACTGCTTCTTCATTGGTCTAGAACTTGAAACACTCTTCCCCAAAGGAATGCTTCAGTGGGGCCAGGGTCTCCAGGCAAAAACCTACTCAACCCCAAGTGGACCCAAGGCACATGGCTAATTATAACTTCCAATTTAATCTTCCCATTGAGGAATCCTTCAAGGGGAAAGGTTTTAATTGAACACCAATAAAAAATAAATTTATTAAAAAATAAAAAATTTTAAAAAAGGGGGGGAAAGGTTTTTATCCAGGGCTATAGTTCAGAGTCACACTGGAAGCTTTTTAAGCTTACCCATACCCCGACTCTTCCTCTTATTCTGGAGATTGATTCACACACAGATCTGGGGTAAGCTGAGGCATCTCCATATTTTTTAATTCCCATGTGATGAGAAGGAGCACACAGATTAATCCCACTGGGAGGCGATGTTTTTAGAGTTCTAACTTGGGATACCTCTATCTTTCCAGTACTGTGGATGAAGAGTGATTATTGCTTTTTTTTAAAAGATAAATATTCATTTAATATTTGTTTTAAATAGAAGATAGGAAGATAATACAAGTCCCCATATACCATGTACCTTGTTTCCCCTATTATTAACCTCTAACATTAGTACGGTACCTTCATCACAATCAATGAACCAACATTGACACTAATTATGAAATAAAGTACATACTTGATGCAGATTACTTAGGGTTTTTGTTGTTGTTGTTGTTGTTAATCTAAAGTCTTTATTCTGTTCCAGAATCTCATCTAGGATACCACTTAGTCGTTATGTTTCCTTAGGCTCCTTTTGGTTATGGTGGCTTCTCAGACTTTGCTTTTTTTCCTATGACTTTGACAGTGTAGGGGAGTATTTGTGGAATGTCCCTCAGTTGCAACTTAACTGGTGTTTTTCTCTTCATTACACTGAGTGTGGGTTTTAGGGAAGGAGACAATAAAGGTGACATTCTTATCACACCACAGCGAGGTACTCTTTCTTTGACTCCTCCTTGTTCTGTACTCTTTGGAAGGAAATCACCATGAGCAGCCCATTCATAAGGAGGGGGTCGGCTATGCTCTATCTCAGTGTCAGTGAGGTTTCTCTAGAAAAAAGGAAACCATGGTGTGTGTGTGTGTGCGTATCTAGACTAGTGTTTGACTATTTGATCAGACAATTGAGCACCATAACCTACCCAAGTTGACACAAAAAACTTAACCACACAACCTACTTATGGTTGGAGTATCTACATAAATTATGTGGAATTCTTCTGAATAAGAGATTTGTTTGTTCTCCTCCATTTATTCATTCATGTCATATGGACTCTTGATATTTATTTTATACTTTGTTATAACCCAGTGCTGCTGCTGCTGCTGCTACTGCTGCTGCTATTTTGTTGTACAGATTGTTCCAGCTTGGGACAGATTGGGAGGTTTTTCAGTATCTCTTTGACTTTCCCTCATCTTTGTGTGTGTGGTTTTTTTTTTTTTTTTTTTTGTGGTTTGGTTTTTTGAGCACTTCCTTAACTTCTGGAAATACAAGATACTCCAGGTTCAATTGAATGTTCCTGCCAAGACCTAGAATCAACTATTTCTCCAGGAAGCCCTGGTTCCTTTTATTGTACAATGGTATTAGAAAAGATCTGGGCACGAGGTGTGCTCCTTGTTACTGGGGTGTCATTGCTTTAGGGCTTCTTAGCTAACAGAGCAAGGAAATATATATGTATATACTAACTCATGTTTATAACATAGCAATAGACAGTCCTTTATGTGTCCATCTATGTTAAGACACATATAATCTATATTAAGCTAAACATGAGTTCAGATTGAAGTCTTTAACTCTTATCCATTACCACATGGATCATTCTAGCCTTCTCTCCTTACCTGTTTGGAACCCTCTGGAGTGAGAAACATAGCTCCCAGTAAGGGCTCTCCACTTACGTAGCCGTGCAATTCCAGAATACATGTAGAGCAGTGTCAGGATTGTCACCCATAGTCACCCATAGCCCTGAGGGAAACCACTGTATGAACTAGAGTACAGAGCTTATGTTCAGTTCCTTTGCTTTTAATCTTAGATTTCTGCTCATTTCAAAGGTACTCAGATCTGCACTTTCTTTTCCTACTTCCTTCACTGTGGTTATTTCATGTATTTGTAATACACTTAGATTCCTTGGTCACAGTCTACATTCTTTCCTAGAATTCTCTTACATCTTAAATGATTTTCTGGATTTGTATACATTGTTTCCCCCTCTCTGCTTCAAAATACTATTGATTTTGACAAATGGATAGTGTCGTGTATTTACCATTACAGTGTCATACCGAATAATTTCACTGCCCTAAAAAATTCCTTGTATTTCACCTATTCAACACTGCTCCCTCCCTAGGCCCCTGGCAACCACTGACCTGTTTACTATCTCCGTAGTTGTACCTTTTCCAAAATGTCATATAAATGGAATCATACTATGTAGCCTTTTCGGACTGCCTTCTTCCACTTAGCAATATGTATTTACAGTTCATCCGTGTTCTTGCATGGCCTGATAGCTCATTCCTTTTCCTGAGGAGATTTAAAACAAAGCAGATGCATTGGCTCCACTTCCAGAGATTCTGACTTAATTAGTCTGGTGTGGGGCTTAGGCACTGGTGTGAGAATGGAAATTGTTCCTCCTTTGCCTCCTCCTTACCTCTGTCATAGGCCTGTGTACAAACTTGCACACACACACACACACACACACACACACACACACACACCATTAGTTGAAGTCAATGGTGGTTATGCCAATGCTTGGAGCAGTGGGTTTTATATATTTGGTAGATGGAGTTAAGATGACAAAGGATGACAAGAAGTTGAAAACTTCTGAGGTGGGATCAGATGAGAAGTCTCCAGAAAGTGCTTAAAAACTTGTCTTGGGAGGTTGAATCTCTTCTTCCTGGCCCCCTGGAGGACAGAGGACATACAACTCTTCTCCTTGTCTTCTGTCCATAAACAAGTACAAGAGGCTTTGGGGATTTTTTAAGGAGTATGGCTTTTGGCTTTTGCTGGAGGAAGTAGGAGTGGAAATATTCCCTCCCATGCGCACCATAAACATCAGAAAAAAAAAGGCAGTTGTCCTGTAGATGACACATGGCAGAGGAATCCCAAAAGGCATTTTGTTCCAGCATTTCACCACAGAAGTCGTATGCCAGGCTATCAGAAAAGAATAAGATAGAACCTACAGAAATGGAGAAGGGCAGATGCGATGGGAATGGAGTTTGGGTCATGTCTACTTAGTCTCACCCCATAAATGGAGAGAGAGAGAAGAACAGTCCTTGACACTCACACTAGCTTTTCCATTTCATATCTGTTGTGTACCAAGGGACCGGTTGAGGACAGAGACATGAAATTCTTGAAACCACTGGGTCATCCCTGGAGCCCCTGTAAATTTTAAGGAGATATGCATGTCTCAGACATAGATGAATGTTGCTAATACCTGAATCTGGAATACATCTAACCAGAAAGTATGTCTATTTGGAGTTTTAATCATAAAAGAGTATTTAAAAAAGATGTTAGGGATATTTTTAAAATTCTAGCGACCAACATACAGTCAGAATATATTTAGCAGTTTTTGTATCTTCTACTTCTTCTAATGCTATATGATGATAACTGATCTTTATGAAGAGTAACCCGGAGGCACTGATTGATTCCAAAGTGCTTTATGTGCATCAAATATGACTTTCTGTATTAGGCCCATACCAAGGTTTTTGTTATTATTGAATTTTTACTAATCCTTTCTTTCTTTTCTTCTTTCTTTCTTTCTTCTTTCTTTCTTTCTTTCTTTCTTTCTTTCTTTCTTCTTTCTTTCTTTCTTTCTTTCTTTTTTCTCCTTCCTTCCTTCCTTCCTTCCTTCCTTCCTTCCTTCCTTCCTTTCTTTCTTTCTTTCTTTCTTTCTTTCTTTCTTTCTTTCTTTCTTTCTTTTCTTTTCTTTTTCTTTTCTTGCTTTCATGGAACCCAGTCTCACAACTGTAAGACCATGACCTGAGCTGAAATCAAGAGTTGGACGCTTAACTCACTGAGCCACCCAGGTGCCCCTACTAATCCTTTCAATATTGACAATTGGAGTATGCTACATAAGGTTGCTTTCAAATAATTATTTTATTTAGTAAGAGGCCTTTGGGGGCACCTGGCTGGCCAACTCAGTAGAGTATGTGAGTCTTGATCTCAGGGTTGTGAGTTTGAGCCCCACGTTGTGTGTAGAGGTCACTTAAACATAAATAGATAGATAAATAAATAGATAAATAAAGAAATAAATAAATAAGATGAGATCCTTGTTTCCCAATCACTTTATAGAAATAAGAAGTATATTTTCTAACGCATTAGCAAAGATAATTTTTGGTGCCAGGAGAATCAGGGAGCAGTTGGCCTGGGAGAACCAAAAAAGACATGTATTTCTGAAAATGGATACAAATATGTAAGATGAGACCAAATCTCCGTGTGCTGTGGTGGTTTCAGAGAATGAGAACAACACTTACCCCTATTGTAGAAGCCATATAATCCGAACAGATCTCTGCAAAATCTCTTCCCATTACTCCATAGTAGAGGCCATAGAACAAGGACACAATGCCAAAATCCATGGAATCTCTAGCCTTGATTCTATTGAAAACAAGAGTGTAAGGAAATAAGAATGTGGGATTTAGGGAGCTCGGGAAGACTGCAGCTTAGAAGAAATTTCCTGCCATAGTATCTAACAGAAACTTGGGAGTGATTTTTTTAATGGATTTTTTAAAATCCCCTCCCCCCTTTTTTAAAAGAATTTTAAAATTCTCTAAATTCCCCTGAAACTTGACTACTTAGTGGTAAGTGGACAAAGTAATTCTTGAGAGGGTCTTCTAACTAGTGGTTCTCAAGCTGAGCTATGCAAAGAAAAGCCTGGGTAGCTTGTAAAACTGCTCATCTGCCCCTTGCACCCCAGGCCCATGACATCAGATTCTCTGGGGGTAGGGCCTGTGCAGCAATATTTTTGGAACCTCTCCAGATCCCAGGTGACTCTAGTGGGCAGCTAACATTAAGAACTTCTTTAATAGAGCAGTGGTTCTCAGCCCTAGATATAGATTAGAATTAACCTCGGGGAGATTTAAGACTCCACTGATTAGGAGCTGTAATGTAAGTGGCTTGGGGTGGAGTCCACACAACAGTGCTTTTTAGAAGCTCCTCAGATTGGGATTTCTTGTTATCAAATTTAGATTTTACAGACTGTTTTCAAATACTTCACTTACCTAGCAAATACTTGAGGTAGATAAGATTATCCTCATTTTGCATTTGAAAAAATGGAGATTTAGAAAAAAACGATTTGCTTATCATGACAATTGGTACAAAACAAAACCAGGGATCGAGCTCCAATTTTGAGGCCCTTCACTACAGTGTCATAGTTGCCATATATTAATTAGAGAAAAAATTTTGCAAGTTGGATCATATTTCAAATACGGTAGGATTCTCTATGATACACCCCACCTCATTTTTAAGGGGAATATTTCTTTCTTTTTTTTTTGGAATATTTCTTTAAAAAGTGAATAATCAGCCCCTAATTTAATTAGCCCCTAATTTAATGAATCTTAATCATAGTACATATGGTTTGCTGTATCTGTCAACAGTTTCAAATATTAGCCCTGGCCAGATCTGATTGAGTCAGGCAGTGAGTAGGGAGTGGAGGGGAGCTGGGTAGCCCCTCTATGGACACTATCTGGTTGTTTTGTGCTCTGTTATTTGAGGAGGAAGGAGTAAAGGCAGATTGCTTTGCAGACTTAGAGGTACAGATCTTTTGGTAATGTGAATTGGGAATTCCAACACAAATAGTGGCTTTATTCTTTCAAGATTTGCCTGGGTTTATTTGAGAACTGGGGCAGTGGGGAGGAATAAAGATTCTCTCCAGGTTCGGAGAAGGATGTATTATGATCTTACTGATAAAAAGTATAGTGACAGATTTGTGGTTCCACAGAAAATAATTTTAAAACAGTGATAATCAATAACAGTAAAAAACAATTCCTTGCCAGACTGAAGGGTTAAGTTCTTGGTAAACCTCATTGTAAGAGGAGTCATGGCTGAGGATCTTAAAATCTTATGGACAATAGTCTTGGGACAACTATAGGCTCAGTGATTTCATACAGCCCTTATAAATATTTTTACAGTCACTAATGTAAAGTTATGTAGACAGTACGCTGAAAAAAGAATTCAGTATCTTTCTATATGCAAAATAATATGGAAATCATAGGTGTGTACATTTACTTTCTATCCCTTTCCCGCTAGAAAAGGGTGGGAGCTCCTGCTCTGAAAGTGTCATGAAATGCTTATAAAATCAGTAATGTTGCCATAGAAGAGTCTTTCCCCTCAGAGCTGACAACCCCATCCAACTGCCTTCCCTATTTTATGAGCTAAGGGTCACCGATCTGTGCCCCTATATTTCTGTTAAGTTCCCAGACACTTAGAGGAACTTCAATGTGAGAGCTATTCTGAGGAATTTTTTATTTGAGCTGCTTTCCATAGCTGGGTGGTAGGTCTCAAATCCCCTTTTCAGACCACAGGGTGATGACACAGCCATTGCTCTGCCCACGAGTACCTCATCGGCAACACATCAGTAACCAACTTTCTAGTGGGTGCTCTGTTCTGAGTTATAATTATCCTGATTTCCTTGATTGCTCCCAAGACGAAATTTCTTGCTCTGTTATCTCCTTACTCCTCATTCAAGTTCTAAGCACTTAGTTTTGTCCTTTTCTGACTGCCCTAAGCAAAAGGGATTTCATGGGTAGCAGAAACAAAATTCTAGAGCAGTGCTATTCATGGCAATATAGAAATCTAGATTAAAAATTTCCTAATAGTCACATTAAAAAGAAACACAAAATAATTTCACTAATACATCCCAAATGCTGTATTTCAACAGTCAATATAAAAAATTCTTTTTCATACTTTGACATGTGTATTTTATAGTTACAGATAATTTTATTTCATAATTTAGGTGCTCAACGATCACACGATCTATCGTATACTGCACCAGACAGCGTAGTTCTAGAGGTTTTAAGGAAGAAGATATATACAAGGATATGATGCTTCAGAATTTTATGGAGGCGAAATTTGTAGTTCAGTCAGAATTACTCTACCACAAATGTAGCCTGTTTTTAATGGTGATCTTTAAAATATGCCTATCAAGTATGGATTTTCTTTAAAGCTTACAATTTTTTTGAAAATTTTTCTTCTCTAGGGTTTCCTCTTATACTTTTCTAGCAGTTTCCACCAATGATGTCTACTACAAACAATGTGGGCCTGGAACATCACAGGGCCAAATGATTTCAGATACAGAGAATGCGACCAGGTGAATGTTGCAAACGAGGGCTTGCAGATATTAAGATCTTAACTAGAGATACTTACTTGAAAAATAAATTGAATCCACACATCGTGAACATGATAGCCAAATAGCCCACAACACCAAATGCATAGCTGAGTTTGTAGATTAGAAGAAACCATTTGTAGACCAATCTGTGGAGTGTAAAATGGGGAGAAAAACAGAACATGATACATTAGAAAGTATTTTATCTTTTTCAAACATTTTTGTAAGTCAGTTTTTAATTTCTAGAATTCTGTTTATTATGTAATATACATAGCATAGATTATATCAGCTAAACTCAATAATAATCTATAGTTTTAAAAAATTTTTATTTATTTATTCATGACAGACACAGAGAGAGAGAGAAAGAGAGAGAGAGGCAGAGACACAGGCAGAGGGAGGAGCAGACTCCATGCAGGGAGCTGGACGTGAGACTCGATCCCGGGGCTCCAGGATCACACCCCAGGCCACCGGGGCTGCCCAATAATCTATAGGTTTAATGTATCTGTACTATATACATAGTATGCACGTGCAAATACAGTTTCATTGTAACTTATCTGCGTTCCTCATGTAAGAGTGGCCTTCGGGGATGGTTTCTCTGCCTGGGACCCTGCCTCCCCTTCTTCTCTTGTTTGGCCCCAGGGTTAGCTTAGAGTGGTTTTGGCAAGAGTAGCTTGGAGGTAAGGAAAAGATGAGCAGAGAAGTCAAGGGGGGGGACCTCCTCCCCCAGGAGTTTTTCTGCACAGCTGCACCTGCTGCCCCTCAAACCCCAGCCCCAGGGCAGATGGCAGCCATGGTGGGCTCAGCCTCATCCCAACTCCCCCCACTCACACAGCCCCTCCTCCAGCCCCGGGGTGGAATCACCAGTGAGCCTCAGGCGGGGTTTCTCCTGCTGTGTGCATGGGGCCTCTGTGCACCCAGCAAGTACCATGACCACTCTTAAAGGCTTTGCCTTTTCCCACGGGCTCCAAGTGAAGAAGTGGGAGATGGGGATAGAGAGGAAGGGTGTAGATGATCTCCAAGGGAGCCGCACACCCTGTTTGTTTCCCTTATCCCTGGTGGTAAGAGCCCTTAGAAACACCCCAGAAGGGGCCGCGTGGCTGCTGCATGCCTGGGAGCATGTGGGGGAGGCTGGGAGCCCAGATCCATCCGTCCTGTGCCCCCGGTACAAGAAGGGGGGTGGAGAAAGGAGCAGCTGGATGCCGTCCTGGTGCTGGGAGAGAAGAAGGGGGGTGGCTGACGGCTGCTCCTGAGCAGGTCTCCCACCATCCCACTTCTTCCCAGGGGTAGCCGTGCTCCCAAGGCTCACGCTCTGGGGTATTGCCCAGGTAAGGTCTCCACGTTAGTTTAAAAGATCTACGCCCCACTTCATTGAATTCTGGTCAGAAGGGACCTTCTGGAACACGGTGCTTTAAATGGGGGTTCGCGGGCGGGCCTGAGACCTGGGTTGTCAGGCACCTCGCCCTGGGAAAGGCTCCCCGGGTTGGGGTCGGGGGCCGCGCCTCCTGCGGCAGGTGCAACCCTGCCGGGTGGGGGGACCCTGCGGCCTGTGGGTCAAGGCGCTCCTGGCCATCGTCCCCTCCACGAGGGGGGCCTTTCTGCCCCCCAAGCGACTCCCTTTGATCCGCAGGCGCTGGGCCGCTGGCTCGCTGCTCGGGGCAGCCGGCCGGGGCTTGCTGTCGCTAGAAGGGGGGATGGGGGCAGCGCCCCGGTGGGGGTCCCCCGACTCCACGAGCCCTCTGCCCCCGGAGGGGCTCCTCTCAAGGCTATGCCGGCGCCTGGCTCTTCCTGACTCTACCTGCGCCGCTTCTCTGGGCCAAGAAGCCACCTGTGAAGTCACGAAGGCCACATCAGTATTTTTTTTTTTTTTAAGATTTTATTTATTTATTCTTGAGAGAGAGAGAGAGAGGCAGAGACCCAGACAGAGGGAGAAGCAGGCCCCATGCAGGGAGCCCGACACGGGATTCGATCCCGGGACCCCAGGATCAGGCCCTTGGCTGAAGACCGTGCTAACCGCTGGGCCACCCGGGCTGCCCGGGTCACATCATTATTACAGACAGGCTAGATACTCCCAAATCCCCTCCACCCCCAAATCCTCCTGCCTACTGGGGGCACAGGTGTCCAGGGCACTGGGAGCCCAGAACTCCCTCACTCCCCAGATTACAGCCGGAAGGTGAGCGCCTTAGAGCAGCCTCCAGAAGGACAGCTTGGCCTGGAACTGATGGCACCAGGCTCAGCTCTTTGTGGCCAGCGTGTGGCCTGTTTGGGGGCCTGAATCCTGCTGCAGGAGAGAAGAAACTCACTCCACTTCTTTGTTATTCTGACCCACAGCCAGGGGGAGGAACAGCTGGTTTTTAAACCCCACCGTGGGGGGAACCACTCCTCCTGGGCTTGCTTTTGCACCTTGCCGATTTGCTCGGATCAGTTTTCCCAGCCTGTAATGAAATCTTGTTCCAAATGGAAAATCGCTAAGAAGTGACTTACCTATAATATGATGATCAAAGAAAGATCCATAAAGATCTTTAGGGCCTGCTACCTCTCACAAACAGGAGCTTCTTTACCCAGAAGAAATAGGGTCCTAATTAGCCTTTCCCATTGTTGGCTCTTCACATGGTGGCTAGGTCTTTCTTTAAGGGTTAATGAGGTGTGCAGGCGGGAGAAGCTGACCTGGGTAGACTGTGGGCCCCAGAAGGAGACGGCCGGGCCCCTGGCCATCTGAGGTAAATGAGGCATGGAGTGTAACAAGGCAGCAGTTGGATATTTCTTGCCATGAAGTTCCTCTGCACTGAATGAGCTGACATGCACAGAAATACTGTGTTTAACTAGAACAATTCATTCTACAGTGGAGAAGCAAACTATTCTCACTGAAATACAATATAGGTTATATCTAGGGAATGAAAACAAGTACATTTTGAGTCATACAAAATTTGGATTACTATCACAAGTCTTAAATAACTTACAACATTTTTTAAGAAGGAGAAAGTGTTCTGTATGTCCATGTGCTGATGGGGAGACTAGGCCATACAAAGGCTGTCTAAAACCCCAACTTGGCTAGTTTAGGAAGTCTCCTAACACCACCCCAAAGCTCTTCCCATAATTAATTAATTAATTAAATTAATTTTAATTTTAATTAGTTAAAATTTATTTTATTTTATTTTTTTTAAATTTTATTTATTTATTTATTTATGATAGTCACAGAGAGAGAGAGAGAGGCAGAGACACAGGCGGAGGGAGAAGCAGGCTCCATGCACCGGGAGCCTGATGTGGGATTCGATCCCGGGTCTCCAGGATCGCGCCCTGGGCCAAAGGCAGGCGCCAAACCGCTGCGCCACCCAGGGATCCCAATTAGTTAAAATTTAAATGAAAATATCAACCTGAATTCATTTACTTGAATGTTAATCTTTTCTTTTAATTATTTTTTTAAGCAAGCTCTACATCCAACATGGGGCTTGAACTCATCAAGAGTCGCATGCTCTTCTGATTGAGCCAGCCAAGAGTCCCTTGAATATTAATCTTTATCATTACATTTATTTATCTGATTTTTCTCACTGCATATTTTTTCTTCTCCAGAGTGGAAGGAAAAGTTGGTATTTGTCTCTCCCACTCTTTTAGAGGATTAAGAATGGCCAAATAATCATAAAAGCATTTCACAGGAGCTTATGATTTATTCTTCAACAGAGATCAAAATTTGACATTGTCTTATTACCATGTAACACTTTGTACATTTTTCCCTTTATCCTACTTCAGGTTTATCTAGATTCAGATTCAGATCTTATCTACAGGACAAGGAGAGTGAAAGCAAACTGGTGGGTACATTATGAAGTTTGTAAGCACTTTGGAAAGATTTGTAGATGATGTGATCGAATCATAGCAATGTCAAGAGGTTGGCAACGGTAATTAAGATGATCACCAGAATATTAAAGCATCATTTGTTATGAGAGGAATAAGTTGTCCATTACTTATGATTTATCTAACATAAAATACATACATAGTTGTTAGAAATATAAGCATCTAACTCTCGCTCTATTATAACATGTGTGTGACCCAACTTATAACAAAATGCTGAGCTAAAAATAAATATGCAAACAGTGTTCTAGAAGGTTTAATCAATACTTTCACTTCTCTTTCTTCTGGCTTTTATTAGTAGCTGATGTAATATATTTTACCTGTATGTCTGAATTGTCATTAAATAATGAACATCATCCAACAGCAGTATAGCTAATATCCAGTTTTGTTACTGGAGGCAAAAAAGTGTAATCCCCTCCTCTCCCATCTGGGAAAATGGAATTAAAGCTTACTTCTTAGTGCTTACAATAAGAAGGACATCAAGGAAGGAGGAAATGGAATACATACCGTGGTGTTCTCCCTGAGAGGGGTTTTCGGGTAGCTCTGAAGAGGATGTAACTGGTAATAGCTGAGAACATTCCCCACATAGACAGAAACCGCCACCAGTAAAGTTTTATCGTGAAATACAGAGGGACAACCCACATCTGCAACAGTGTCACCAGCTGTTGGAAAAATGAACAGAAAGTCTCTTTCAATGACTGAGGGCCGGGAATGTTATGTCCACTATTAAATGATTCAGAAGCTACTCTTGGGGGGAAACCATCCTCACCATCCCGCCTGGCACATGCAACTGGTTCACCATCCAGCTATGAGCTCTTCTATACATGCAAAGTTTTGGAGGGACTTGGTGTGATCATCTGAACATTCATATGGGAAAGAATCCAAAATATTATTCTTTTTTTTTGTTTGTTTTTTGTTTTTTGTTTTTGTTTTTGTTGTTGTTGTTGCTTCTTTTCTCCTGGATAGTTCAGGTGAAAACAACTTTGGGCTTTAAAAGCTATGTGATTTTGAGCAAATGAACCTCACTTTTGTTGTAAAATTGGAGATAAAAATGCCTGTCCTGCTTGCTGGTACTGACAGGTGGGGAGTGCTCTGGAAACAGTACTGTAATACGTGGAGCCAGGGGGCTGTTGTTTCCATCATGTGCACATGTACGGATGCAGGGATGGCAAAGAAGGAATGGAGTCCCAGTATCTTCTGGGACCTCTTTTGCCTGCTGCCTCAGTGCAACCTGCAGGGTTCAGTACAGAGGCCCAAGGGTGAGGCCCCCTCACCCCTGACTAGTGGATATGCAGCCCACCTTTATGCTTCTTGTCTTCCCTTTTTTAAAAAATAGATTTTATTTATTCATGAGAGACAGAGAGAGAGAGAGGCAGAGACACGGGCAGAGGGAGAAGCAGGCTCCCAGTGGGGAGCCCGATGTGGGACTTGATCCCAGGACTCCGGGATCACGCTCTGAACCGAAGGCAGACGTTCAACCACTAAGCCACTCAGGCGCCCCTCTTGTCTTTCCTTTTTAGTTACTGGTGCCTTTTCCAGGCAGGCCAAGATGCAGATCAAACTCCTGCTCACCTGTGTGTAACTCTTCTGTGACCTGTGCCATTGACCTGAGTGCCAGTGGCCTGCAGAGGGTTCTTTAAGTTGGCTGGCCCCAATCCCATGTAGCAGAAACAGGATGGATCGAGCTGCAGGGTTGTCGGTCAACAACCTGATTATGGTGACCACAGTGTCACTCTTGTTCTTGAAATCAGGCCAAACACTAGCTATGACCTCTCTTGTGAAAAGAAGACAGGTTTGAATAATAGCCAGAACCTCTGATCGTTTGTGTTTTATCACATGCAGACTAACCACCTATTATTTGCCCAGCACCAATGGAAGAGGGGGATGGCAAAGGGGTTTTGTCTCAGGTGTGGACCTTAAGTAGTGGCACCTGGCAATGCTCTGTTGAGGAGGATGCTGAGGCTGGGTCTTGGTGTAGAGTATCGTGATGGGTTAATTATGCCTGCCAGTAATGCAGAAGCAGTGGTTGGAGCATGCATTTTATATATTTGTCATCTGAGTATAACAACTGCTGATGTCATTTGTTTGTTTGTTTGTTTTATTTTATTTATTTATTTTTTACTTTCTTCATGTTGGTCATAAAAGGAGGCAGCTTGGAAAAAAAGTTTATGGATATGTTTTTGGATCCTTTAATATTTTTTCTTTCCTGTTTTTTTTTTTTTTTTTAAGATTTTATTTATTTATTCATGAGAGACACACACAGAGAGAGAGGCAGAGACACAGGCAGAAGGAGAAACAGGCTCCATGCAGGGAGACTGATGTGGGACTCGATCCTGGGTCTCCAGGATCAGGCCCTGGGCTGAAGGTGGGGCTAAACCGCTGAGCCACCCAGGCTGCCCATGGGTCCTTTAATAAGGTCTCAGTTGTAATAGCCTTAAGGTCAAGAGCCAAAATTATCTGATAAGACTTTCAAATGTCCATGAAAAAGGCAAGGCCACAGCCATTCCTCTTTCCACACCAAATAAGAAGACATTTCCGAGGCTTTTCATTTATTTATTGCTTCATTCCCATAAACAACGTGATCTAAAGTCTTCTGAGAGTTGCTCTAAATCTTTGAGAGAACACTAGGGTTGTTGTTATTGAACATGTGCACTTCACCAAAAATACACATGGAGCCAATCTGAAGTAACTATCTGGAGAGTTTTGGGGAAAAATATCCTTATAACCTCCTTTTTTTTTTTTTTTTTTTTTCAAATTCCAGGCAGTACTTTAAGGGAAGGGTATTCTTTACTCTGGCCTGAATTAGTCAGATACAGACCTGCCTCATTTTATTGAGCTTTGAAGATACTGCATTTTTACAAAGTAAAGGTTTGTGGCAATCTTATGTCCAGAGCATCTATTGGCGCCTCGTTTCCAGCAGCATTTACTCACTTTGTGTCTCTGTGTCACATTTTGATACTCTGGCTATTGCCAAGAAGTGTGCCAAGTATGTCAAGTTTTTCATGATGGTATTTGTTACGGTCAACTGTGATCAGTGATTACAACTCCCTGAAAGCTCAGGTGATGGTTAGAATTGTTTTAGCAATATTTTCTAATTAAGGTCCATACAATTTTTTTTTAGACGTAAGGCTATTATTACACACTTAATAGACTACTGGATAGTGTGAACATAGCTAAGATATGCATTGGAAAACCCAAAAATTCATTGGACTCGCTTTCTTGGGATACTTGCTTTATTGTGGTGGTCTGGAACCAAACCCGCAGTGTCTCCAAGGTATGCATGTAATTGCTTTAAAATTTTTTTTAAAGGTTTTATATTTATTTTTTCATGAGAGACAGAGGAAGAGAGGGGGGAGGCAGAGGGAGAAGCAGGCCCCTGTGGGGAGCCTGATATGGGACTCAATCCCAGACCTCGGAATCACGACCTGAGCCAAAGGCAGACGCTCAACCACTGAGCGACCCAGGCGTCCCTGTAATTGCTTTATTTTTTATTTTTATTTTTTTTCCTGTAATTACTTTAATTTTCCATCCTAACTCATGAGTGTGGTTAGAGTAAATACATGAGTTAGCACCTTTACTTACAAAGTCAAGATGACTATAATATCTAAACAGGACAAACAGGCTTTACTTACGGAAGTAGAATGTGGATCCTGAGAGCCAGAAACCATGTACTAGGTAAGACACAACGGAGGCCTACTTTGGCACTAGCAACTGTCACCCTCTGCTGTTGAAAGTAAAAACGGGAAACCCCAGTATTTTGGTCATTTATTTCTTGTAGCTGATTTTGGAGATAGTTACCTATGATAAATGATAGGTCTTCTGGCTTTTTTAGTTCATGACTTCTGATATTAAAAAGGAAATGGACATGAACTCCATTTTTCAAAACCTGATCATCGATCTTTTGCATTTTTTATCTTTCTGTCTTAACAGTTTGATTCATCTTGAGCTCTGGAGGTTGTATGTAAGTGATGAACTACTGAATTCTACTCCTGAGACCAACATTGCACTGCATGTTAACTAACTGAGTGTAAATAAAAATTTGAAAAAAAAAAAAAACACAACAATTTGATTCCTCTTTACATTTCTCCCATAAAAATGGTGAATTTTTAAAAAATAAGTTAACAGTTCATTTTAATTTAGCAAAACTACCATGCCTGTATACTTTTATACTTTAGGTCATAAGCCAAAATAGACAAGACTAATCCATTTCTTCAAATCCATGGAGTTATTATAATCTATAATATTTTGAAGCAATGATTGGATTACATTTTTATAATACTAGTTCTCCTTGTGAATCTATAAGTGCCACCCATTTCTAGAAGATCCCAAATTTCTCTTTTTTGATACCTGGGTTTAATTGAATAACAATGTTCAAATGTATAGACACACTACTTTGTAAAAATAGGCCTTAGAGATCAGAAATAAAAGAAAAGCAAAAAAATCATTATATCAGGAATGCAAATATTTAATTTCTTAACTATCTTTAAAGTGTATAGCCAGTGCCGTATTTTCTCATCATATAAGGGGAAAGGTCAGAAATTTACATTATGAATTCAGTAACTGTAGAGGTCATTTTGAAATGAAGGCCACATTTTGTATCAATTTAAAAGATTCTTTATCAATATCCAGAGCAGTTAAAACTTCTCATTTTTAATAGCAACTGCCACATATGAAATGTAGGAATTTGGTGCCTCATAAATAAATGCACGATATATGTGAAATCGAGGTGCATGCATGCAAAGAAGGCGGCCTGGCAGCTGGGATGCATTAATAATGCCAGAGGGGTCACCATCTGGGCATGTGCATATAAAACACAGCTGCATTACTGGCGGAGGGCGCCCGGTGCATCTGGATCACATCACCCAATGTTCTCCCCACCCACACATTGTGGCAGAAGGAATTTCCTGACGAATCAGATGCTGCCCAAAGGTACCACGTTTTTTTTTTTTTTCTTGTAGCTATGCCCATAATGAGTCTGAAAAGAATAGCAAATCAAGTCAAAACAAAGATATCTTTTTATTTGCCTAATTATACAGAATGATGAATGGACCACACAACGAGAGAGAGAGAGAGAGAGAAGGAGAGGGAGTGGGGGGGCGGAGAGAAGGAGAAGGAGAGAAAGAAAGAAAGAAAGAAAGAGAGAGAGAAAGAGAGAGAGAAGGAGGCAGGGAGGGTGGGAAGAAGTTGTGTGATGCTCATTTCCTTTTCACGGCAAATCCCAGAATATTTGCAGCCGTTTGTACATGTGTCTGTGTGTATTTGTGTAGGTGGAGGTGGAGCAAGAGCAAGGGGATGCCAGAGGTAAGCAGAAAATTATCATATAAATAAATGACTCCAGGCAATGCTGCTGCTATTATTAGTACAAAGCCAACGAAGGAGGACAGAAATCAGACAAGTAAAAGTACGGAATCTTGGCATATGTAGGGCTCTTTGAAATTCCCTTGGTCCTTACTTCTATCTTCAAATCAATTCACACTGCTAATTTTGTTCTTTAAATTCTTAAAGGAGATCCTGCGATGCTATGTTTGTGTGTATGTATTTGTGTATTGCCTCATTTTAAAAAGATTCAAGCAGGCACAAGGCTTCATTGGTACAGTAATATGTTCTAGTGTTTCACAGCTATTAACGGGCAGGAAGTTGATTTAAATAGAGCAATGTTTCAATCTGTGGCAAATTATTTGCCCGTGTGCTGAGGCAAGTTAACAGTGTGTCCCAAGCCCAAATTCTGTGCATGGAGTCATCAGGCCTTCTATTGATTTGAAGGGAAGTAGAAGGATTCTTTTTTGGCACCTTCCCCCCTATTTCCTGCAGATATGAAAAGCAGGATATATAAAAGAAGGTGGAGAGGGTGGTGTTGAATGAAATTTCATTTTTAATTAAATGCCGTTTAAAAAACGCTGTTAAAAGCATTTGGAAATGATTTAACTTTGAAGCTTTGCCACATCTACACCGTATCAACACCATCAGCTCGAGAGAGAAAAATTCAAATTCCCAGATGCTCTGCCTATATGGTACTAAAAATGTGGCTATTTGGAAACATCCAGGTATCTATTTATTTATTTTAAAGATTTAATTTATTTATTTGAAAGAGGGAGTGAGAGAATGAACAGTGGGGAGGGGCAGAAGGAGAGAGAGAGAGAGAGAAGCAGACTCCCTGCCGAGCAGAGAGCCCCATGCAGAGCTCGATCTCAGGAGCTGGAGATTGTAACCGGAGCTGAAGGCGGCCACTTAACTGACTGAGCCACCCAGGTGCCCCAGAAACAGCCAGGTATTTAGTAGAATTCCAAACAAAATAAGAATTTTCCACTTCCTATCTACTTCCACTTTTTGACATCCCCTAGGAGCAATTAATGTTCTATTTTTTACACTTTGTTTTCTAAATAACACGTGTCCTTTGCTTTAGGTATTTATAATAAGCTGATGGGACATATACCGCTCCTACAGACCACAGAACAGAATTTTTTTTTTCTTTATTATAGAACAGAACCTAAGACAAACGGTGACTTCAGAAGACAGACATACTTCTTACCAGCTGCAATCTGAAAAAGTTTTGAGTGTTTTGGATTATTATTCATGAAATAATGTGAAAATAATAGTATTTTATATATGGCAAAGAATACCCTCAAGGTGTAAATAAATAGGTAACCTGGTTCCCACCATCTGTCATCTATTTGCTTGATTGTTCCACTCCACTATCTATAGAGAGCAGTTCTATCAGCTAGGTACAGAGCGCATGTGCAAGTCCTATCGCCTCAATCTTACAGACTCCTCTGATTTCCAAGGTACTTAGAGCAGCACCTTTCTCCCAATTCCCTTCAGTGAAGTTGTTTCATAGATTTGTAATGCGGTTAGATTCTCTTGTCACCATCTGCCTTTCGTGGGGATTCTTCAGTCTCCTAAATGAATTTTTAAAAATTTGCATGCCTTGACCTCTACTCTGTGTGCTATGCTGTTCAGTGGGATTTGATAAATGCATACAAGCTTGTATCCACAACTACAGCATCATATGGGCCAATTTTACGGCCCCAGCATCCCCATTTCACTTGTTTGTCCTTCCCTTTTTTCCTCCTTGAACCACTGGTAGCCACTGATCATATTACTGTCTCTATGACTTTGTATTTTTCAGAATGTTATATAATTGGAATCGCACAGCATGCAGCCTTTTCATATTAGCTTGTTTAATCAAGTTTCTTTCATGCCTTTTCATGGCTTGATAGCTTATATCCTTTCACTGCAGACTAATATTCCATTGTATGGATATATCACCATTTGCTTATTTATTCCTTTTTTTTTTTTAAAGATTTATTTATTTATTTATTTATTTATTTATTTATTTATTTATGATAGACATAGAGAGAGAGAGAGAGGCAGAGACACAGGAGGAGGGAGAAGCAGGCTCCATGCCAGGACCCGGACGTGGGACTCGATCCCAGGACTCCAGGATCGCGCCCTGGGCCAAAGGCAGGCACCAAACCGCTGAGCCACCCAGGGATCCCCTATTTATTCCTATTTTAAAGGAGATCTTGGTTGTTTCCGGTTCAGGGTAATTATGGATAAAGGTGCTATAAATATTTGCATACAGGTTTTTGTGTGAATGTAGATTTTCAGTTCAACTGGGTAAATACCTAGTAGATTTATTGCTGGATTATATAGGCAGACTATGCTTAGCTTTGTGGGAAACTGCCAGACTGACTTCCAAAGTGGCTTTACCATTTTGCATTCCCACCAAGATTCCCTGCTCTCCGCATCTTCATCAGTGGTTAGCATTATCAGTTTGTTCAGATTCTAGTCATTCTAATAGATATGTATTAGTATCTTATTGTTTTAATTTACAATTCCCTAATAACATATGATGATGAACAGCTTTTCATCTGTAAGCACTTGCCATCTGTATATCCTCCTTGTTGAGTTCTCTTTTCAGACCTTTTGCCATTTAGCTTATTTTCTTATAATTGAATTTTTTAGGGTTTTATCTATTTGACAGAGAGAGAGGAGGGAGAGAGAGAGAGAGAGAGAGAGAGAGAGAGAGTGCATAAGCAAGGGGAGCAGGAGAGGGAGAAGCAGGTTCTTTCCTGAGCAGGGAGCCCAATGTGGGGCTCAATCTCAGGTCCCTGGGATCGTGACCTGAGCCAAAGGCAGAGCCACCCAGGTGCCCCTTATGATTGAATTTTAAGTATATTTTAAGTATAACTGTCCTAAAATGGATATTTGTTTTACAGTTATTTTCCCCCCAGTAGGTGGCTTGTCTTTTTCTTTCATAGTATCTCTCGTAGACCAATTTTTAATTGCAATAAAATCCAACTTATCAATATTTTCTTTCATGGACCATGTTTTTGGTGTTGTATCTAAAAATTCATCACCAAACCCAAGTTCGCCTCTATGTTATCTTCTAGAGGTTTATAGTTTTGCATTTTACATTTAGATCCATGATCTATTTTGAATTAACTTTGAGTGAAATACATGTTCTAGATTTTTTTTTTTGCATATGGGTGTCCAGTTGTTCCAGTGTGGGACCCAGGAAATCTAACAAAAATCCCCTACCCCTGGACAAGCAGAGCAGGACTAACTCCATTTTGTGCTACACCCACCATCTCATGTAAACCCCGCCCCCCCACGACCTGCCTTTTGTTTAAGGCACTGCCTCACCCTAGTTTAGCTAGTAAGCACACCCTTATCAGAAATTAACACACATAGGAATGCGGGATCTCTGACCTTTAACCAGCCAAGGAATGAAAACCCCTCTTTTTCCCACCAAACCTGCGCGCCAATTCTAACTAGAATAATAGGCTAGTTCAAATGGTCACTATAGGGTGAATCATAATTCAATTAGCCACCTGCGTGTGGACTGACATGACTGTGCAACTTTCTACGTATGTTACAATCTCATTGGCCACGACCCCTATAACACTACTATGCTTCTTAGTCTCGGGGTCCAAGCCCTTGCTCTGCTGTATGGAGTATACTTGGACCCAAGCTCAAGCTCGTAAATAAACCCTCATGTACTTGCATCGGTGTCGGCTCCTTGGTGGTTTCTCGGATTTGCAATCTTGGGCACAACACCAGCACCATTTGTTGGAAAGATGATCCTTTCTCTATTGATTTATCTTTGCTCCTTTGTCATGGACCAGTTGACTTTATTTGTGTGGGTCTATTTCTGGGCTCTCTATTCTATTCCATTGACCTATATGTCTCTTCTTTCACCAATATCACACTGTATTGATTACTATGGCTTTATAGGAAGTCTTGACGTTGGGTAGTTCAGTCCTCCAACATTGTTTTTCTTCAGTAGTGTATTGTCTATTCTGGATCTTTTACCTCTTCGTAAAAGATCCAGATTTAGTTTGTTGATAGTCACAAAATAGCCTGCTATGATTTTGATTGGGATTGTACTGAATTTATAGCTCAAACTGGGAAGACCTGACATCTTAGCAATATTGAATCTTCCAACCCATGAATATGGATTATCTTTCCATTTATTTTAAGTCTTCTCCGTTTTTGCATATACATCTTATACATAATTTGTCAGATTCATGCCTAATTATTCCCTTTTTAAGTGCTATTGTAAACGGTATTGTGTTTTAATTTCAAATTCCAGTTGTTCATTGCTAGTATATAAGAAAACAATTGACTTTTGTATATTGACCTCGTATACTCTGTTACTCTGTTATAATTAGTTATTGGTTCCAGGGTTATTTTTTTGTTGTTGATTCTTTGCAGTTTTCTATACAGTCATGTCATCTGCAAACAAAGATGCTTTTATTTTTCCTTCCTAATCTGTATACCTTTTATCTGCTCCCCTTTTTCTGTCCTATTGCAGTAGCTAAAACTTACAGTACAATTTAAATAGGAGTGGTGAGAGAGGACTTTCTTTTAGTCTTCTTTATCTTAAGGTGAAAACATCCAGTTTCTCACCACTAAGTATAATGTTAGCTGTAGGTTTTTTATAGATATTTTTAATCAATTTGAAGGAGTTCTTCTCTATTTCTAGTTTGTTGATAGTTTTTATATGAAAGGCTGTTGGACCTTGTCAAATGCTTTTTTCTACATCTATTAATATGATCATATGATTTTTCTTCTTTAGCTTCTTAATGTGATCGATTATATAAATTGATTTTTAATTGTTGAACCAACCTTACATATCTGGAATAAATCTCACTTGGTCATAGTGTGTAATTCTTTTTACACATTGTTTAATTTGATTTGCTAATATTTTGTAGAGATTTTTACATTTATGTTCATGTTAGATATTGGTATAATTTCTCCTTCTTGCAATGTCTTCATCAGGTTTTGGTATTAGGGTAATGCTGGCCTCCAAGAATGAGTTCTGATGTGTTCCCTCTGCTTCTAGTTTCTGAAAGATTGTAAAGAATTGGTATCAAAAAAAAAAAAAAAAAAAAAAAAAGAATTGGTATCAATTCTTCCTTAAATGAGTGGTGGAATTCACCGCTGAAAGTATCTGGAGTGGTGCTTTCTTTTTTAGAAAGTTGCTGATTATTGACTCAATTTTCTTTCTTTCTTTCTTTCTTTCTTTCTTTCTTTCTTTCTTTCTTTCTTTTCTTTTTTTCTTTCTCTTTCTTTCTTTCTTTTTTTTTAAAGAGAGAAAGTGTGAGCAGGGTTTGGTAGGGGAGAGGAACAGAGAGAGAGAATCTTAAGCAGGCTCCATGCCCAGTGCACAGCCCATATGTTATTGGTAAGACTCCTGGTCAACAGTAGGCAATTAGTAGTTAAATTCTTGGGATATCAAAAGTTATATGCAGATTTTTTTTTAATGCAGATTTTCAACTCTGTCAGCACCCTAATCCTCCTGTTGTTCAAGGGTCAACTGTACATTGTTACTATTTCTACTTTGAACAAATAGCTATCTATTTGGTTAATTAATAATAATAAATAAAAGATTTTATTTTATCTACATTTATTCCTTCTCTGACACTCTTCCTCTCTTTATGTAGACTTGGGTTTCTGACCTATATAATTTTACTTTTTTCTGAAGCACTTCTTTTAACATTTCTTAATGTTAGTAAGAACATTAAGTAAGATGTTAAGTAATGTTAAGTAAGAACATTAAGAACTTGAACAGTAGGTCAAGTCTACTGGTGATGAATTCCCTCATTATTTTTTTGTTTATCTGAGAGAGAAGATACTTTTCACTTTCACTTTCACTTTGAAGGTTAATTTCTCTGGATATAGAATTCTAGGTTGGTGGATTTTTTCTTTCAATACTTTAAATATTTCACTCTATTCTCTTCTTGCATATATGGTTTGTGAAGAAAAGTCTGATGTAATTCTTATCCTGTTCCTCCATAGGTAGGTGTTTTTCCCCTCTGGTTGTTTTAAAATTTTCTCTTTGTCTTTCTGCAGTTATAAATTGGATATGTCCAGGTATAGATTTATTTTTTAAAAATATTTTTTCTTATAATTTTCTCTTATGGATTTTCATTTTTCTTTTTAAAGTTTATTTATTTATGAGAGACACAGAGAGAGAGAGAGGCAGAGATACAGGCAGACAGAGGAGAAGCAGGCTCCATGCAGGGAGCCTGATGTGGGACTTGATCCCGGGTCTCCAGGATCATGCCCTGGGCCAAAGGCAGATGCTCAACTGCTGAGCCACCCAGGTGTCCCCAGGTATAGCTTTCTTGATATTTGTTCTGCTTCTTCTTGGAGTTTCTTAGGTCTTTGGTTTGGTGTCTGTCATTAATTAAACAAAAATCGTTGGCTATTATTACTTCAATTTTTTTTTTTTTACTTCAAATATTTTTTTAGCTCCATATTTCTTTCTTTTCCTTTTGGTATTCCAAATGTGTATATTATTTTTTTGGAATTGTTTCACAGTTCTTTAATATTCTGGGTTTTTTAAATTATTTTTTTCCTTTTTGTATATTATTAGTCTGGGGGAGATTCTGCTAATATTATCTTCAAGCTCCTTGATTCTTTCATCAACCATGTCTACCTTATTGATAAGCATACTGAAGGCATTCTTCATTTCTATTACAGTTTTCTTTTTTAATTTTAACATTTCTTTAATTTTTTTTCATAGAGTTTCCACCTCTTTGCTTACATCACACATCTATTCTTACATGTTGTCTACTTTTTTCCATTAGAGTTCTTATCATATTAACTATAATTATTTTACATTCCTAGTGTGATGATTCCCAAGTCTGCAGTATCTGGGCCTGGTTCTGATGCTTGCTTTGGTCTCTTCTGATTGTGTTTTAGTCTTTCTTTAGTATGACTTTTCAATTTTGGTTGAAAGGTATACATAATGTATGGGGTAATAAGAACTGAGATAAATAGATCTTTTGTGTTAATTTGGCTAGGGGTTGGGCTATGATCAATGTTTGCTGTAGGTATCAGAGGCTTCAATTTGCACTAGTATACTTGTTTGTGTCTCCATCTTTGTCTTTGGGTTTCCATAAAAACTCCTTGTATAGCATCTGAGTCTTGCAGCTCTCTCAGCTATAATCCACTGTTATATTGGACACCTGTTGATGTGGTGGTAAGGCATGGGGACAGTTCAAGTATTCTATCATTCTGTGATTAAGTCTTCGTGTCTTTGTGAGCCTCTGTCTCTGTGGCATGACTTTCACAAGTGTTTTTAAACTTTTGTTTTCCCTTTAAGTGAGGCAGGAAGTCTCTCGGAGGTTGGGGTGGGTAATTTTTCTTCCCCCACATTGGAGAAGGGTCTGCTTTCCATTGCTGTATAGGTCTTTGTTATGGGGAACACTCTGCATCTAGAGTGATTACTTTCTCCCTCCCCCAGTCAGAAACACAAGGATTTTTTTGTTGGCCTTATATCATGGGAATCTACTAGGGTTCCTACAGCTAAAACCTAAAAAAATATGGAAAAGCCCCTAAGACTGTGGCCCCCAAGAGTTTACACTCTTACACTAGTCTAAACTCTACTTCCAGGAATTCTTCAAAGTTATCCCCTAAGTGTTTCTACCATTGTGTGGCTCTTACAGCTTCTGCTCCCAGTCAGCAGATTTTGGTTGTGATTCCCTGCATTCTCCTGTGTTTCTCGATTTGAGGTGGTGCTTTTCTCACTAACCTCAGTTCTCAGATAGATCCAAGAAAGCTTCTTGACATGCAGTTTGTCTAGTTTTTTCTCATTGTAAGATGGAGTGATGACTTTCAAGCTTTTTACATGTCAGAGTTATGACCAAAAGTCCTTCCCATTTAAAAAAATTCCATCATTTGAAAGAGCAGGAAACTGAGGCTCACTGTGGTTATTAAACGAGTGGCTAAAGTCTTCTAACTCCTAAGCTGGTGCTCTTCCCTTCACCATCTTGCCTCTGGTTGCTATTAATACCTCTCACAAAATCAGCATGGAGAACCCTCTGCAGGTAAAGCATATGGTAGAGCAGAGGGTATGGCAAGGCGGGAGAAAAAGGTGTACTGCTTTGAAAAAAATAATACATTGAAATCTCCTAAAAGAGAGTGCACACTAATAACTGAGTGTTCACTTCAGCTTTACAAAAGTGTTCGGAAAATTATTCTTTTATTACTAAACTGGTTTTATAGTGTATGTTTAAATTTGTAAAACTGTTACATACATCAATCTCTCTCTCTCTTTTAAAGATTCCATTCATTCACTCTTGAGAGACACAGAGACACAGGCAGAGGGAGAAGCAGGCTCCATGCAGGGAGCCCAATGCAGGACTCCATCCCAGAACCTGGGATCATGCCCCAAGCCAAAGGCAGACGCTTAATCACTGAGCCACCCAGGTGCCCCTACATCAATATCTCTTGAATGCAACTATTAGTTGACTGGCTCTCACCTTGAGCCAAAGATTGTCAACAGAGACATGCAGGGGAGAGGGGCTACTCCACCCATTCCTTTGGGACATGTGAAAATAAATATAGATGGGCAGCCTGGGTGGCTCAGCGGTTTAGTGCCACCTTCAGCCCAGGATGTGGTCCTGGAGACTTGGGATTGAGTCCCACGTCGGGTTCCTTGCATGGAGCCTGCTTCTCCTTCTGCCTGTGTCTCTGCCTCTCTCTCTTTTTCTCTGTGTCTCTCATGAATAAATAAAATATTTAAAATTTTTAATAAATATAGATGTACTGATGGGCAAAGAAGTAGAAAATAGTCTAAAGGCCAACCATGTCTAAGAGCTAATCTAACAGAGTCCCAACAGGGCCACCATGAGACCCAAATCTGTCCTTGACCACTGTGGAGTAACTTCATCTAGGCTCCTGGCTTTGTTAAACTGCCGGGTAGGATCACTCTAAGAAAAGCCACTATCACAGGCATCTGGCCACCTCCAAGGGGATCCTTAGGACCACAGAGTCCCTCTCAGTAGCCATAAAATAGAGGAGCTGTGTGACAGAACACAGAAACAGCAACCTTGGGGAGCTGAAGTGCGGTGACTAAGGGAGACCAGTTGTACGTGAGGTATAGGGTGCAAGCAAAAGTAACAAGCCCACAGAGTTTTTTCAGGCAGCACAGCTTGTGCAGTGAGCAACAGGAAACAATTTGAGAAGATCACTCCAGCTAATCAAGAGTTGTTAAGCTCAGGGACATCTATCTACCTGGTTCCAATGTCGTCTGAGTTGTCAAGGGTTAGAACCTCCAAAGGCAACAAGTCCTTCAAGTGGCTTTGGACTTATGAGCAGGTCTATGAGGCAGGTAGAGCCAGGGTGTTAGCTCCATATCGAGTTGGTACAGTGATATACATCTTCACAGGGTTGACAAAGGGGCAATTTCTTCAAACACAAGACAAGGACAGATTCTTTTTGGCATAAGCCACCCCCCAAATCATCAAATACATCAAATACAAATGGCAGAGGAGTTGTGAGACACAGTGTAGGTCAGTTGGTGCACAAGGCATTTCCTTGCAAGGGCAGGGGGCTTTCTATGCAAAATCTACCCCTGCGTTGCCATGGAAACTGAACAATGTTTTTAAAATATCTAAACCAGAGATTATTATCAGTTAGGGTTAGGGATGATGGAACAGGGATATGAATGGTTTCCTTAGGAAGCCAGTGTTCTTCCTACTTAAGGATTCCAGAAATTCTGTATATTAGGTCATTTCCGTTTTGCAGATAAGAAAACCATGATTAAGATATATTTAAGGAGATTTTTTTGATATTAGTGAATAACTAATGCAGTTTTACTCTAGTCAAAACAATTTGTTCAAGAGCAATATAGAAGGTGTTTAGTTTAATTGGCAAGACATTGGAGGCAAGGCAGCAAAAGAATGTGTTTGCTTAAAAAAGCAAAGAGACAAGATTTCCCTTTCTAAAGAAAACACTCCAATTGTCTACTTAAACATTATACAGAATTCAAAAGAATTCCTTTAGATCCTGTGCTAGACAGGGAATAATTTCTATGATGGGTAAAAAATAAAATACAGTAAAATACTGGTCTAAGCCAGCACTTCCTACGTCTGTGACATTATTTATACAATGACCAGTCCAAGACCCAGAGCCCTGTGGAGTGTTAATTGAAGACGTTCTTTCTTTGCAACATACTCAAGTCTAAATGATTCGTTCTCCAATGTGGTCTCAGATTGGGCGCACCTGCACCACCTGGGAACTTGTTAGCCATGCAAATTCTTGGGCCCGTATTGAATCAGAGACTTTGGGGGTGGGACCTGGGAATCTGATTAACAATCTGATTCACCTCTCCAGGTGATTCTGATGCACCTTAAGAATTGAGAACCACTGCTCCAAACATGGCAATGGCAAGGTCTCATCCAAGATGGCCTTGGCTGTGATCTCAGGATCAGGCCCTGAGGTGGCAAAGTTCCAGTGGACATGCTCAGGTGGGATTGATCTGTGCAAATGGGATCACGCTCTGTGTTGCTGAGGTGAGCACAACGTTTGCACTAACACATTTCCATAGATATGCAAACTATGATGCCAAGAGAGTTTCTTGCTAACAAAAAGGAAGTTAGCCTCAATCTTTTGTTGCTGCTGTTCCAAATCCTCCTTCTCCTAGGCCATTGGCTGAAGTTGTTCAGGCTAAAGGAAAACTGATTTACTTAAACCACGGTCTCTTAGTCTTGTCACTATTGATATTTTATCGTGAGGAGCTGTCCCGGGCATGTTTAGTGGCATCTGTGGCCTCTACCCACTCGATGCCAGAAGCAATTCCCATCCTCTTCCCCCCGCTCCCACTAAGGCATGACAATCAAAAATGCTTCCAGATGTTGCCAAGTATCTCCTGCGGGTGAAACTGCACCCTGTCGAGAACCACTGACTGAAACCAAAGCATTTCCTTCAAAGTGGTGAGAAGGGAGGGATGTGGCAGGAGGAGGAGCAGGCTCCCAGAGGCCCCGGGGGGGGGGGGGGGGCAACTCACGTTGTAGGACTGGCCGTGCCTCTGTCTCCACTGTACCAGCACTATCTGGGCGATGACCAGGGTGCAGAGGAAGATTAAGATCATCTCCACGTGCATGGACTCATGGCCGCGGTGCATCCTGTACATCTTCTCCTGCTGCAGGCTGCAACCAGCAAATGAGGTCATCTGAAAAAGCCTTCAACCCTTGCACAGCACATTTAGGGGGAAAAGAAATGTCTGGGCTCGTAGAAAGCCATCGGAGATTTCAAACTTAGGGGGTTTTAAGCTTTGATTATGGTTTTCCTAAGTTTTTCTTGGTTTTTCCTTTACACCCAGGCTTGAGGAGGGGGAGGCAGAGGGGAGGAGCCTGAGTGCAGCAGGGGAACCAGTTCCTCTCAGCCTTAGCTAGCCTGTGTGGTTTTGGTCTCAGCCTTGTCCTTTCACGTTAAGTGATGGGTAAAAAAAAAAAAAAAAAAAGGCAGGGATGGGCTCTGGAAAGACTGGGGGATACCAGTCCCTGATCTGCTATGTCATTGCCACACAGACCCGTGGAAGTCACTCATCCTCTCGGCACCTCAGTATCCTCCTTTGCAAACTTAAAATATGATCCCTCTGTATTTCATGAGATTGTTCGAGAACTGCAACATCCATGTTATTTTATTTGTTCTTAAACAAAGAAGCATAATAATTACTAGGTTAAAACATGAAATTGCCATTTTTGAAAGTCAAAATACTAAAATCATGGTAATTTCAAGTAACCTTTAATATTCTGAAATAAAAGGATATCCTGCAGATGGTGCCAATGGACCGAATATTACCTAAAGGGCTCCAGAAAACTCCTGAAGGAGCTGTATACATTTTTATTTTATTATAAGGAGAAAGAAGAAGCCTAACTATTACCTTAGGCAGGCATAAACGTTTGGAGGATGGCTGAGTATCTCAGTTTTTAGTTGGACTCTGGGTCTGTATAACAGTAGAGGAGACACTATAGTAGTATGTCACCTGGTTTAAGTTCCTATAGCAGAGGTGGCTTCAGATAAAGCCGAGAGCAGTGGTTATTGATGTTGGCTGCAAATTGGAAATCACTAGAGAGCTTTTTTTTTTTTTTAAAGATTTTATTTGTTTATTTCACAGAGAGAGAGAGTGAGACAGAGAGCGTGCAAGCACGAGCAGGAATGGCAGGGAGAGGCAGAGGGAGAAGCAGGCTCCCCTGGAGCAGGGACCCTGGAGCATGACCTGAGCCGAAGGCAGATGCTTAACCGACCGAGCCACCAGGCACCTGTCACTGGGGAGCTTTTTTTTTTTTAAAGATTTTATTTATTTATTCATGAGAGACAGAGAGAGAGTGAGAGAGAGAGAGAGAGAGAGAGAGAGGCAGAGACACAGGCAGAGGGAGAAGCAGGCTCCATGCAGGGAGCCTGATGTGGGACTGGATCCTGGGTCTGCAGGATCAGGTCCTGGGCTGAAGGCGGCGCTAAACCGCTGAGCCACCCGGCCTGCCCACTGGGGAGCTTTTAAAAGTCCCACTGTCCAACCTGTGCCCAGATCAATCAAATGACCGTTTCTGCATATTCTGGGCTGAGCTGTGCCCACCTGAATTCATATGTTGAAGCCCTGACCCTGTTCCTCAGGTGACTGTATGTGGAGACAGGAATTTAAGGAGGCAATAAGGTGAAATGCCATCACTTAATGGGCCCTAATCCAATCTGACCCGTGTCCATTGAAGAAGAGGATATTTGGATAGAAACTCACACAGAGGGAAGACTGTGCGAAGATGCAGTGAGAAGGCAGGCATCTGCAAGCCAAAGAGAAGTGTCAGGAGAAACCAAACCTGGGACACCTTGACCTTTGACCTCTGGCTCCCAGAAAGGTGAAAAAATAAATTTCTGTTGTTTAAGCCACCAGGGCTGTGGTACTGGTATGGCACTTCAAGATCCACATGTGAGTTTTAGGTGCAGCCAAGATCGAGAACCACTGGGCTACAGGAAGACCCAGCAGTCCAGGGTCAAGATTAGGGACAGTGGGAAAATTATGAATGTTGCCAATCAAGTACTTTATAAATAGTGGTTAGCATTATTTTTCACCCCAGTGGGGCACCATAGGTCACAAAATCTCTTGAAGTGTCCACTTACGACTGGCTATAGTGTGCATTTAATGTACCGATTAGAAAACACTGCAGGGTAACAGTCTGTGCTATAAGACTGTGGCCTTTTAAAGGCCCTCATTGGGTCTGCGGTTGGGTTCTCCCCCTTTACCAGTAATTTATCCAGCTGCTCTAAAGAGTAAAGTACCAAGTGCCTCCGAAAAGGGCACTGAGGGTGCCCCCTGCTGGAGATGTGCGGAAATGAGCCTGCGGAGCCTAGTAAATGATCCAGCCTGAGTTGAGCTTCTTTGAGATGGAATCTTAGAGCCTTAATGCTGGAAGGTACACTAGATGTGCTGAAACCCCTACGTTTATCAAATGAAGAGGCTCAAGTCCGTATCAGGTAAGCAGTCTGAATAAAATTACATTGTTAACGGTCTGTGTGTGTTGGAAGCTGAGCTTAAGGGACAAGACTGATTTTCAGAAGCTCATTAAAAAATGCACTCATTTCTCTGAAGAAATGGGAAGTGAAGAAAAACAAAAGGTACAAGCACTTATAGTTTTTACAGTCCCTAACCCAAAATAGCTATTTAATATTCTTTTCAGTGAATAGACTTTCAACTTATGCCATGTAGATAGAAGAGTGAATTTATCATCGGTCTAAAATGGACTTGCATGGATATAAAACAAAATACGCTTTTTGACATTCATCTCTTTTGTGTATATATAATGAAAACACATCTCAAATATGAAATGGTTAACCTATGTGGATGTACCTTGCAAAGTATAAAGTAGTATGCAAATATAGTAAGTGTTTCCTATTTTGATTAGGAATACATTCAGAATTGATTACCATCATGCAAAAAAGGAGGAACTTTTCATTTATATTTCATTTCATTTGGTGCCCAAGGGCCCTAATGGCCCCGTAGTAAGTACCAGAACACAGGGGAAATAGCATATAAAGAAAACCATATGGATCTTGTGCCTAAAATAAATACTGACTTGACACTGCCTTATTTTGAAGGACATACAAATCCAGCTTTGTAGGACTGCATGGAACACACTGTAGGAAACATGGAATCCCTGTGGTGTTGGTTTATCTTTGCCCATACATGCTATGCTAACCCACCTTCTGTAGCTCAAGGTATTTACAAATAAATCATGCTTTGTTTAATTTCTCAAAATGCTAAGGTGGAAATGTAATTTTTAGTATAACAGCTGTAAAAAATATAAATATTAATCACTTACTTCCACTCATCATCCACAGAAAGCTTTGTTTGAGAGATCTGAAAGAAACAAAAAGAGCCCTTCTCAAAATTTCTTTGTTTTTGCAGCTTGTATTTTACAGCATTAAATGGAAAACCCAAACCATGAAAAATAGTGATGTTTTCTAGCACTAGAATAACTTAAGATGATAGCCCTAGTAGAATATTTGCTTATGGAAGTAACACACACCCACACACCCCAAAACAAAAGGGTAATAAGATTACTATTAATAAATATTTGATTCTGCTCCTAAGTCAGAGAACCGGACGCAGCTTCATTTCTGTAGTTTACCTGGCAATTTAGTCAAGGTTGTAGAGCGTGGCCTCCCAATAGGCAGCGTCACCCTGGCTTTTGAGATATATGTGAATCTCAGAGAATCTCTCTTGCTGGTGTCCCCAGTGATGTCAATGAATAAATATCTCCACATTCAAGGTTTTGGAGACAGAGCTGACCAGAGGCTCTACCTGTTTAGAGCATTTTTTTGTGTCCTGCTTATTTAATTTAAGGCCTTGCCCTTGCAGACTGAGCTGGAGAGCATAGAGACTACCCTAGGAAGTGCTTTTGTAAGACCTACAGATTGTAGCCACAGGCTGCCTGCCTCCCCTCGATCACTGCTAATCCACTACATTTGGTTATTTGGAGCATTTAAGGCAATCCTTGAAAAGGTATAACTTATAATTTTTATGGAGAGCACAGAGAGCTTAATCCCTAGTTCTATATGTTAAAAGCTAAGATCCCCAATGATGGCAAAGAAGGGAAGGCAAATATAACATTTGTTACACAAATATGATACTACCTAGGTTTTTTTCTATATATTTTTTCAAATGGCATCAGCAAGTTTGACAAATGGGAAAAAACAATGCCATTTATAGTTCAATCTAGGTTTCTCTGGCTCTGGTAAAGATTCCATAATAAAATCTGTGCTTCTGCCAGAGGCTTGAGGGATTCTCTTAGAAGAGAGAACAAGACTTCAGATAATACAGCTAAGTAGGGGCTTGGGCAATATTTGCACAATGCCAGGACTTGCCAGGTTAATGCCAGGAAAGAGGAAGTAGGGAAAGCAGCAAGTGATGCTGGCAGCTTCTCTATGGCTCCCTGCTCCTGGATGATCCCATCAGGTGGTCCCTGATATTCAAACAGAGGTCAGAACAGCTGGGCTTCATGCTGCCCTCTAGGAGCAAAGCCTTAGTGGCAACCCTTAGGGAGTAGCAGCACCTGAGTCCCTACCTGACAGGTCCCTCTCTGCTGACTGGTGTTTTGGGGTAGAGAACATTGTTATGGGTTTAGAGCCATGAATGATGCACCCATTTAGCACCGCCAGCACTGGACGTTGAGCTAACTCGTTCCTTGGGTAACATTGGGCACATCAATAGCCTGTGATTGTCTCAGTTTCCTTATTAGAAAATGGGGATTGATAGAATAGCTCCTCTTGTTAGCTTTGCTGGGACTGTTGTGAGTATAAATAAGATTTGTTGGTGCTCAACCCAAGGGCCAATTATCTCAATAGAAGTTATAACTTACTACTTCTACTACTCTCTTCTACTTCTCTTTTTGCTATTCAGCATCTTGGGGTTCACAGTGCTTCTTATTAAAATCAATTTTTCTTCCTACTGAAGACCAGGAAAGCTTAGGGAGTAGAAATTATAGCTGAAAAGATTTCTACTAAACACAAGTAAGAACTTTGTTAGATCAAGTATACTGAAAAACACTCATTTCCTGGGGATAAAGTGAATATGATGATGATGATGATGATAATGATATTTTTGGAGACATCTCTTTTCTAGTAATAGTCCCCCGTAGTACGATATTTTTTTCTAGGGTGGAGTGTACTTTTTGACAAATTTTTTTCTGGTATGCTATTATGCAAGCCCATTCAATATCTTATGAGGATTTATTTTGGAAATTAAAATGACACTAAAATTCATCTGGAAAGATGAGCATGTCTAAGGATAGTGAGGAAAACTCAAGAGAAGAGTAAAGACTGGACATTTGGCCTGCCAGGTACTGAAGTGCACAATAAAGCCACAGAAATTAATTAAAAGTATTACTGGTCCAGGAACAGATCCAAGTACGCATGATAAATGAGTCACTTCAAATCAGCGAGAAAAAAAAGTGGATTGTTCGACAAATGTTGCTGAGACAACTGGTTAGGCATTTGAAAAAATATATATACAGCTGGATCCACACTCCACATCTCAAAATAAATTCCAGATGTACCAAATATTTGAATGTAAAAAAGAAAGTCTTAAAAGCACTAGAAGAAAATATGGGTAAATGTTTTAGTAATCATTTAGTGGACAAAATATTCTTAAGTGCTGGAAAAATTTTATGGAGAAGGGTAGACATGCAGATCCCACAGGGTCAAAACCGCATTCATAGGGACTTGCCTTAGCTGCAAACTAAATATTTAGTTGAGGAAGTCAGAATACAATTATTACAAGTAAAGACGCTAGGGATACATTGATAATTAAGGTTAATATTATACTTATTACTACTTTTCAGGGTTTGTCTGAAACTAATTGATTGGAAGTCAATTGTACTAGCTGATACTAAAGAAGTAGGATCCTCATCAGTAAAGAAACTATAGGAATAATCAGACTACATCAACGAAATGTCAGTAACATGCAGCAGCTTCGAATCCGAAATGGTGGTTGGATGTAAAATGGAAATATAATTGTTGAAGGAAACAGACAATGAGGAGAGTTGAGCCAATAATTACATGTAATCCGTGGAATCCTGTGGCTATGAAGAAGGTAGAGCCACAGACTCCATCTGAGATAGTAAAAGATGTTTTGTAGTATTCTGAAGCTTGAAGAAGTGTAAAATAAACACCTAGGTAAATAGTGATGAATAGGGCTTGGAGTCTGTGTTTGCGGTTTCCTTCTATAAGGCTGTGGTGGGCTCAGGTCACCGAGACTCCGGAGGCTAAGAGAACAGAGATGTTGAGTAGTGGAACTTCTAGGGGATTAAGGGGAACGATGCCTGTAGGCGGCCAGCAGCCCCCAAGTTGGAGGGTTGGACCTAAACTAGAGTGGTAAAAAGCTCAGAAGAATCCCGCAAAGAAGAATACTTCTGATACAATAAATAAAATTATTCCATAGCACAGTCCTTTTTGGACAATGGGAGTCTGGTATCCCTGGAATGTACTTTCTTGGATGACATCTCATCATCATTGATATATAGTTAGTGTGTTGGTTGTCAGCCCTAATGCTAGTAGGGCTACTGAGTTAAAGTGAAATCGTATGATTAAGCCTGAAGTCATAAGAAGGGCTGAAAGAGCTGCTGTTAGCGGTCATGGGCTTGGGTTTACTATGTGATAAGCATGAGTTTGGTGGGTCATCAGGTGTTATCATGTAGATATAAACTCACTAGCAGGGTGAAAACATAGGCTTGAGTTAAGGCCATGGTGAATTCGAGAATGGTTAATAGGATTAAAATAATAAAGGTAATGACAGCTGTAGTAGTACTAATATTTATTAAAGCAAGAGTAGTTCCTCCAATAAGGTGAATTAGTAGGTGACCTGCAGTAATGTTACCTGTTAATCGTACAGCCAGGGCTATGGGTTGAATAAATAGGCAGATAGTTTTGATAGTTACAAGTATTGGGATGAGGGGGAGGGGTGCGGTGTTCCTTGTGGCAGGAAATGTGTAGAGATGCTTTGGACTTGTATCGAAAACCAGTAATAACTGTCCCTGCTCATAGAGGGATGGCTATTCCCAGGTTTATAGATAATTGTGTGGTAGGGGTAAATGAGTGGGGTAATAATCTGAGTAGGTTAGTTGAGCCAATGAATAGTATGAGTGAAATTAGTGTAAGAGCTCAAGTTCATCCTCTTTGATTGTGGATAGCTATTATTTGCTTTGATGTTAGTTGAATTAATCATTGTTGAATGGAGATGAGACTATTGTTGATTAGACGGTTAGGTGAGGGAAATAGGATACTTGGAAATATAACAATTAAGATTACAATACAGAGTCCTATTATTGTTGGGGTAGTGAAAGAGGGGAATAAATTTTCGTTCATTTGTTTTCTCAAGGTGTGGACTATTTTGATGGTTTTATTGATTTTAATCCTGGATTTTGGATAATAGTGTTTTGAAATTTTTAGTTGAAATATAATGAATGGGGTTAAAATTATTGAGAGAATTGTGATGAATCAAGTTGATGTATCTCATTGTGGCATTTCATTGAGGAGAGGCTTAAACTCTGTCTTTAACTTAAAAGGTTAATGCTTTATAGCTTCTCAATGATTATATAGCATTAAGGCAGAACAAGTTTCGAAATATGAAAGTGGGGCTATTTCCAGAACGATTGGTGTAAAACTATGATTGGATCCACAGATTTCGGAGCACAATACAAGGCCTCAAGTTTAATTATCCAGCAAATTTCTTCAAATTCTCCAATCTCTTAGGCTATTATCCTATCATCATACACCACTTCACACCAAAAATAAACCTATTAATAAGCCAAAAATCAGCATTAACACTCCTAGGCATAATCTGACTAGAAAATGTATTACCCAAATCAATTTCTTATTTCCAAATAAAATCCTCCCCCTTAATTTCTAACCCAAAAGGCCTAATTAAATTATATTTTCTCTCTTTTATAATTACTATAGCTCTTAGCCTACTAATTCTTAATTACCATGAGTAACTTTTATAATCACTAAAACACCAGTCAACAATGATCAACCAGTAACAATCACCAATCAAGTTCCATAACTACATAATGCGGCAATTCCCATAGCCTCCTCACTGAAAAACCCTGAATCTCCTGTACCATAACTTAATCACCTATTCCATTAAATTTCAGCACGACCTCAACCTCATCATCCTTTAAAATATAGCAAGCAGTCAACAACTCAGATAATAAACCAGTAATAAATGCAGCCAATACAGCCTTATTAGAAACCCAAACCCCAGGATACTGCTCAGTAGCCACAGCAGTCGTATAACCAAAGCCCATAAGCATACCCCCTAAATAAATTAAAAAGACTATCAGCCCCAAAAAGGATCCTCCAAAATTCAACACAATAGCAGAACCAATACCTCCACTAACAATTAGTTCAAGCCCACCATAAATAAGAGAAGGTTTCGTGGCAAAACCCACTAAACTTATTACAAAGACAATACTTAAAATAAAGACAATGTATGTTATCATTATTCCTACATGGAATCTACCATGACTAATGACATGAAAAATCATCGTTGTGGTTCAATTACAAAGAATATTAATGACCAACATTCGAAAAACTCACCCACTAGCCAAAATTGTTAACACCTCATTCATTGATCTTCCTGCACCATCAAATATTTCAGCATGATGAAACTGCGGATCCCTACTGGGTTATGCCTAATCCTACAAATTCCAACAGGACTATTCCTAGCCATACACTACACATCAGACACAGCAACAGCCTTTTCATCAATCATCCATATTTGCCGAGTAAATTACGGCTGAATTATCCGATATATACATGCAAATGGAGCCTTCATATTTTTCATTTGTCTATTTATGCACAAAGGATGAGGATTATATTACGGCTCCTACGTATTCATAGAAACATGAAATATTGGAATTATCCTCCTATTTGCAACTATAGCCACGGCATTCATAGGTTATGTCTTACCATGAGGACAAATATCTTTTTGAGGAGCAACTGTCATCACAAACTTACTTTCAGCAATTCCCTACATTGGAACCAGCCTGGTTGAATGAATCTGAGGTGGTTTCTCAGTCGACAAAGCAACCCTAACATGATTCTTTGCATTCCACTTTATTCTCCCATTCATCATTGCTGCCCTAGCTATAGTTCACTTACTGTCCCTACATGAAACAGGATCCAACAATCCTTCAGGAATTTCATCCGACTCAGACAAAATCCCATTCCACCCCTACTATATAATCAAAGACACTCTAGGAGAATCAGTCCTTATTCTAACATTAATATCACTAGTCCTATTCACACCTGACCTACTAGGAGACCCGGACAACTGTATTCCTGCAAACCCTCTTAACACCCCTCCACATATCAAACCTGAATAATATTTTCTATTTGCCTACGCTATCTTACAATCCATCCCCAATAAACCAGGAGGAGTGCTCACCCTAGTATTCTCCATCCTAATCCTAGCAATCATCCCCTTACTTCATACATCCAAACAGCGTGGAATGATATTTTGACCACTTAGCCAATGCTTATTTTGATTAACAGCAGACCTGCTCACATTACATGAGTTGGGGGACAACCACTAGAACATCCCTTTATAGTTATATAAGTGATAATTGGTCAAACAGTATCAATTCTATATTTCACAATCCTAATCCTAATACCAAGCACTAGCATTATCAAAAACAACCTCCTAAAGTGAAGAGTCTATGTAATATAATAATTATTTTGTTCTTGTAAACCAAAGATGGAGAATGATCATTTTCCCCAAGACTCAAGGAAGAAGCATCATCTCCACCATCAGCACTCAAAGCTGAAATTCTTTTTTTGAACTATTCCCTGATAGACAAATCCTACCCGACAACTTTCTCAATTCATATATTGCTATAACTCTAATGTGCTATGCCCGTATGCCTAAAAAAGCTTCCATTCCCACCTACCCAACCAATACAAAAGTCAGCATTCTTGAACCCTTTCCTCTCTACCATAGCCCTACATCAATGGCCCATAGTCTTCGACATCCCTACGTATGTCGTGCATTAGTGGTTTGCCCCGTGCATATAAGCATGTTACATGTTATTATTAATATTAATATTACATAAGGACATACATTCAATCACTATTTCTCTTCAACTGGAAATGAACTATTGCTCTTTATTTAGTCCAGTAAGGGCTTGATCCCCAAGCCTCGAGAAACCATCAATCCTTGTGTGAAGTGTTCTTCTTGCTCTGGGCCCATTTCCACGTGGGGGTTTCTAGCCTGAAACTATACCTGGCATCTGGTTCTGGTTCTTACTTCAGGGCCATGTTCTCCTTTACTCCTATCCTATAATCCTCTCAAATGGGACATCTCGATGGACTAATGACTAATCAGCCCATGATCACACATAACTGTGGTGTCATGCATTTGGTATCTTTTAATTTTTAGGGGGGAGGGGACTTGGTATCACTCAGCTATGACCGTAAAGGTCTTGATGCAGTCAAATAATGTGTAGCCAGGCTTAATTAATATCATATACCAGCATCACATAACTATAAGGTGCAATTCAGTCAAGGGTCACAGGACATATGAATTTTCAGGGATCCCTGGGTGGCTCAGTGGTCTAGTGACTGCCTTTGGCCCAGGGCGTGATCCTGGAGACCCGGGATTGAGTCCCACATTGGGCTCCCTGCATGGAGCCTGCTTCTCCCTCTGCCTGTGTCTCTCTCTCTCATGAATAAATAAAATATTAAAAAAAAGGACATATGAATTTTCATACACATATGCGCATACGTACACACATACACTAAGACATTAACTTAACCAAACCCCCCTTACGCCCCATAAACTTATATGTACACAATATACTTATTTGCATCCCACCAAACCCCAAAAACAGGACTAAGTAAATGCAACATATATATGCTAGTATCCAAAATTCATACAACAAATTTAACACCTTAGCTAATTCAGTAAAACAATTACAACCCTTAAATCTGCAATCTATAGATAGGCCTTCCTTGACTCCATCCTTCCATTTAATATATAATAAATTCAAACTTAACATTTACATAAATTTGTGCCAATATAAATATACTTGTTAATGTAGTTTAATAAGTAAAGCAAGACCCTGAAAATGCCTGGATGAGTCATAAGACTCCATAAACACAAAGGTTTGGTCCTAGCCTTCCTATTAGTCCTTAGTAAGATTACACACGCACCCTCCACACCCCAGTGAGAATGCCCTCAACATCACCGATGATTTAAAGGAGCAGGTATCAAGCACACTCATAAAGTAGCTCATGACACCTTGCTGAGCCTCACCCCCACGGGATACAGCAGTGATTTTAATTTTTTAAGCCATGAACGAAAGTTTGACTAAGCTCTATTAAAGACAGTTGGTAAATTTTGTGCCAGCCACGAAAAATTTCTGGTAGAGACCAGAAATTATAGAGTTAAAAAAAAAAAAAAAAGGCAACAGTTGTTTTTTGTTTTTGTTTTTGTTTTTCCTGGGTAGAATGAAAGTTAGAACTTTACTTTGGGAGTGAAAGTGGTTAGCCAGGAGGAGCTCAGGGTCAGAGCCTTGTCCAAAGGGATGGTTTAAAACCTGTGGGACTTTGAGGGGGATTTGGTTGGACCAGAAACCAGGTTGGGGTCACACGGAGAGCCTCAGGGGGTCCACTGAGAGAGCTAGTTGAATCTTTAGATCCCAGAATCCCCCAGCCCTGCCTTCTCTAGGACAGTGAGGTGACTGGTGGGGCCAAGGGGCAGGCAGACATTGTAGGGGAAAAGGTAGGGGGGTTGTCCACTCACTCCTGCCGTGGATGAGTCCATTCACTGCACCTCGCCCACTATCCTTGACCCCACATCCAGGGCGACAGGGAGGTGATGGGGTACAGTCACTTCATTACTGTGGGCAGAGGACCCAGGGTGCCTGCCGCCTGGGGGTGGGGAGGTGGGACACACGGGGTGGGCTGGGAGGTGGCTCCTGCACTCTCTTGCTTCTGGATGTCCCCTATTGCAGGGCTGAGAGTGAGAAGGTCATCCCTGGGGTTGGGGAGGATAAGTCCCTCTGAGCACTGGAATCTTCTGTGAGCATGAGAATGCTGCTGCCTTGGTGTAGAGCCCCTGCCTGCCACCTGCCAGGGAGGGTCCACTACCGGTTCCTGAGAACAGTTCAAAGTTGTTGCCTCTGGAGAGTGGGAAATTAGGAACGGGAAAGAGTGGGGTGGTGATGGGGTCCCATTGGGGTTTTTTGTTTTAAGTCTTGTAGAACTATTTGACTCCTTAAAATGTGGGCATCCATAGTTTTAACAAAAATTAACATTAAAAAGAAAAAAAATGTCCATAACAGTAAGACATAATTTTCATTTAAAAGGGAAAAACGTTTAGTGCTGTCATCAGCCAGTGCTGTTGAGGAAAATAGCCTTCCTGTGCCCTTCAGGTATGATGTGTACATGAAGACAGTTTCTCTGAACAGAAATTTGGCAAGGCCTGTCAACATTTTAAGTGTTCGTTTATCCTATGTAGAATGGTCTAGGAATATTCTCTCATGAAGCGAAGAGGAAAACATACAGGGAAAGATGACACAGGTGTTCTCATAGTTTTATTTATGATATTGAGAAACCACCTATGTGTCAATCCCCCTATGTGGGGGATCAGTTAATTGGTTATGATACATCTATAACAAAGGAAATCTATTGGCTCTTAAAATCATTGTGCAGATATTTATTTATTTATTTATTTATTTATTTATTTATTTATTTACTTTAAAGATTTTTATTTATTCATGAGAGACAGACAGACACACAGGCAGGGGGAGAAGCAGGCTCCATGCAGGGAGCCCAAGGTGGGACTTGATCCCAGGTCTCCAGGATCAGGCCCTGGGCTGAAGGTGGTGCTAAACTGCTGAGCCACCTGGGCTGCCCAGGTCTATACTTATTGACACAGAAGCATCTCCATGACATTTTAAGAGAAAAAACATGCTTAAAAAACAGTTGTATAGGGGGCTCAGTGGTTGACCATCTGCCTTTGGCTCGGGTTGTGATCCCAGGATCAGGGATCGAGTCCCACATCAGGTTCCCCGTAGGGAGCCTGCTTCTCCCTCTGCCTGTGTCTCCACCCCTCTGTGTCTCTCATGAATGAATAAATAAAATCTTTTTTTTTTTAATAAATAAAATCTTTAAAAAAGTTGTATATAATGTAAACCTATTAATGTAAATATATAGTTACGTAGAATAAAGAAACATTGATGTAAAAAAAAAAAAAAAAGAATAAAGAAACATCAAGAAGAAAGAGATGTCCAGAATGGTCACCCAAGTGCTGACAGGAATGATCCGTGAGGGCTGATGTGTACTGGAATACTTACTCCTTTTTAATACTTGTCTATATTGAATATATTCTGCATGAACATAAGTCATTTAAAAGAAGAAGTTATTCTGATGCTGCTTCTCCTTTCTCCTCCTTGTCTATCGGTTGCCTAGTCCTTTTTCCCTATTTACCTTTCCTCCTCTTTTAGCTCACTTTTGAGCTTCAGATTCTTCTCTCCAAGTGCCTTCCACAGATCTCCACTGGGATGTCCCTCAGACACACAAACTCAGCCTGGCCCACACTGAACATACCAATTTCCATCCAACCTGCTTCCATCTCAGTGCACCCCTTCTCACTCAATAGACCCACATCCCATCTTTCAAAACGGAACTGTGGGGCACCATTCTTGACCCTAACCCTCCACCCCCAACCCAGTACCCTCCTGCCATTTCATTCATTCAACAAACATCTACTGACTACCTCCTGGGTGCCAGGCACTCGGGCAGGAGTTGGCATGCAATAAAGGTGAGTAAGACAGACAAGGTTCCTGTTCTCATGAACTGAGCCGTGTGTTCTAGACAAGGTATGGACAAGAAACAAGGAAAACAAAGACCGAATGTGGTCAATTCTCTGAAGAAACTAAACAGGTTGTGTAGTTAAAAAAAAAAAAAAAAAAAAAAGGCAGCATGGGGAGGGGCTGTTACTCTCTAGACTGGTTGGCAAGGGAAGGCCTCTCTGAGCCCGCAGAGAGATCCAACTCAGCATGCAGAGTGTTCTTCACAAGGGGCTCTTGCCTTCACTTCTTTTCTCCCTTCGAACAGGGAGGGTGATCCAATGAAAAGCAAACTGATGCCGTTTGATCCCCTGCTCAAAAGCCAAGTGGCTGCCCTTGTCACTAACATGGCTCCTGGGGCTCTTTCCAGCTTCATTTCTCTCCACAGCCCCTGCATACCCTTCGCTCCAGCCAAGTAGTACCTTCCTTCCCCTGAACGCTTTTCCTCCACCCCCAGGCATCCTTTGGGGATGCCCTGGATTCTTCTTCCTCCAGGAAGCCTTTTGGGTTAGGCCTCTCCAGGAAGCCCACTCTCCAGGGAACATTGCTACCACACTGCATGGTCACTGGTGATTTAGTACCTGTCTCATCCCACCCTGAGTACCCCCTGTCTGGCACATCATGTACTCAATCCATATACAGTTGATCTTTGAACAATGCAGGGGTTAGGGGTGCAATCCAGTCCCCATACAGTCAAAAATCTGCGTATAACTTTTATTGCCCAAGGCTTAGCTAACAGTCTGCTGAGGACTAGAAGCCTTCCCAGTAACATAAACAGCCAAGCAACACGTATTACATATGTCATATGTATGACAACTGTGTTCTTATAAGAAAGTCCGCTAAAGAAAATGTTATGAAAATCAGAAAGCGAATGCATTTACAGTACTGCACTGTAAATAACCTGCATGTAAGTGGATCCGTGTAGTTCAAACCCATGTTGTTCAAGGGTCCACTGTATTTGAAGATGCCTGTCTCCTAGGGCCAGCGCTCACCCTTTCTCACCTCAGCTGTCGCCTCCAAATTGGTGTCCCCACTTTGAATGATTCCCTCACAAAAATCCATCTGTTATGAAAATCTTGCTAGAATGTGTGGAGAAACCCGAATAGTCAACTCAAACTACTGCTGTCCCTGGGACCTATGTGAGGGAGGTAGGGACGTGTTAAGCTTGGAGAGATGTGTTTAATGTAATGGAATCCATGGCACTGGGTGAGGACAAAACTTCCATGGATGGAGGGGGAGGGACCTGTTGTGTCTGGCCTGCTCCAAGGCAGAGAACCGTGTTGGGGCAGAGGTGGGTCCTCTGAGGAAAATCAGACGCTGCATAGCAGGCCTCGGACAAGCAGAAGAGGGAACTGCTGGATCCACCCTGTCTGCTCTCTTGTACCTCAACTTTGAGGAGCCTTGGGAGTAGACAGGGTGTGTAGCTGGCTCAAAAGACCACAGAGGGTATAGCTTGCGGGTGGTGGGGGGGGGGTTGGAGGATGGGGAATAGGGAGATGTTGTTTGTCCCAAAGAGGTATACAGGAAGGTGGGCAGATCATGAAGTTGTAGGTTTATTATTTACTCACTTATTTGTCCAATAAACATTTCCTGAGGCCCTGTCATTTGCCAGGCTCTGTGCTGGGTTCTGGAAATACAGTATCCAGCAAAGCAGATCAAGTGGCTGTTTTGCTGGAGCTTCCAAGGTGTTAGAGATTCTCAGAAAAACATATAGACATTCTTCAAGGGGTAATAAGGATGATGAATGACAATAAAAAATAGGGGAAGGTTTAGAGTCAGAGGGTCCTGTAATATACAGGCGGTTCAGTTAATTCTTATGGGGTTGGGATGGTCAGTAATCATACCTATGTTTCTTTCATTATCCTCAGCTCTTATAAAGTCTATTTTAAACTAGCACTTTGGGGATCCCTGGGTGGTGCAGCGGTTTGGCGCCTGCCTTTGGCCCAGGGTGCGATCCTGGAGACCTGGGATGGAGTCCCACGTCGGGCTCCTGGTGCATGGAGCCTGCTTCTCCCTCTGCCTGTGTCTCTGCCTCTCTCTCTCTCTCACTGTGTGCCTATCATAAATAAATAAAATTTAAAAAATATATTTTTTAAACTAGCACTTCTCCAACTTTGATGTGCAGTCACCCAGGGGTTTGGTTAAAATGCAGATTGGAAGCCAGTAGGTTTGGGGTGGGGGACTGAGACTCTGCATTTCTAATCGGTGCCACCGATTAGGTCAGGTGACACCTTGGCTGTTGTTTCCTAGACCACATGGCTCTGCTCTGGGGGATTAAGGGAAAAGCTCTGAGTTCCTCCCAGGGCAGCATTAGGACCATGCCTCCTGAGGGCAGTGGGCAAGGCGGTGACAGCAGCCTTAGGGACAGTAGACCTTAGCTGCAGAAGTGACTCTCCCAGTCTCTGGCCCTTCCCAGCTTGCAGACTTCTTCATCTGAAACCCATAGTGAAGGACTTGATCTGGGTTTGAAATCAGCAAGTAAGTCATGGAGTTCCCTTGTAGCTTCCCCATTTTTAGAAAATAAATCTCCAGTGCATACTACGGTACAAGACTTGTCACTACTGGGATGCCTGGGTGGCTCAGTGGTTGAGCATCTGCCTTTGACTCAGGGGATGATCCTGAAGTCCCGGGATCGAGTCCCACATCGGGCTCCCTACATGGAGCCTGCTTCTCCCTCTGCTTGTCTCTCTCTGTGTGGCTCTCATGAATAAATAAATAAATAAAATCTTAAAAAAAAAAAAAAAGACTTGTCACTACCAAGCTTTCCCCTCGGACTAGGCTTCACGAACCCTGGATTTCTGTCCAGGTCACAGTGAATATCCACCCCCACCCCACCTTTCTCCATGCTCACCTCTCATCTCCCAACAGTTTTTTTCATCTCCACGTAGTTTTGGTATTTCTGTTTCTTCCACAGAGACCTCTCATCTCCCCTCCTGGCCACATGGAATCTCATCCATCTGAGGCTCAGCTCACAAAAGCCACGCCATCCCCTCCCAATCAGCCAGCCTGTGCCCACCCTCCCTGCCAGAAGCAATTCCTTGCTTCCTAGAAATCCTACAAAACTTCACTTGAACCTCTTCTGGGGACAGTAATCCCTTCTACCGTCGATGAGTTATTTTATCCTTGTTACACTTTCTTTCCAGGATGTGAGCTCCCAGAGGAAAGGTCTACCTCTACCTCCCCCCTTACCCTTACCCACGAGGAGCACAGTTCTTGGCATGTGATCATGGCCTAAGACTCGTCTATGAACGAAAAATAGTAATGACTTAGATTTGAAATCACGAAAGGGCGTGGGTGGGGAGAGCCTGGGGGATAGAAAGTGCTAGCCCCGGAGTTCTCCAAACGTCAGCATTAGCCCCTCTGGTAATTAATCAGACTTCTAAGGGATGGCCAGGTACTGTCCCTGAGTCAGGAACTGGAAACCCTGGGGGCTGAGCCCAACTATCTGCTTTTTATTTTTATGATTTTTGTAACCAGCTGATGGAGGGCTGTTTACATTTATTTATTCGGCGCCGTCGCCACTAACCAGCCTTCAGAGAGGGACTCGATGCCCGCGCCCCTCCGGAGCCCACAGTCGAAGGCGCTGCCCACCCAGCACCCTCCAGCCGCCGCCCTCCGCCTTCCGGGGGCCCTGGGGCTCCTGCGGGGAGCGGGGAGGGGGGCCGCCAGCAGGGACCACGGGGAACAGCTAGGGATGCGGCAGGTGAGGCTCGGGAGGGGCCGGGGTGGGGAGCGGAGGGCAGGCGGGAGAAGCAGCAGGGGCCGGGAGAAGGGGGAGGGTTCGGCTCCCCGGGTGGGGGGCGAAGCGACGAGCACCTTCCGGGAGGTCATCCGCCCCGCCATCCTGCGCCCCGGCGGGAGGCTCGAGACCTGCGGACGCCCCGCCCGCGTGGGCCTCGGGAGGCCAGACCCGCGCCCCGCGCCCCGCACCTGCTCCCCTGGGGAGACGCCGCCCCGCGCCCCGCAGCCCCCGCGCCCCGCACCTGCTCCCCTGGGGAGGCACCACCCCGCGCCCTGCGGCCCCCGCGCCCCGCACCTGCTCCTGCTGGGGAGACGCCGCCCGGCGCCCCGCAGCCCCCGCGCCCCGCACCTGCTCCCCTGGGGAGGCACCACCCCTCGCCCTGCGGCCCCCGCGCCCCGCACCTGCTCCTGCTGGGGAGACGCCGCCCGGCGCCCCGCAGCCCCCGCGCCCCGCACCTGCTCCCCTGGGGAGGCGCCGCCCCGCGCCCTGCGGCCCCCGCGCCCCGCACCTGCTCCCCTGGGGAGACGCCGCCCCGCGCCCCGCGGCCCCCGCGCCCCGCACCTGCTCCCCTGGGGAGGCGCCACCCCGCGCCCTGCGGCCCCCGCGCCCCGCACCTGCTCCTGCTGGGGAGACGCCGCCCGGCGCCCCGCAGCCCCCGCGCCCCGCACCTGCTCCCCTGGGGAGGCACCACCCCGCGCCCCGCGGCCCCCGCGCCCCGCACCTGCTCCTGCTGGGGAGGCGCCGCCCCGCGCCCCGCGGCCCCCGCGGCCATGCCTCCGCCGCCCTGGGCCGCGCCTTCTCCGGCCGCGCGGGTGGGGCGGGTCCCGGGCCCTGCGGGGACCCTGGGGCAGCCCGGGTGGGTCCCGCAGTCCCGCGGTGGGCGGGGGCTGCTGCGCGTCCGGGCCGGGCCCGCGAGGTCGCCAGGGGGCGGGGCTGCAGAGGCTGGGAGGGCGCGGCGGGCTGGGGAGCGAGAGACCGGAGGGTGGTTCCTTCTGGCTGCTTCCTTCAGAAGCCTTTACCCGCAGGCAGGAGCTCAGGTGGCCGTGCGGAGCCCAGTGCCTTCCAGCCCCGGGCCCGCCGCCCCTTGTGCCCTGTCACCCGCAGTTTTAATAACCTAGACAGGTCCCCGGTGAAGTCACACTTGGCTCCTCCAAAGATGACAAGGGAGGGAAACTCAACTGTGGGGAGAGGGCAGGCCCTTTAGGCCTCTGTGCTGCTTTGCCCTGCACTCGCCCCTGGGAAATCACCCTCAGCTGGCCTTTGTCCCCTCCCTTGGGGACAGAAGGGTCCCCAGCAGAAGGCTGAGTCTGGTCTTTTTAAAAATTTTTTTATTTATTCATGAGAGACAGAGAGAGGCAGAGACACAGGCAGAGGGAGAAGCAGGCTCCCTGCAGGGAGCCCGACGTGGGACTCAGTCTCAGACCCCAGGATCACGCACTCAACCAAAGGCAGAGGCTCAACCGCTGAGCCACTCAGAAGTCCCCGAGTCTGGTCTTATGGCTGGGAACAATCTGGAACATTTGGGGAGGCTTTGAGGAGTGCACTGATAGGGCAATAGACAAAAAGGGAACATGTAAGTCTGGTCTGACTTACAAAATACGGCTCACTCCATTCCAGCTTGTGGTGCCTCATTGTTTTCCACACCTACAAGGAGCTACCAGTGGGGACTGACCAACAGACGGACACCTCCCGGCCATCGTAGACCTTCTGGTCTAGCAGGGTGTAGAGGCAAACATCCAGTGCCATTAACTGTGCTGAGTGCTTCCTATTCCAAGTACTTTACTCGGTGTTAACTCAGTTTTCAAAGGCCACCAGGCAGGGGTGTTATTACCTCCATTTTACACGAGAGGATTGACTCACAGACAGGTGCAGACGCTTGTCCAAATTTCAAACCCAGTAGGGGGTGCAGTGGGAATTTGCCTTTTAGCTTCAAGAGTGAGCAGGAGGTCTCAACTGTGATTCAAGACAGGGGGACCTGTCAGAAAGCTCTTGCTGTAGCTCCAGTTAAAGACAGCAATGACCTTGGTGGTGAATGTGCGTATGTGTAGGGATGGCAGGGAGGGGAAGGGATGTGGAGAGACGTGGATGGAGCCAAGAGATTTAGGTGATAGACTACGTAAGATTTACGGATCCTCAAGGATGGCTCCCAGGCATGTGGCTTGAGCAGCTTGGTATTTGGGCAGAGGGTGCTGAGAATGGGAATATGGAAAGAGCAGCAGATTTCTGAGAACAAAGATAATGACATATTGCCTCACTGTCTGGCTCTTGGCTTTTCTTCATGTGGAAAAGGCCATTTTTCTCCTTCTCCACTCCAGGATGTCTCAAATTCCTCTGGATTCCTCTAGGTCAACTGCTCCTGCCCCCCAAGGTATGGATGGAAATAGACTTTTTCTATCCTATAAAATTCTGGTCCATTATCATTATATAAGTTCTGATTCCCTGGTATGAGTTTCTCTTCCCTGGATGACTGACACCAGGAACGTCCACGTGTTTCACTGGAGACACATGTAAGTAAGCACAAAGGAAATCATCTTCCTTCTGATTTCAGCTCAACAGTCATCAGGGAATAAAACTCAAAAGACCGTTTCTTCCCTACTGGTAGTGATGGACTTACTCTGCTCTACTCTATCATATCTGGTTCCTTTAGTGACTCATTTCCAGATACAGAACTAATATCTTGTTTTCCAGAAAGTAACCACTGCTTTCTGGGGTGGCTTGCCCAAACCAAAGTTAATTACTTTGCAACTTTGTTTCCCAAATCAAATGCTTGGCAACTGACTGCTCCAAATCCTGGAGTAGATGGACAGCCTTCCTGTTGCTTAGAGCTCATCTCTTCAGCATATTAGCCATAGCTCATGCATCTTCCTGTAATGTCTTGGTCTAGAGCCCTGAGGTGATTGTAATCATGTCATGAAAGAAATGAACTAATGTCATCAAGGTGTTTGGAAAAAAAGGTGGATTCAAGAATATCTAGAAAATTAAATATGCTGTTTGGTGCAGGAGTAGAGAAATAGACCCATGCATTTATGGGAAGCTAGTTTTGGGACAGGAGTGGCAAGTTGGTAGGGATGCATGGACTATTTAGTAGTTGGTTTGCCATGCCAAGAAAAAACAGGTGATTTAAAAAGTAGAAGTTTAAGAAGACAGTTTGAAAGAATATCTTTATTATCTCAAGATAGTGAAAAATACATTAAACAAAATTCAAAAAGAACAAATCATAATGGAAAAGATTAGTAAATTGGTCTATGTCAAAATTTTAAATTTCTGTACAATAAAAAGTTGACATTAAAAAGAAGCAAGCCATGGACCAAGAGAATGTCATTTGCATATATCTAGCTGTCAAAGAATGAGTGCTCAGTAAAAAAAAACAGCAGAACTGTTGGAAATTACTTTTTAAAAAGTTTAAATCAATAGAATGTGGGGATAGAGACCAATTTTAAGAAATAAAATTATGAGACGTTTCATAATTTTAAGGGAATTTATGTTTGCATTTATATATATATGAATCAATCTAGAATGCAGTTCATAGGAATACCTAGTATTTGTTAAATTATTTACTGCAGAGTGGCTGCCTTCAGCCTTCTTATCCACTTCCTGAGTAGCATTCATTAATATTTCCCTTTTCTGCTGTCCTTCTCAGGACAACCCAACCGCCCTGGGATGATGGTACCACCTAATGGTAAGATCTTACAGAAGTCCTCTCTATTGTCTTACAAATGGTCTTTTTAAAGTAACTTTCTTTTTCAATTTACTCCTTTCCTCTACTCTCATGTCTTTTTCATACTTACAGATTATATATAATATACGTAATATATTATATATATTGGATTATATATATACTATATATGTATATATAATCCTTAGCCTCACAGCTAGAATGGGCGATTTTGAGCGACTTTAACCAGGTGCAGTATTGGTCATGTGGAGCAGGTGGTAGAGAGGAAGGGAGTCCAAACAACTGTGGGGCCTCCCCTCCCTGAAGGGGATGGCAATAGAAGAGTCAGTCTAAACAGGGGTAGGGGTGTCAAATTCAAACCATCCAGGTGATGTGAGTATCCAAGAGAGCTTGTCTGACCTCAGAAATCAGTGTGAAAAAGGCACCAAAAGTTCTGCACTTCTGTAATCCTTGGGGTCAGGGACAGACTGGTTGTAGATGGGGGTTATCATGTCTAAAAGGGGAGGGACACTGAAGCTAGATCCTACCTTGGCTGATGAAATGGCTGCATAGAGATACTCTGGCTTTTTCAGTCCCCCTCCACTTGCTAACCACCTCCGCCCCTGGGTGTTAGGTTGGCCTTCAGGTGTAGATGTTAGTCTCTGAGAATTGGTAGAAATCTCTTGCAGGCTAGTCTGATTCTCAACTGCAGGGGTTCCTGACTACAGTCCCAGTGTTCCCTGGCCTCTCCACCTCACGGAATAGACCTTTTCATCCTCTTTTCATTAAATCTGCCTTTGTTTAAACACTACCCACTCAAATAAATGAAAGATAGTCAACTTTATTATTTATCTCATTCTTTAAAAATAAAAAAGATTTATTTATCTGAGAGAGAGAGAGAGAGAACATGCACACACATGAGTGGGGGTAGAGGCAGAGTGAGACAGAGGGAGAATCCCAACTAGACTCCCCACTGAGTGGGGAGCCTACCATGGGGCTTAACCTCACTATCCATGAGATTATGACCTAAGCCAAAAATCACGAGTGGGATGCCTAACCAACTGAGCCCCCATTTATCTCCTTCTTTAATTATTAGTGTTGTAATATGATTGACCTCTACTCTTTCTTTGGCTAAAATGTGCAGAGCGTAGCTATATTATGATTACATGGAGTTTTGTGAGCTGGCGTGTGGCCCTAATCACCATTTATAACATTGCTTCTTTGGGAAAGTGCACTCTGCCTTTCAAACCACAGCCTTCCAAATGCACATTTGGAACACAATCCGTTTGTGAGCTGGGAACCCTCTGTATTAATGTCTGTTGGCCCAGGGCAGCCCCACAACCAACTGACATGTGGTTTAAGGTTCATGTAACAGCCGGTTCATTTAAATAATGTTAGCTGGAGCTCAGTTCAGGTTCTCAGGTTTCTGGTTAATTTGGAATAGAGGAGGCAGCAGAGTCACAGTGTTCAAACAGCATGTGTAAGGCTCCCCACTCCCTGTAGAGGGATGGCACATTTCTGCTTTTCATGATTTACCCTGTAGGTTTTAGGACCCTCGGACCCTCTTCTGAGGGCAAGCTCTTTCGTTCTGTTGAACAACTCATCTTGAAAAAAGAACTGCTTTTAAAAACCAACTATACTTTCAAGCTTGGAAGTTCAGCTAGGGTCATTCTCATTTATTGAGTTCAGGGGCCCTCTCTTTAGGAGGGAAAAGCACATTTAAGTCCTTGATGGGGTTCCTTGCCCTCCCCCACCTTGTTTTCCTTTCCTGATGTCTCCTTTAAGAAGTTTCAGCTTGGGGACGCCAGGGTGGCTCAGTGGTTGAGGGGCTGCCTTCACCTCAGGGCATGATCCCCCTCCCCTCGGGGAGCCTCTTCTCCTTCTGCCTCTGTCTCTGCCTCTCTCTCTCTCTGTGTGTCTCTCATGAATAAATAAATAAAATCTTAAAAAAAAAAAGTCTCAGCTTTAGTAAGTTAGAAGCCAGACAGCTTGTGCCAGACAAGCCAGTCTTTACTGTATTTACTGTAAAAAGGGTAAACATTTATGAAACACCCACAGTGTGTCAGGCATTGGGCTAAGCACGCTATGTATCTGGTATCATTTCATCCTCAGAATGAGCCAGAGTGACAGGTATCATGGTCCACATCTCACAGATGAAGACATTGAGTTAGAAGAAGTTAATTGCTTTATCTGATAATGTTATAGCAGCAACCACTGCTCTGTTGGCTCCCCAATCTCTCCGTTGGATGGGAGGCCATTGCTTTACTGGGGGAGACCCCAGGAAACTCCTGGTGTGGAAGTTGTATTTGTCATTTCTTTCTTTTTTTTAAAAAAAATTATTTATTTATTCATGGGAGACACAGAGAAAGATGCAGAGACACAGACAGAGGGAGAAGCAGGCTCCCTGCAGGGATCCCGATGTGGGACTCAATCCTGGGATCCTGGGGTCATGACCCACGCCAAAGGCAGACACTCAACCCCTGAGCGACCCAGGTGCCCCATATTTGTCATTTCCAGTTGAGACCAAGGACTTGCCTTCCCAGTTCCTACACCTCAGGTTAATCGCCAAGACCATAACACACCTCCATTCTGCAAAAGTCACATTCTCATGGAAGAAAAATACTAATGTTCCTTTTTTTTCTCTTGAAGCCTGACATGGGGCTCAATCCCAGGACCCCAGGGTCGTGACCTGAGCCAAAGGCAGATGTGTAAGCAACTGAGCCACCCAGGCACCCTTCTCTTGAGTTTAGATATTTGTCCTACTTGGGGGCTTGAAACAACATCAGTTATAGGAGCAATGACAAGAAGACACAGATATTTTTTGCTGGAGTATAAAGCCTTCCAGTGAGTACTCCTGGTTTTACTACACTCCCTGCCCATGATAATAGCTACAGCTTTTGATAGTGCCTACGAGGGCCAGGTACTTTCTTTATATTTAATCTTCAAACCACCCTCCAAGGTAGGTGTACTATTATTATCTTCATTCTACAATTAAGGACAAAGAAGGTCATTTTTTGAGCCATCACTGCTGCTTATAATGCCCTTTTCTTTTCTCATTTCAGTCTGCGGAAATCGTTTTACCTCACCCCATCCGAGGGCCTGACCAGCTCTATTCTCTCACCAGACTCTCCCAAATCCCCAGTGGGAATACATTTCTTTCAACCCTATGCTCCACAGCTTTTGCATTTGCCTCTATTCCACACTTGTGCTCTAGGTGCTGGTACATATGTCTCTATGAGTCACCAATTGCAAACATGGGGAAAGCAGAGACTCTGTTCTAATCATCTTGTGCTCACTGCTGTATCTAGCACAATGGCTGGTCTGGGGCCAGAATGAATTGGTGTGGTCGGTCACATTTCCAGGTGATCCTGCTTGTGTCCTCAGCCTCTTCCTGGCTTATGGAGGGAGAGTGAAGGCAAGTGGATTCCCATAGCCCATTAGCTCCAGGAAGAAGGGGCTATTATCACCATAGCCTTTTGCTGTCTACCCATAACAGGACCATTGAGACTTCTGAGCATTGATATGGACATAAACTTAAAATATAAAAAGGGGCTTAACTTGTGCCCTTAACATAATCCCATGCAGTCCAGATGTGCATATATTACAATTTGTTTTATAACGTGTCATTGTTAATCAGAACGGGGACCCACGTTTGCTGATACTTAATGATGCTGAGATGTGGTTGGGAGAAGGAGAGCAGTGTAAAGGGTAAGACCTGACTCCACTCCATTCTACATGTTATTCTTATATTGAATGAACATAAACTTTTGTGTTAAGCCACATAACTGCTGAGAATATGTTCCACACATTGAGTGTTGGTGATGAGTTGCTTTTCTGATTTATTCTATAAACTTAGTAGTCCTGAAATATTATATAAATAGTTGAAATAGTGCATGCATGGAAATAAAATACATATTTACTTTATTTTAGAATATTGGAGAAATGAAATATCAGTGTTTTTGGTTATTTGTTGTTGATTGCTATTTTTCTTTGGGAAGGATTTCAATTATTCTAAATTACCAAATGGCTATAAACAAAAATTTTGTGCCGGGCATTTTGTCTAATGACTTTTTAAAATTTAATATTCTTAAAAAAAATTTAATATTCTGGGGTGCCTGGGGGGGAGGTGCAGTCAGCTAAGTGTCCAGCTGTTGGTTTTGGCTCAGATCATGATCTGAGGTTCTTGAGATAGAGACCCGTGTCAGGCTCCATGTTCAAGGCAGAATGTGCTTAAAAATCTTTCTCCCTCTCCCTGCTCATACTCTCTCTTAAAATAAAATAAATAAATCTTAAAAAAATAATAAAATTTAGTATCCTGACTTAAAGTTATATATGTTTAATTTTTACACTAAACATTTTGCTGGATCTCAAAAGAAGGAAAATTTTAGAAGTCATCCTGGATGCAGTAGTTAGGGGGTAATTTAAGGAATAGCTAGACTGTACTACTTTAAGATTTTCCTGAATCTAAAAAAAAAAAAAAAAAGATTTTCCTGAATCTTATGAATATCCATCAAAGTGGCCATAGTTTTGGGGATGACTTCAAGTAAACATCTCAAAGGAAGTTTTATCCTGTTAGAAACATGTGTGTTGTACATTGTACATTGTGTGGTTTCAATACACTGCAAGACTTGAGTTGGGGTAACTGTCTGTACTACTGGCTCCCTAGAATTTTTGGGAGAGACAGCCTTTATTTTTCCCCCCTTAGTTGCTATTATATTCATACTTGAAGTATACATTTAAAGCTTTATTAATAGTGAAATGAGAATGAAAATCTCTTGGTAATATGTCATCCAAGTGAAGAATTATCAAAAAGAATAGTCAGAGCTGGTAACACAAGCATGAAAAACCTGATCATTTACTGGGCTTGGGGTGGGTTCATCATCTTTGTTTTCTAAATGGCCTTAGGATTGGAAGGGACACCAGCTTATGAAGAATACCACCAGTAAGAGATATTCATCAAAAAGGTTGTGGAAGAGGAAGCTATTTTGGTTTAACATGAGTTGCTTTTGAGGCACCTCTAGGCCACTCAGGCAGAGCTGTCTCTGGCTTGAGAAGAAAGTTAAGGATAGAGAGAAATTTGGTGTTTTATAGTGATGAATTCTATAGGAGTGAGTAACTATTTCCAGAAAACCTGTAATGTGAGAAGAGAAGGAGGTTCAGGAACATAGTTGATAGTTAAGACAGCAGGATTCATAATCAAACAAATTTGGCTTCAAGTTTCAATTATAACACATTCATGTGTCCCCTTAAGACTTGGGACATCTGACTTTTCTCACTAACAGATCTGAGATATTAATTCACATACCATACAATTCACCATGAGTGAAAGTGTATGATTCAGTGGTTTTTAGTATATTCACAAAACAATGCCGCTACCATTGCTGTCTAATTCCAGAACATTTTCATCACCTCCCAAAAGAAACTTGTATTCACTAGTAATCATTCCCCATTTCCCACTTCCTTCATCCCCAGCAACCATTAATTTCTTTGTGTGGATTTGCTTCTTTTAGATGGTTATACCACCACATTTTGTCTATCTACTCATCAATTGATGGACTTACAGGTTTTTCCTACATTTTGGCTGTTATGAATAATGCTGCTATGGAAGTTCATATATAAATATTTTTTTGGATATATGTTCTCAAATCTCTTTGAGTATATATTCCTAAATATATAGGAGTACACTTGCTGGGTCATATAGTAACTTTCTGTTTAAGATTTCGAGGAACTGCCACACTATTTTCCAAATTAGCTAAATCATTTTACAATTCCACCAGCAATGTATGAAGGTTCCAGTTTTTTCACATCTTTACGAATAGTTGTCATTATCTGACTAGTTGATTGTAGCCATTCTAGTTGGTGTGAAGTAGTATCTCATTGTGATTTATTTTGATTTTTATTCCCTAATGACTAGTAATGTTGAACATCATTTCACGTGATTATTGGCCATTTGTATATCTTCTTTGAAAGATACATTATATATTTTTATATATATAAATATATAAGTCCTTGATAAATATATATATTGTATATCTTCTTTACTTTTTTGCCCATTTTATTTATTTTTTATTTTATTTTATTTTTTTGCCCATTTTAAAATTAGGTCACTAGTGTTCTTATTGTTGAGTTTTAAGAGTTCTGTATATTCTGGATATCAGTTCTTTATCAGCTATATGATTTGCAAAGGTTTCCTTCCATTCTGTGGATTTTCTTTTTATGTATCATTTGGTGGTATGCTTTGAAGTACAAAAGTTCTAAATGAATCTATTTTTGCTTTTGTATATGTGCTTTTGGTATTGTATATAAAAAAAATCATCACCTAATCTTAGGCAATAGAGATTTACTACTATGGTTTTTTTCTAAGAGTTTTAGAGTTTTAGTTCTTATATTGAGGTCTTTAATCTGAGTTAATTTTTGTACATGGTATGAGGTAGGGATCCAACTTCGTTCTTTGGTATGCTGATATCCAGTTGTCCCAGCATCATTTGTTGAAAAGACTATTCTTTCCCCATTGGATTATTATCTTGGCCACCCTTGTCATAAATCAAGTGCATAAATATGATGGTTTATTTCTGGACTCTTAATTCTATCCTTTGATCTGTGTGTCTGTCTGTCTATCCTTGTGCTAGTACTACACTGTTCTTGATTACAGTAGCTTTGTATTAAGTTTTGAATTTGGGAAGTGAAAGTCTTCCAACTTTGTTTTTATTTCCCAAGATTGTCTTAGCTATTTTTGGTGCCTTGTATTTTCTTAAGGATTTTAGAGTCAGATTTTCAGTTTCTGAAAAAAATACAACTGGAATATTGATAGGGATTGTACTGAATCTATAAACCAATTTCGGGGTATTGCCATATTAACAATATTAAGTCTTCCAATTCATGAACATGGGATTTAAAAAGTTTAGTTAGTTCTTTAACTTCTTTCAGTAATGTTTTGTAATTTTCAGTGTACAAATCTTAAATTGCATTTGTTAAATTTATTCCTAAGTATTTTATTCTTTTTAATTCTAAATGGAATCATTTTCTTAATTTTGTTTTTGAATTATTCAATGTTAGAATATAGAATTACAGTTTATTTTGTATGTTGATCTTGGATCCTGTATTCTTGCTGAACTCATTTTAGTTCTAATAGTTTTTTAGTGGATTCCTTAGGATTTTCTATGTACAAGTTACTTCTTCCTCTTCAATCTGGATTCTTGTGCTCTCTCTCCCTTTCTTTCTCTCCCTTCCTCTCCCCCCTCCCCTCCTCTCCTCCCCTTCCCTCCTTTCCTGTTCCCTTCCTTCCCTTCTCTCCTTTCTTCTACTTTCCCCTCCTTCCCTTTCCCTCCTCTCCCCTTCCCTTTCCTTCTTTCTTCTTTCTCCCCCAACCATTTTTTTCCTTAGGCTTTTTCAAGTGCTTTTCTGTATCTGTTGATGTGATCAGTATGGTTTTTGTGCTTTGTTCTATTAATACAGTGTATTATATAGATTAATTTTCATATGTTAAACCAAGTTAGCATTCCTGGGATGAGTCACACTTGGTCATGGTATATAATTCTTTTAATATGCTGCTGGATTGTTGAGCATTTTTGCATCTATATTCATAAAGTATATTGGCTTGTAGTCTTTTCTTGTGATTTCTTGTGAGTGTCTAGTTGTAGTAATCAGGGTAATGCTGGCCTCATAGAATGACCTGGGAAGTGTTTCCTTCTCTTCTATTTTTTTGGATGAGTTTGTCAATGACTGATGTTAATTTTTAAAATATTTGTTAGAATTCACCAGTGAAACCCTCTGGGCTGGAGCTTTTCTTTGTGGGATAATTTTTGATTAACAATTCACTGCTTCACTTGTCATAGGTCTTTTTACATTTTCTACTTGCACTTGAGTTACCTTTGGTGTTTTGTGTTTTTCTAAGAATTTGTCAATTTTGTTTAGGTTGTCTAATTTGTTGGCATAAAACTGTTTGTAGTATTCCCTTATGATCCTTTTTACTTCTGTGGGTTTGGTAGTAATATCCCTCTTTCATTCCTGGTTTTAGTAATTTATTTATTTATTTATTATTTTTTTAAAGATTTTATTTATTCATGAGAGACAGAGAGAGAGAGAGAGAGAGAGACAGAGAGAGAGGGAGGCATAGACCTAGGCAGAGGGAGAAGCAGGCTCCATGCAGGGAACCTGACGTGGGACTTGATCTGGGGTCTCCAGGATCAGGCCCTGGGCCGAAGGCAGCACTATACCACTGAGCCACCAGGGCTGCCCTGTTTTTAGTAATTTAGATCCTTTCTCTTTTTATTTTGGTCGGTCTAGCTAAATTTTCATCAGTTTTAGTAGACAGACGCTTAACCAACTGAGCCACTCAGGTGCCCCAATTTTCATGATCTTTTTAAGTAATCAACTTTTCTCTATTCTTCTTCTAAGCTCAGTTTTATCTATTTCTACTTTGATTTATATAATTTCCCATCTTATATTTGCTTTGGGCTTAATTTGCTCTTCTTGTTTTTTTTTAAGACAGAAGGTTAAGTTACTGATTTGAGATCTTTCTCCTTTTTTAATGTAGCTTTACAGCTGTTTCCTGCGGAGCATTACTTTAGCTGCATATATTCATTTTTGGCATATTGAGTTTTTGTTTTCGTTCATCTAAGTTTCAAACACATTTAGGAATGTGTTGTTTAATTTTCACATATTTGTGAATTTCCCAAGTTTCTTCCTGTGATTGTTTCTAGTTTCATTCCATTATTGTTGGAGAACATACTTTGCATGATCTGGGTCCTTTTAAATGTATTAAGTTTGGTTATATGGCCTAATAAATGGTCTGTCCTGAAGAATGTTCCCTGGGCACATGTGTGGTGAGGTCAAGGATTTCAGGGCTGATCAAGGAAAGACAGGAACATGAGATGGCAATATTGCACAATCATATTATTGGGCCGTATTTTGCTGGGGTTACAGGAGAAGGGAAGACCCTTATAGCAGGAGGCTAACAGGGGAAGAGGAAAAGGGAACTCCCAGGGAGGAGGGGAATGGAGAGGGGGCTTATGTATCTAGATGGCATCATTCAGTGGCAAGATGGGGAGTGTCTGAGTCAGAAAGTACTACAGGGCAGCAGAGGTTTGGGGTCTTTTATAGCCACAGGGTTTATCTGATATATGGTTAGCAGATATTTGGTGCGGTTTTGCAGGGTATGTAAAGCAGGCAGGTCCTAAATGGCTAAAAATATTATTTTGGATACGCAAGACTTTGAGTTTGGCTTTGAGCTAATGGTATCAATATGTTGCGAAAAGATAAACAACATAAAGGCCAATATACAGGGGCTATCTTTGGCCCATTTATATAACAAATTGAGAAAAATGTGTATTCTACTGTTGTTTAGTGGGGTGTTCTATAGATGTCTGTTAGGTATAGTTGGCTTTAGTGTTGTTCTAGTCTTCTATTTCCTTCTTTACCTTCTGCGTACTTGTCCAATCTATCATTGAAAGTGGGGGCATAGTGGGAGCATTGGAGTCTCTGTTATTGTTGGATTTTCAATTTCTCCATTTTGTCCCCTCTCTGCATCTCTCCCACCTTCTCTTTTGCCTAGATAATTCTTTCTTGTAACCTAAAAAGTTCAGAATTTATGGTGGTCTGGCTTTTCTGGGCAGGGGGTAACTTTATTGGTTTGGGAGTGGTTTTCAGTTTAATTTTTCTTTTCTAGTCTTGCATCACAGGCCATTGTGCACATTCTAATCCTTTATTGGACAGGAGTTTAATGGAGTTAGGCCAGGAAATGTGATAGGGACCATGCTACACTCAGAACCTCTCCCCTTTCAATTGCTGTAGCTAGCGAGAGTTAAGATTGTTAAAAGTACAAAAGACTAAAAAGGAGTATTATGACCTCCCTGTACCACCTCCTGATTTTCCTTCTTATTTTAAAAGGTGTAAGTAAGTATACAATGACTTGGTTTTCCCCTACTTTAACTATTTTTTTAAAAAGATTTTATTTATTTATTCATGAGACACACACACACACACACACACAGAGAGAGAGAGAAAGAGTGAGAGAGAGGAAGAGACATAGGCAGAGGGAGAAGCAGCCTCCATGCAGGGAGCCCAATATGGGACTTGATTCCAGGGCTCATCCCAGGACTCCAGGATCACACCCTGGGCCAAAGGCAGGGGCTGAACTGCTGAGCCATCCAGAGATCCCCCTTCCCTATGTTAACTATTTTAATACTTAAAAAAAAAAAAAGTCAAACCCAAATGCTTTTCTCCCTTTTTCCTGTTTTTGGAACCACTGCTTTATTGGGACCCCAAACACAATGTTTTGCTCACTATAGAATTAAATACTACAGGGAAGTCTCCTTTGTTGCCTAAGACCTGGGTGCCAAGCATCTGGGGCATGACTACCACTCCCTCCTCCCATGCCTGTGTGAACATCATCAAAACCCTATGTATATCTTCTTCCACCAAATATCTGTTCACAACTTTTACTCATTTTCTACTTGCATTGTGATTTTTTACTCTTAAGTTTTGACAGTTTTTTTATATATTCTAGATACAAACCCTTTGTTAAATATGTGGTTTGCAAGTGTTTTCTCTAATCTGTAATTTGTCATTTCCTTCTATTAACAGGTTCTTTTCCCTCCTCAGCTTTATTGATATAGAATTGACAACTTAAAGGATATTGAAAGTGTACAATGTCATGACTTTGTGTACTTTTAACAGGATCTTTTGGATAGTAAAATTTTAAATTTTGAAGAGGTTTATCAATTTTTCCTTTTATGGATGATGATTTTGGTACCAAATTTAAGAATGCTTTGCCAAATACTAAGTCTTGAAGGAATAAATTTGTCTACTGTTTTTTCTAAAAATTTTATAGTTTTATGCTTTACACTTAAGTCCATGATCTGTTTCAAGTTAATTTTTGTATATAATGGGAGGTTTAGATTATTAATTTTTTTTTGCCAGTGGGATAGCCAGTTGCTCTATTACCACTTGTTGAAAATGCTATCCTTACTCCATTGTATTACATTTACATCTTTGTCAAAAAATAATTGAGCAGATTTGTATGGGTTCATTTCTGGGTTCTCTATTCTGTTTTATTGATTAGGAATACATCTATTCCTTTACCTCTACCACAGTCTTGATTATTATAGTATAACAGGAAGCCTTACCCTTGGGGAGGATAACTTTCTCCCACTTTATTCTTTTTCAAAATTATTCTGGTCTTCTAGAGCCTGTACCATTCAATATAAATTTTAGAAGAAAGTTGTCGATGTTTACAAAGAAGCTTGCTGAGATTCTGAAATAAGAATTACATTAAACCTGTAGATAAATTTGAGAAGAATTGACATCTTTACAATATTGAGTCTTCCAATCTATGAACATGGTATGTCTTTCCAATCTTGCATACCTTGAAGAAACTCAACATGGTTGTAGTGTATTATTCTTTTATTTATTTATTTTTTTGGTATTATTCTTTTAAAACATTGTTTGATTTGATTTGTGAGTATTTTGTTGAGAATTTTTGTATCTACATTCATGAGAAATATTGGTCTACAGCTTTCTTTTTTTCATGCAGTTTTTTATCTAGTTTTGGTGTAGCACAATACTAGCCTCATAAGATGAATTGGGAAGCATCCCCTCTTCTATTTTCTGGAAAGAGTTGTGCAAAACTGGTTTCAATTCTTCTTTAAATGTTTGATGGAATTCTCCAGTTAAACTTTCTGGTCTTGGACATTTTGATTTTACCATTATTTTGATGTGAACTTATTTATACTCTGAAGAACAAATAGGGTTGTTCTTCAACACACAGGGTTGCTGTGTCCAGGAAGGTCTGGAGAAATTTGGGTCTCAATTAGTATTGTCTGTCAAATGTGTAAGTTCACATTAGACTGTGAACTTCTTCAGAGTTCCCATACTGTGTTGGTCATCATTGGAGCCTCAGTACCTAAGATAGCACCTGGAGTGCAGGAGGTTGCTCGGTGTAAGATTGGTGAATAATTGAATGAATTCTCAGCCCTAGAATTGTGCAAATTGGAAGCCTGATGCGGTTAGAGAAGCCTAGTGAGGAGAAGGTAGCGTGGAAGTTCTGGAGTCCTATTTTGGAGATGGAAAAATCTCTTTGGAAGAAAGGAGGAGTTGGGCTCCATTTCTTCCTCCTATCTGCCTGAGCCACTACCACTCAGGCTCTGATCACCCATACCAGCTAGAGTAATCCATTGTGCTGAAGAATTTGAAGAGCATGGGGAGCTGGTGGAGCAGGAGTATGTAGGGGATAGGACTAGGACTGGCTGTAGACTGGTGCTCTTTCCTGCTGTTGGTGTTTCTTACACAGAAATATGCTCTGAGAATTATACTTCAAAACTGAGGAAGGAAAAGAGATGACAATGTATTGAGCCTAGACATAGTTTGTAGAGTGGTAATTCTTTAATTAGAGTTGAATAGTCTCAGGTTTGCAGAAGTAATTAAATTGCCTAAGTTGTTGTGAATTTCAAAAGCTACCCCAAGGTGTTTTCCACTTGTACTGTAATTTCTAGTTGGCTAAGTGTTTGTTTGTTTTGATATTCCTTAAATTATCCAGTTTTAGAAGATTTTCTGCTAGAGCTTTATTTGTGTGTAGGTGCACATGAGGGCACATACTATGCATGAACTGAAATGCATGAATTTTTAGATGTATTTCTACTGAGACCCAGTTACTAAGTTCTAGTACTTTGCTTATTTCATAGCATAGCAGAATGCCTGGATTGTTAAATAAATGATTATTTTTATTTTTATTTTTATTTTTTTATTTTTTTTTTAATTTTTATTTATTTATGATAGTCACAGAGAGAGAGAGAGAGAGGCAGAGACACAAGCAGAGGGAGAAGCAGGCTCCATGCACCGGAAGCCCGACGTGGGATTCGATCCCGGGGTCTCCAGGATCCCGCCCTGGGCCAAAGGCAAGCGCCAAACCGCTACGCCACCCAGGGATCCCAATAAATGATTATTTTTAAAAGAAGATTCATTTATTTATTTGTGAGAGAGAGAGAGAGAGAGCATGTGGAAGACGGGGAGGGCGGGGGGGGGGGTGGGGGAACAGACTTCCCGCTGAGCCTGGAGCTAATGCAGGGCTGGATCCCAGGATCCTGATCATGACCTGAACCAAAATCAGAAGTCAGTCACTTTAACTGATTATTATTACTTTGTATTGGGACATCTTATGGCATTTAAATCCTTTGATTTGTTTTTCCAGCACCATTTGTATTAACTGCTATCTTCAGTAATTGAAATTTTTTTTAGCACCCACCTATCTACATCACTCTCTGGACAATCATGGACTGCTTTTAAAAATATTTTATTATGTTGAATTGCTATTTGTTTCTGAGCTAAATGTTGATCCATTGTTTTGTAATTTGGGAATTTTGGAATTTTATGGATTATGAAAGCAATGGACCTTATGCTAGTTTATTGATAGTGTTTAGAATAATACCTTCAGTGTGATAATTGCACAGTCAACCGTGGTTGATGGGTCAGTATGTAAAACTGATTATAAATACTGAGTTTCTTAGGCTGTGTCCTAATAGAAGATATTCTCATGCAACTCACTGAAAGTTCTTTCCTTAAAAGCATCTTTACCCTGATCCTAAGTTTAGCCTTAACCAAACATTCTATTTTGTACCTGAGTTAACCACTCTCTCCTCTGTGCCATCCCTAGGCGTGTATACATCACCCTCTTAACAGAGTATTGGTAAAGCTTGTTTACATGCATTTTCTGCTTGTTGGATTGTTAATTCCCTTTGGGCAGGATCCATCTCTGTAACTCTAGTGCCTAATACAATTCCTAATTTAAAGTATAAGCGGAAAGAGGAGAATCACTTTGCATCCACTACCTAGGACAGTGCCGACATGAAGGAAAAAATTCAATAAATCATTGGATAAATAAATTAGTGGCAACAGTTGGTGCTCAGGAAGTCTTGGATGAGTTAATAAATTGGTTTGTAGTTATGCAGTGTGCTTCATAGGCAAGAATCACAGTCATAATGTGGATGTAGTAACCGTATGAGGGATACATAGGCCTGGATTTGTTTTTCAAGGTGACTCTCTTCCCTCAGCAAGAACATTGAACACCTGATAGTAAACAAGAGTTGAATTATCATTGGATGAGAGAATAGACATGAGGAATGGAGGGTGCTGTTAGATCACATGGATTCTTTTTAACCCTATGAATTTCAGTACTCTGAGTTGTGTATGTGGAAAGGACCTTTGTCCTTCACACATTTAGGAAATGCTGGCCAAAACAGTTTTATACATTTGCTCTTGTAAAACAACTCATTTCTCAAGTTATTTAGGAAAGGGAAGAGGAATTGCATGGAAAGTAGATAGGTAGTTTTCATATTTTTTAACTTTTCTGTTTTGACTGTTCCTCTACTTGCAGCATTTTAGCAGTTTATTGACAGATCATTGATCATCTTAGGAAAGGGAGAAATCCAGTGTTTTCTTCTTCCAATAATGGGTAGACATTCATGTTTTCATCTGCCTTATAAAAGAAATCCGTAGTTAGAAAAGTTAGAGTACAAACATGGTTATTTCAAGAATAACAAGAATAAATATATATTTCATACATATTTGAACCATCATGCAAAACAGAATGAAAAATCAAACTAAAACCTACCTGCTCAAGCATGTCTCATTGGCTCATAGCTTCATCAAAGATGGGAACGGGTGTTAGAAAGTCCATAGAGGGACACCTGGGTGGCTCAGCCATTTAGCACCTGCCCAGAGCGTGATCCTGGAGTCCCGGGATCAAGTCCCACATCGGGCTCCCTGCGAGGAGCCTGCTTCTTCCTCTGCCTGTGTCTCTGCCTCTCTCCTTCTCTCTGTGTCTCTCATGAATAAATAAATAAAATCTTTTAAAAAAATAAAGTCCATAGAGAGGATGTATGGCAGGAGGCAGATATTGAAGTGATGCCTGAGCTGCTGGCTCTTCAAAATATGACTGAAGGAGGCCGTGTCTGGCATTCAGATGCTTTTCAGAGCTGAGGCTTTTGCTTCCCATTATATGCAAAGGGGTTTTTGCCTTGACTGGAGAGGGAGCTATTCAGATATATCAATGTCTTCCAAATTACTTCTTTCCTTTAGTTTTTGGTGCATTGTACATATTTCCCCCTTCTAATTCCTAATTTCTTGGATTCCTGTTGCCTCTTCAATCTTTTTTCTTTTTTTGCCTTTTACAGGGTCCCTAGTCTCCTA